>NW_024429211.1:17343458-17900839 GCF_017639785.1 Mesocricetus auratus
CTCGTTGAAGCCAAATTTGAATTTCATCACAGTAGCTAAATCGTTAAATGTGTGTGTTTCTGCCTGTAACCTTCACCAGAGAGGCTTCTTTTTCTAGTGGATAACAGTTAAGAGAGAGATGAATCTGAATCTGACCGAAGTGCTAGGGAGAAGACACACCTTGTTGGGGCCTAAACCAGACATCTACGTTAACCCCACAACCACAGCTCAGGGGACATCCTGGAAGATGGGGTAGAATGTGAAAGCCTAAGGCTGAGGAGTGGTATTGTGATACATTGTCTCCTGGACATGGCATATCTGTCACAATCATGTGCTCTTAGCAGCTGAGATTAAAATATTTAATTGCTACCAGCCACTCAAAGAAGAAAAAAATGATGACTAGAGACCCAAAATCAATAAGTACTTAAAGCTAAAACAATGTGAAGCCATCAGTGATTTCTTAAATATATATACCAGAAACAGTACCCTTGGAGACACTGGTAAAAACTGATACTGACTCCATGGTTGCTAGCCCTGACACAAGCACATGCAAAGAAATACCATAGCTGCATGAAATTTTGAGATAGTTAACTGATTGCATGTTTCCTGCTTACACCACTGTTTAGTTGTTCCCACTAAGTCAAAGACATTTGCTATCTCAGGGAAGATTTAGTATTCCAACCATTGAAGTACATGAAGTCACAGACACTACTTAAACATTTGTCTTTCAAAACAAGCTTTATTAGTACCAACAAAAGGCCTTAAGGTCATCCCCTTAGATGCAAGAAGCCATCTGGGAAAATTCAATAAAAACTCCTGACTAAAATAATCAATAATAATTGATATATACATTAGAAAGGGGAGCAGTGCAGAATAAATTATTGCCGATACTGAATCAGATGATGCCTACTGCGGTGGTTTGAATGAGAATCACCCCCATGGGCTCATATGTTTGAATAGTTGATCCTCAGTTGCTGGAAGTGTTAGGGCAGGATTAATCTTGTTTAAGGAGGTTTTATCACCCCAACATTGAGGAGGGGAGTTCTGTGGGATCCAGATCCTCAGGTAGGGAAAGGTGGATCCAGCCAGGCCTGAACTAGATAGTGAGTGCCAGCAACTCAGACCCTCCCCCCTGCTAGTTACCTGGGAGAAAATACACACTGAGTGAGGTGACTTATCAAAGAAGGATCTCGATTTATTCCAACAGGCAGGAACTTACATAGGGCTGAGGTAGGGGATAGGAATCTTAAGATGGGATAAGGTGATGTGAGGAGTAAGGGTCAATAGTATTCCACCAAGCTGTCAGGTAGCTAGGCAGGGGGCAGTCTTACAACAGGCCTTGCTCAGTCACCCCATATGGAGGCTACAGGCCAGAGACAGGTTGCCAAACTCAGGTCAGGCTCAGGAGATTACACTGGGCCTCACATCTGAGCCTTTTTAGACCCAACAGAGTTCCTTTGGTAGGCTTCTAGAGCCTTCCAACATGCCCAGTGAACTCTCTGCTTCCTGTTTGTGAAAGGTTCAGGCATTATCCTGGCCCATCCTGTTACCTGGCAGAATGCACTCAGGCAGCACTCTGGTCAGCCTAGGGTTCCATGAGTACGGTCTGCATGCAGGTGCAAAGGACCCCTTTAAAAGACAGACCCCGGCCCCTTACATCTCTCTTTGCTCTCTGCTCTTACCAGCCCACCTCTCATCTCTCCCCCTCTTCTCTCTCTCTCTCTCTCTCTCTCGTGTCTCCCTCGATATATTAAACTATGGTTAAGGTACTCTCCAGTCCCTGTTCCATCTCCCGCCCTTCTAATTTTAACTTAAGCAAAAGAACAGCAGTTTGTTGATCAGAGTGTGAGCTCTCAGCTGTGATTGCAGTGCCAAGACTGCCTGCTGCCATGCTTCCCTACTGTGATGATGACAGTCTTATCCCTCTGGACCCATAAGGCCCAGACAAGCCCTTCCTTCTGTAAGTTGTGTTGGCCGGAGTGCTTTATCACAGCACTAGTGACTAATACACCCACTGTTGCTACTGCATCATTATCTGTGTCAACAAAACAGGTAAGTGAAAAAAATTAAAGAGCGGCATAAGAATCTAAGAAGAAAATGTCAAATAACCCCTGTCTAGACAAGATATGGAAGATTTTTTTCTTTTTTATTTAAACTTTTGTTTCATTTTACATACTAGACCCAGTACCCCCTCCCTCTCCTTCTCTCATGCCCCACCTCCCCCCATCCCACCCTTCATCCACTCCTCAGAGGGGCAAGGCCTCCCTTGAAGAGTCAACCAAGTCTGGTACACCAAGTTGAGGCGGGATCTAGGCCCTCCCCGCACATCCAGGCTGAGCAAGGTATCCCACCATAGGGAATGGGCTTCAAAAAGCCAGTTCATGCACCCAGGACAAGTCCTGGTCCACCACCAGGGCTCCCCCAACAGATCAAGCCACATAACTGTCACCCACATTCAGAAGGCTTAGTTCTGTCCCATGAAGGACCCCCAGTTGTCACTTCAGAGTCTGTGAGCTCCCACTAGCTCATGTCAGCTGTCTCTGTGGTTTTCCCATTCATTATCTTGACCCTTGCTTGTTCAAAGCTCCAGGAACTCAGCCCAGTGCTTGGCTGTGGGTCACTGCATCTGCTTCCATCAGTTACTGGATGTAGGTTCTATGATGACAATTAGGGGAGTCACTAATCTGATTATAGGGGAATAGTTTTAATATACAGGGAAGACATACTTGTCAATGGAAACATTATTGTAAGAATAAAAGCTCCATGGATGCAGCAAGATGGTTGAGTTGACTACTAGCAACAACTAATCACTAGCATCTCCAGGAAATATGGCTGAAACAGCTAGAGAACAGTTGCCCCTCAAGTAATGTTGAAAGGGCATTGAAGTTGCAATAGGCAATAGGCAGCCTTATTTTTAGCGGGTCTGGAAAGAAGAACATGGAAGTGCCATTTAGCACTGTAAGAAGGAAGGTCAGAAAGCAGTGGCCACACCTCTAAAGAAAAGCTTAGTTAACTACAAGGGAAAGATTTTGAGTCACAGATATGAACTGAACATTGTGGGAAATCAGGTATAGTCATGAGAGACATAGTAATGCTTCTGATTTGAGGCCATCAAATACATAAGCTAACAAGAAGAGGTAAAAAAGGGGTGAGGTGAAGCAGTCCCAAGTAATTACACATAGTGGTTAAGGTGTGAACAGTCAGGAACTTTGAGCAGTCTACTGTGGTGCAGAGAACTGCACTCAGATAGGCGACTTCCTCCCATGAAGACAGCTAACATATGAGAGGCTAGGACCAGCCAGTAGAAACTTGTCTACCATACCTGGTCACAAAGAGCTAATACTTGTCTCTGCCCACAAAGCATACCTTGTGGTTGCTGGGCAAGTACCACCAAAAAAAGAAAGAAAGAAATGAAAAAAAGAGAGATAGGAAGCCAAATATTAACCAAATTTGTTCGCACCAAGAAAAACACACTTAAAAGCGATCACAAAAGGAAGATAGTATAGGTCAAAATCTTCCACAGCTGCCGATATGACTAACCTTAAAAGATCACAAAACTGCTTTTTTATTTTTATTTCTCTCTTTTGTGTCTTATTTTGGAGCACTTATATTTTTCTTTATAAACTTTAATCATATATAAATATTTAGATATAAATTCCTATTTATGAAACTTTTTTCTTTGTCTTTTATATTCCCCTCTTACTTTTCCTCCTTTTAACCCAAAATTTCTATGTCTTCTTTTCTTTTTTCCTTGTTTTCCTTTCTAAGACTCCTTCTCATCACAGGGATCCAAGCTGATCTCAGTCTTACAGTCTCCCTGCCTGCGCCACTCAGGTGCTGGAATTGACAAATGGTATAGCACTGAACTAAAAAGTTCCCACTTAGCAAAAGAAACAAGGAACTGATGAGGAACCCTACATAAATGGAACAGATGCTTAGCCAGATATTCATTACACAGGAGATTAGGCTCTAGAATATACAAATAACTACAAAAAATTAAACACCAAGAGAAAGAATAATCCAATCAACATGATTGTGGTAGTTTAAATGAAAACATCCTCAATAAGCTCATAAGTTCAGATACCTGGTCTCTAGTTAGTGGCGTCTGGGAAAGCATTAGGAGGTGTGGCCTTGCTAGAGGAAGTATGTTATTGAGTGTGGGGCAATTTTGAGTGCTCTCTGTCTCCTGCTTGTAGATTAAGATGTGACGTCTCAGCTATTCCCACCATCATGCCTTTGCTCTGCTATCGTGACTCTAATTCTCTGAAAATGCAAGCCCAGTTAAATGCTTTATTTTTATAAGTTACCTTGACCATGAGGTTTTGTCAAGCAATAGAAACGTAACTAAGACAATGGGCAAGCAGTGGTAGAACAAGTAGTTTTCAAAAGAAGTACACATGGTTGTAGAAGAGTGTTCAATATCCATATCCATAGCCATCAGGGAAACATGCAGCTACATTGAGATTTCACCAAGAATGGTCACCATCAAGAAAACCAAAACTCATCAATGTTGGCAAAGATGTCAAGAAACAGGAACCTTTACGGGCTGTTGGTTAAAAATTCAAATTAGTGTAGTCACTATATAAATCAGTAAAATACTTCCTCAAAACCTAAAATAGAACTGTCTTAGGGCCCAACTATACTACTTCTAAGTGTACACTGGAAGAAATCAATGTCAGGATACAAGAGAACGCTCTCTGAAAATTCCATGTTGATCTGATAACTAGTCACTGTAGCCATTCATGGAATCAGCCTGGGTTCCATCAAGGAGTAAATTGATAAAGAAGGTGTGTGTGTGTGTGTGTGTGTGTGTGTGTGTGTGTGTTAAATGTTCAAAAAATTTCTGAACTTATTTTTTTCTAGGCAAAAATAAAATGTAGTTTAAAAGATTTTTTTATTAACCTAAAGGTCTGACTTACATTTAGAGACAATTTTGCATGGTTTCTAGGCTTTGCCCCATATGAACTGCACATAACTTTGTCATTGCTAAGATGGGGAGATAAAATTGTCACTCAATATTTATCCATTCATAATAAGTTATTAATTCTATTGTAAGTGATAATATGAGATACCTTAATGTGTAATTTGCTGTTACGTACATTGCAAACTTACCAAAATAAAAACTAGTATTATTCATAAAAAGACAATATTAAATCTATGTCTCTGTACTTATTGACTCCTTAGATTCAAAATTTCTGACTGAAACCCTTGTAACACATGCACACACATATTGATAAAGCTTTATACATTAACCCTAAATAGATGCAGTGTTATAAAATATCATTATAATTTTTCTTAGTCTTTATTGTTTTCAGATATGTTGGAGGTTTTTTAATGAAGATATAAATAGTCTGGGTCCAGCCTGCCATCATTTATCTCTTGTCCAACCATTTCTGAACCACTCTTTACTTTCTTCCCCCTAGTCCTCCAGAGTGAGGAAGAAAGCATTGGTTAGATCCACAGTTCTTCAAAGGAGTAAGTGTTCCTTATGATTCTAGTAACTGCTGTCTACTGGCACACTTTAGAATACAGCTTCTAACAAAGGGCCTGAGATAATTTTTTACATGCCAGCATATCACCCATGGGACAAACCAAATTAAGTTTAGAATGAAGACCAGATGGAGTTGGACTAAGTATCACTCTTGTACGTCTTAGTTGCTGAGTTTGGCCATAAATGGATTTCTTAGAACTAACTTCTTAGCATCTGTCACTTACACACACCCTAATGTGGTACCTAATCAGCCAGAACAGCTGTCATCCCAGGAATGAGGAAGAGCCAAAACCAAACACCAGATGTTTCATCTGTGATGTCTTCAAAGAGGGCTTTCTGAGACAAGGAGGGAAGTTATAAAATGCAAAGTAAACTCATGCTAGACATAGTGGTGTGTGCTTGTAATCCCCAGCATTTGGAATGCTAAAGCAGGGGAACTTTGAGTTTGAGGCCAGCCTGGGCTATGTGCCAAGACCCAAAACCAACAATAAAAAAATGGAATCTTTCATGTCAGCTCTTCCAAAGCAATTAGAGCTGAGCAGATAAGCAGAAATGTTTTTTATGCATGGTTATGGTTACCTAGCAATAACTATGTATCTCCTTAACCTTGACTGTTATTTGTATTCCATATATGACATTTGCTTCAGCAATAAACATTTTGAGAATGTTCAAACCAAGGCTAGCATATCATGCCCAATCCCTCAAAATTGAGTTCTAAAAACAAAGGAACAATTGTTACCTCATGGGGAGATGAAGCCTGACAAAGACTCTGTTTTTCACAGTAGGTTCTAAAAATTGTTTCTGCCTAGCAAGAAGTTAAGTTGATTCATAAAATGGTCTCTAATGTAAAGAAAAGAAAAGGTTTCTCCAGTTTTGATCTTTTCCTGCCTCAAGGGAGCCTTCCTGAATTTTCTACCCTTTATCTGTTTAGCAGTAATGGCTTGCTTTTGCATTCACTATGCTCCAATGTACAAAACTATGTGTTAGAGAATCCCTTGATGGTAAGACACTGTCCTAACAGTCAACAAGAGTCATGGCAGCAGGATGGCATCTTTACATGAAACTTATCTTATGACTAAAGGGTTGTTGTTGACTATGGGGAGTGATGGAGGATAGATAAGGATACTTTTCTATTCCATGCTCCAGGAAAACTTTTGAACTTTATTGTAGAAAGGAATCTGCACTTCCATGCTATGTTAGTTAAGTTTTTTTATTGCTGTGGCAAGAAAACACCATGACCAAAAAGCAAGTTGGGGAACATAATGGTTTATTCAGCTTATGCTTCCACATTGCTGTTCATCAACAAAGAAGGTCAGGACAGGAACTCAAACAGGGCAGGAACCTGGAGGCAGAAGCTTATGCAGAGGCCATAGAGAGGAGCTGCATGCTGGGTTGCTTTCTCTGGCGTGCTCAGCCTGCTTCCTTATAGAAACCAGGACCACCAGCCCAAGGACAGACAGCACTACCCACCATGGGCTGGGCACGTGCCCACTGATCACTAACTGAGAAAATGCCTCACAGCTGGATCTCATAGAGACATTTCCTCAACTGAGGCTCCTTCCTCTCTGATGACTCTAGATTGTGTCAAGTTGACACAAAATTGGCCAATATGCATCTTTTTTTTTTTTTTTGGTTTTTCGAGACAGGGTTTCTCTGTATTGTTTTGGAGACTATCAGTTCAGCCCAGCCTCGAACTCACAGAGATCCGCCTGCCTCTGCCTCCCGAGTGTTGGGATTAAAGGCGTGCGCCACCACCGCCCGGCCCAATATGCATCTTAATTAACATCTTAATATGCATGTACTGTTGGTGGCTTTTTGTTTCATAGTTAACTCTAGTCCAGATAGTGCCTGGAGGAGCACGAAGTGACACTGGCCGATAGTAACTAGACTCAGTATTCCAAGGAGTTCCTAAGCCCAAATGTCCAGAGAATAAGTGAAGAGTGTAATGGACAATAATGAGAGAACACATGTTTTACAAGTTTTAGAAATGTGGCTAGCTACCTCACGAGAGGCACAAGACTGAGCTCCACAATGATTGACTGCCTTTATCTCTATCCCTGTAAATCCCACTGCACAAAAGACTGTGTAAAAACACCTGTTTTTGTATGTTAACCCGCTGCCTTCTCAGATTGCCAGCTCTCCAATATAACACAACTTGAAGATTTAATTTCTGCCACTATAGGTTTAAAGACAAATCTGGCACTAGGGAATTGTACAGAGATCCACAAGGATGACCCCACCTAGGAATTTAAGCAATAGTGGATAGGCTACCTTAAATGCTCTTTCACTACAATGAAAATGATGACTACCTTAAATGCCATCCTAGAGCCTTCATCCTGTAGCTGATAGAAGTAGAAACAGAGATCCACAGCTAAGCACTGAGCCAAACACCTGGAATCCAGTTTCAGAGAGGGTAGAGTAATGAGCAAAGGGGTCAAGACCATGCTGCGAAACTCCACAGAAACAACTGACCTGAGCAAGTAGGAACTCATGGACCCCAGTCTGACAGCTGGGGAACCAACATAAGACCAAACCAGGCTCCCGGGTGTCAGATAGGAACACTAGGAAGTCTATGGGGCCTCTGGCAGTGAAACCGGGACTTCGGGAGCCCATTTCCCATGGAATGATACTCTGTTGGCCTAGATACACAGGGGACAGGGGAGGGCCTAGGCCCTGCCCCAAATGACTTAACAGATTTGATGAATCCTCATGGAAGGCCTCCCTCACCCTCCCTGGGTAGTGGATGGGGGATGGCATGGGAGTATCAGTGAGAAGCATTGGAGGATGGGGGAGACTAGGATTTGATATGTAAAATAAGATTGTTTCTAATGCAAATAAAATTTATCAAAAGAAGATTTAATTTCTGTCACCTCCTACGGTGTTTGTGGTGATGAGTAACATGAATTCTGATATTCTGGTAATAATTGCAAATAAATCATGGTCCCAATATACAAAGGGACTATACATCACCAGGAGGCAAAACTATAAAAAGTTCAATAGCAGCCTTGGCTATACAGTGAGTTGGAAATCAGTTTGGGATATAACAGACATTGTATTTTTTAAAGTAGGGCACAAAACATGAAACGAATAAAATGAGAAATGAGGGGGGTCCCTTAGTCACTGTTCTATTGTGTGACAAAATGACCAAAGCAACTCTTATAAAAGAAACCATTTAGCTGAAGGCTTGCCTGCAGTTTCAGAGGTTTAGTCCTTTATCATAGCTGCATGTACAGCACAGGAGAAATGGCTAAGAGCTACATCCTTACCCACTAGGTGAATGAGAGAGATCCTGGGCCTGGGCCCTGAATGGGCTTTTTGAAACCTCAAAGCCCACCCCTAGTGACACAGGTCCTCCAATAAGGCCTCCTGATGCTTTTTAAATAATGTTACTCCCTGAAGACTGAGCATTCAAATACATGAGGCCACTTTTATTCAAATCACCACAGTGGGAAACATGGCAATTGACACCATCGAAATTCAGATTCTTACAGAATGCTTTGAAAGCCTGTATCCTGAGAAATTTGAAAAATCTAGAAGAACCTAATATGTTTCTAGACATATATTACCTACCAAAATTAAACCAAGAAGACATAACCAACTTAATTAGCTCTTTAACAGGCAATAAGATTGAAGCAATAATAAAAAGTTTCCCAAATTAGAGAAAAGGATAGTTCAAAGAAATCCGGTGCTAATTTTTCCCAGTCCCTTAAAAGATCAACACCAGCTGGGGACTGCACATGGGGAATTCCATCTCAGCAGTCCAGCCCAGCCAGAGACTGCCAAGGCTCTGGAACTAGTCCTGCCTCCATCCACAGGAAGAGGAGAGCCATCAGAGTACTTGACCTGCTTGCACCCATGAAGGGAACCTTGGACCCATACCCACAAGGAAAGGAAGAGGCTCCTCTTGCACTCACTGGAAGAAGGGATGGAAAGAAGGCAACATAAAAGAAATTCAACAACAGAAAAACCAATATGACACCAGAGTCTAGGGATTCTACACCAGCAAGACCTGAACATCCCAAAGGCAAAAAGCAGAAGAAAATGACCTTAAAAACAGCTTCATGAAAATGATACAGGCCCTCAAAGAGAATATGAGAAAATCCCTTAAAAATGGAAAAAAACAACCAAAAAATACATGAAATCAACAAATCTCTTAAAGAAAGCAAAGAAAAAAAAACAACCAGATGAAAGAAACAATTGAAACAGTTCAAAACATAAAAACTGAAATAGAAACAACAAAGAAAACACAAACTGACTGAATGGTGGAAATAGAAAAGCTGGGCAAACAATCAGGAACTACAGATGCAAGCATAACCAACAGAATACAAGAGATGTAAGAGAGAATCTCAGGTATTGAAGATACACTAGGAGAGATAGATTCATCAACCAAAGAAAATCTTAAGTCGAACAAATCCCAAACACAAAATATCCAGGAAATATGGGACACCGTCAAAAGACCAAACCTAAGAATGATAGGTATAGAAGAATGTGAAAAAACCCAGCTCAAAGGTGCAGAAAACATATTCAACAAAATCACAGAAGAATACTTGCCCAACCTAAAGAAAGGCATGCCAATGAAAGTACAAGAAGCTTACAGAACATCAAATACAGTGCACCAAAAAAAGACCCTCACCACATAATAATCAAAACCCCAAACATACAGAATAAAGAAAGAATATTAAGAGCAGCAAAGGAAAAAGGCCAAGTAACATATTAAGGCAAACCTATCAGAATTACACCTGACTTCTCCATGGAAACTCTGAAAGCCAAAAGGTCCTGGATAGATATTCTATCAACACAAAGAGACCTCAGATGACAGCCCAGAATACTATACCCACCAAAGCTTTCAATCACTATAGATGAAGAAAACAAGATATTCAGTGACAAAAGCAGATTTAAACAATAAGTATCCACTAATACAGCCCTATAGAAATTTCTAGAATGAAAACTCCAACTCAAGGAAGTTAACTGCAACCAGAAAAATACAGGCAATAGATAGTCCCACTTTACTAACAGCCGAAAGAAAAAAGGGGGTAGAAATCCACACACAATTCCAACAACAACAACAAACCCAAAACAAACAAGAATGAACAATCAGTTGTCAGTAATATCCCTCAATATTAATGGTCTTAACTCACCTATAAAAGGACACAGACTAACAGAATGGATACAAAGACAGAATCCATCCTTCTGCTGCATACAAGAAACACATCTGAACTTCAAAGGCAGATGATACCTCAGAGTTAAGGGTTGGGAAATCATTTTCCAATCAATGGACCCAAGAAATAAGCAGGAGTAGCAATCCTAATAACTAGCAAATTACAGTTTAAACTAAAATCAATCAAAAGAGATTAAGGATGTCATTTCATATTCATCACAGGACAAATCCATCAAGATGAAGTCTTACTTCTGAGCATCTATGCCGCAAATACAAAGGCATCTGTTGGGGAAGTTCTGTGTATATGTCAATAAATTACTGCTGGCCAATAGGAATCTAGATGGGAGGGACTAGGAGTCCAGGAGAACTCTGGGAAGGAGAAACACAAGAGAGTCGACATGTAACGCCATGGGGTAGGAGCCCAGAACTATTCTCCGGTAAGAGACCTGCTTAGATTAACAATTATGGGGTAATTACTTGAGTCAGAGGCTAATTGGGCCCAGTCTTTTGGGGTTACTTTATTTACAGTAGCCCATGAGGTTAGGAGCTCTCTGACAGGCATCCATGTTCGTAAAAGAAATATTACTAAAACTCAAAGCACACATAAAACCTCACACACTCATACAACTAGCTGAGGCCAGGGTAGGGTGCACTGCAGCTCCCATCCCAGCAGGAGCCAGCCCACCCAGAGACTGCCAGTGTCCAAGTCTCATTCTCCACCCATGGGACTGGTGAGGTAAGCTTGGGCCTGTTTCCAACCTGCCTTCCAGTGCCCTGAGCAGAACTAACAAAGACCTGGGGACTGCGCACAGTGGATCCCATCCCAATGGACTTCAGCCCACCCAGAGACTGCTAGGACCATAGGCCCTTTCTCTAACCACAGGGCTAGGTAGGTCTGGACCTGTTTATAGCCCGCCTTCTAGTGATCTGCACAAAACTAGCCAAGGCCGGTGTCCTGCATACTGCAGCTCGATCCCAGCAGGAGCCAGCCCACCCAAAGATTGCCAGCATCCAAATCCCATTCTCCATCCAAGGGATAGGCAAGGCTACCTTCCAGTGCCCTGAGCAGAAACACCAGAGACCTGGGGACTGCACACTGCAAATCCCAATCCAACAGGGTACAGCCTACACAAAGATTGCCTAGACCTTGGTACTAGGACCATCCACGCAAGAGGAAAGCTACCAGAGTATTGGACCAGCTCACACCCACCAGAAGGGAACTGTGGTAACGTAGCCACCAGGAGAGGAAGAGACTCCTTCTGCACCCATTGGAAGAAATGATGGGAAGGAGACAATATAAAAACACATCCAGCAACAGAAAAAACAACAGAATATAAGAGATGGAAGAGAGAATCTCAGGCATTGAATATACACTAGAGAAAATAGATTCATCAACCAAAGGAAATCTTAAGTCCATCAAATCCCTAACTCCCTAACACAAGATATCCAAGAAATATGGGATACCATGAAAAGACCAAAACTAAGAATAATAGATATAGAAGAAGGTGAAGAAAACCACCTCAAAGGGGTAGAAAACATATTCGACAAAAATCATAGAAGAAAAACTGCCCAACCTAAAGAAAGGCAAGCCAATGAAAGTACAAGAAGCTTACAGAACACCAAATAGAGAAGACCACAAAAACAAATCACTTCGCCACATAATAATCAAGGCCCAAACATACAGAATAAAGAATATTAAGAGCAGCTAAGGAATAAGGTCAAGTAACATACAAAGGCAAACCTATCAGAATTACACATGACTTCTCCATGAAAACTCTGAAAACCAGAAGGTCCTGGATAGATATTCTACCAAAACTAAGAGACCATGGATGACAGCCCAGACTACTATACCCACCAAAGGTTTCAATCACTATAAATGGAGAAAATAAGATATTCTGTGAAAAAAAACAGATTTAAACAATACATATTCACTAACCCAGCCCTACAGGAACTTCTGGCAGGAAAACTCCAACGCAGGAAGCTAACTACAACTGGAAAAACATAGGTAATAGATAATTCCATTTTATCAAAGCCAAACAAAACAAGGTGTGAAAATCCACACACGCCAGAACGTGGAAGCAACCTAGATGTCCCTCACCTGAAGAGTGGATAGAGAAAATGTGGTACATCTACACAATGGAGTACTATTCAGCAGAAAAAAATAATGGAATCATGAGATTCGCAGGCAAATGGATGACACTAGAAGAAACCATCCTGAGTGAGGTAACCCAGTCACAAAAAGAGAAACATGGCATGTACTCTCTCATATATGGATTTTAGACATAGATCTGGGGAGTGCCAGCCTACAATCCTATGGCCAGAGAGTCTGGGAAACAGAAACTTTATTTAGTGGCTGATCGAAGAAGAGGCAGACTCCCTTGGTTAAGTACTGAGCTGAACTCAAGAAAGCCAGTAACAGAGAGGGAGGACTGATGATCAAAGGGATTAAGACTGGGCTGGTTTAACCCCTAGAAACAGCTGACCAGACAAAGGTTAACTCTTGAATCCCAGGCATTAGCCTGGGAAGCCAGCATGGGACTGATCAAGACCCCCTGAATCTGGGTGTCAGTGAAGAGGCCTAGGGAATCTATTGAGCCTTGGGCAGCAGATCAGTACCCATCCCAAGTATACACACGGACTTTGGACTCCAATAGAACAATGCGAGGCGCACTCTCACCCAGAACTCTTGGGAAAGGGTCTAGGCCCTGCCCTATATGAAATGACACACTATGGACACCCCCATGGAGGGCTTCACCCTCCCTGGAGAAATGAGAGGATAACGGGGGGGGAGGGGAGGGCACGGGAGGAAGGGAGGGAATGGGAGAGGGACCTGGAACTGACTTGTGAAGCAACCTTGATTCTTATCTAAATTTAAACTGGAAAATAAAATTTTAAAAAAAAATGAAAAAAAAAAAGAAAATCCACACACAATTTCAACAACAACAACTCCAAAACAAACAAAAATAAGCAATAAATAGTCATTAATATCCCACAATATTAAAGGTCTTAACTTGCCCATAAAATGAAACAGGTTTAACAGAATGGATTCTAAGACAGAATCCATCCTTCTGCTGCATACAAGAAACACACCTCACCCTCAAAGACAGACATTACCTGACAGTTAAAGGTTGGGAAAAGATTTTCCAATCAAATGGACCCAAGAAACAAGCAGGGGTAGCAATCCTAATATCTAACAAATTACAGTTTAAACTAAAATCAGTCAAAGGAGATTAAGGATGTCATTTCATACTCATCACAGAAGAAATCCACCAACATGAAGTATCAATTCTGAACATATGTGCCCCAAATAGAAAGGCATCCACGGTCCTAAAAGAAACATTACTAAAACTTAAATCACGTAAAAACCCTCACACACTTATACTGGGAGACTTCAACACTCCAATCTCACCACTAGACAGGTCAACTAGACAGAAACTTAACAAAGAAGAAAAGATCTAATAGAAGTTATGACCCAACTGGGTTTAGCAGACATCTATAGAACATTCCATCCAAACACAAAGGAATATACCTTTTTCTCAGGGCCACATGAAACCTTCTCAAAAATCAACCACATACTTGGCAACATATCAAACCTCAACAGGTACAAAAAAATTGGAATAACTCCATGTACCATATCAGACCACCATGCTTTAAAGTTAGAATTCAACAACAACACAAATCGCAGAAACCCTACAAACTCATGGAAAATGAACAGTGCTCAATTGCACCATCCTTGGATCAAGGAAGAAATAAAAAAAATTAAAGACTTCCTCGAATTCAATGAGAATGAAGACACAACATACCAAAACTTACAAGACACTTTGAAAGCAGTGCTAAGAAGAATGTTAATAGCACTAAGTGCCCACATGAAGAAACTGAAGGATAGTCACACTAGAGAATTAACAGCAAAATTGAAAGCCCAGGAACACAAAGAAGCAAACTCACCCAGGAGAAGTAAACCCCAGGAAATAATCAAATTGAGACTGAAATCAATAAAGAAGAAACTAGGGAAACAATACAAAGAATCAATGCAATGAAGAGTTGGTTCTTTAAGATATAACCTGCCAAAATTAAATCAAGAACAGACACTCAATTTAAATAAGCCTATAACAACTAAGGAAATAGAAACAGTCAACAAAAGTTTCCCAACCAAAAAAAAAAAGCCAAGATCCAGATGGTCTCAGTGCAGAATTCTACCAGAAATTCAAAAAACAACTTTTACCAATTCTCCTCAGAGTTTTCCAGTCAATAGAAGCAGAAGGGTCTTTGCCAAACTCTTTCTATGAGGCTTCAATAACCTCGATACCCAAGCCACACAAAGACACAACTAAAAAAGAGAACTTCAAACCAATATCCCTCATGCCCTCATGAACATTGATGCAAAAATAATAAAATACTGGCAAATCAGATCCAAATACTGGCACATCAGAAAACTCATGCACCATGATCAAGTAGGTTTCATTCCAGGGAAGCAGGGATGTTTCAACATAAGAAAATCCATCAATGTAATCCACCATATAAACAAAGTGAGAAAGAAAAACCACACCACCATCTCACTACATGCTAGAAAAGCCTTTGACAAAATCCAACACCCTTTCATGATAAAGGTTTTGGGGAGATCAGGGATAAGAGGGACAAACCTAAACATAATAACAGCTATATACAGCATACCAACAACCAACACCAAATTAAATGGACAGAAACTCAATGCAATTCCTCTAAAATGAGAAACAAGACAAGGCTGTCCACTCTCTCCTTACCTTTTCAATATTGTCCTTGGAGTTCTAGCTAGAGCAATAAGACAACAGAAGGAGCTCAAGCAGATACAAATTGGAAAGAAAGAGGTCAAACTTTCACTATTTGCAGCTGATATGATAGTTTACATAAGTGACCCAAAAAACTCTACCAGGGAACTCCTACAGCTGATAAATACCTTCAGCAAAGTGGCAGGATACAAGATCAACTCAAGAAAATCAGTAGCCCTACTATATACAGAAGATAAGAGGGCTGAGAAAGAAATCGGAGAAACATCACCTTTTACAATAGCCACAAACAACATAAAATACCTTGGGGTAACAATAACCAAAGAAGTGAAAGACTTTTATGGCAAGAACTTTGAGTCTTTAAAGACAGAAATCAAAGAAGATACCAGAAAATGGAAAGACCTCCTATGCTCTTGGATAGGTAGGATCAACATAGTTAAAATGGCAATCTTGCTGAAAGCAATATACAGATTTAATGCAACTCCCATTAAAATTCCAGAACAATTCTTCACAGACCTTGAAAGAACAATTCTCAATTTTATATGGAAAAACAAAATATCCAAGATAGCCAAAACAACCCCGTGGAACAAGACAACATCAGGAGGCATCACCATCCCTGACTTCAAGCTCTATTACAGAGCTGTAGTCCTGAAAACAGCTTGGTATTGGCACAAAAATAGACAGATCGGCCAATGGAATCGAATTTAACACACTGATACTAACCCATGCACATACAATAGAAAAGAGAAAGCATCTTCAACAAATGGTGCTGGCATAACTAGAGGCTGGCAAGGAGAAAATGTTGTACATTTACACAATGGAGTACTTCTCAGAGGAAAAAATAATGGAATCTTGAAATTCATAGGCAAATAGATGGAACTAGAAGAAACCATCTTGAGTGAAGTAACACAGTCACAAAAAGACAAACACTCATATATGGATTTTAGACAAAGAGCAAAGGAGTACCAGCCTACAATCCATACCACCAGAGAAACTAGTAAACACAGAGGACCCTAAGAGAGATATACATGGTCCATTGGAGAAGGGGAAAGGGACCAGATCTCCTGAGCTAATTTGGAGCATGGGGGAATGGAGAGGGAGTTAGGAGAAAAAGAAGGGGAGAAGAGGAGGGGAGAGGAGGACATGAAGGAGCAGGAAGATGGAGTCAGGGGAAGAATGGAGGAGAGTAAGAAAAGAGATACCATAATAGAGGGAGTCATTATAGGTTTAAAGAAAAACCTGGATCTAGGAAAATGTCCAGAGATTTACAAGGTTGACCTCAACTAACAATCTAAGCAATAATGGAGAGGCTACCTTAAATGCCCTTTCCTGATAATGATATTGATGACTACCTTATATTCCATCCTAGAGCCTTCATCCAATAGCTGATGGAAGCAGAAGCAGACAACCACAACCACAACACTGAGCTGAACTCGGGGAAACCAATTGCAGAGAGGGAGGAGTGATGACCAAAGGGGTCAAGACCAGGCTGGAGAAACCCACAGAAACAACTGACCTAAACAAGGGGATGCTCATGAACCCCAGACTGATAGCTGGGAAACCAGCATAGGACCAACCCAGACACCCTGAATGTGAATGTCAGTTAGGAGGCCTGGAAAATCTATGGAGCCTGGTAGTGGATCAGTATTTATCCCTAGTTCATGAATAGACTTTGGCTGCCCACTCCACATAGAGGGACACTCTCTCAGCCTAGATACACAGGGGAGGGTCTAGGCCCAGCTCCAAATGATATGACAGACATGAAGATTCCCCCATGGAAGGCCTCACCCTCACTGGGAAGCAGGAAGGGAATGGGATAGGGTACGGGTTGGGGACAGTGGATGAGGGGAGGTAGAAGGAACTGGGATACACATGTAAAACAAGCTTGTTTCTAATTTAAGTTTTAAAAAAGGAAAAAATCAATACCAAGACTACTCAAAAAGGGTAGGAAAACTGACAAACTCATTTTATGAAGCTGGTGTTATACCAAAGCCAGACAAGGAAACAACAAATAAATTTATAGCACAATCTCCCTGGAAAACGTAGATGTAAAACAAATTCTCAATAAAATATTTGCAAATGAAAGTCAACTAAACATCAAAAGGTTCATTCACTATGGCCAAGTGAACTTCTTTCAAGGAATGCAAGGATTATGATTAAACACCCACCAATCAATAAATGTACACATCACATTAATCAGCTCAAGACCAGAAATCACATAATTACCCTAATAGATGTAGAAATTGATAATGCCCAATAAATAACCCTTCATTTTAAAATACATGAAGAAACTAGTAATAGTTTCACAACACAATAAAGGCTATGTATGACAAAAATCATATCAAATTTTATACTAACTGAAAAAGATTTCAAAAGCTTTCCGTTAATCGGGAATGAGACAAGGGGGGTTCACTTTCTCTAATCATATTCAATATGACTATATTGAAGTCTCAGCTGGAGAGATAAGAGAAATAAAGTGGTTACAAATAGGGAAGGAAAAATTTAAAGTATTCCTACTTGTAGGTATATCTGATTATAAGAGACAAAAAGGACTGGAAGTTTCTCAGAACTGATAAATATTTTCAACAAAGTGTCAGGATAGAGTCAACATACAAATATTATTAGTTTTCTGCAGGCACAAAAGGAAAAAGCTGAACAAGAAACTGGAAATGTTAAAACAGTTAAAGAAATTGAAGAAGACACTACAAGATGAAATGACCATCGGTGGGATAGGCAGAATTACTATTGTGAATAGTCCATATTACAAAAAAATGATATGTAGATTCAATGCAATATCCATCAAAATTCCAATGACTTCCTTCACAGAAGTAGAAAACGAACCCTAAAATTCTTATAGAAGCATAAAAGACTTTGGCTTCTCAAGGAAATCCTGAGCAAAAAGAAACAATGCTAGGCACCACAGAATACCTAGTTTCAATCATTCTACTTAATCACAGCTGCAAAAACAGTGTAGGACTGACACATAGTCAGTCATATAGACCAATAGAATCAAACAGATTTCCCCAAGAAGCTCACAAAGAGCCATATGATTGGTTGTTAACAAAAATGCTGAAAACCTACAGTAAAAGAAAAGACAGGAAACTGCCCACAAGCCCTTTCCTTTCCATGGAGTGCAGCCGCAAGATGGAGGTGCAGACTTCCAAGGACAGGAAGTTTGTGGCTGGTGGATCATCAAAGCAGAGCAGACTGAGTTTCTCACTCTGGGGAGCTGGCTGACGATGGCCACCATGGAGCTGAAGTCCAAGCTACAGCACCCAGAACAGAAATCATTATCTTAGCCACCAGGACACACAGTGTTCTTGGCGAGAAGGGTCATCAGATCCACGCATTGACTGCAGTAATCCAGAAGAAGTTCAGCTTCCCTGTGAACAGCATAGAGTTTTTTGTTTTTTTTAATTAATTAATTTATTTATTTTTCAGTTTAAATTTAGATAAGAAACAAGGTTGCTTCATAAGTCAGTTCCAGGGCCCTCTCCCTTTCCCTCCCCTCCTCCCATGCCCTCCCCCCAACCCCCCCATTATCCCCTCATTTCCCAGGGAGGGTGAGGCCCTCCATGGGGGTGTCCATAGTCTGTCATTTCATCCAGGGCAGGGCCTAGACCCTTCCCCAAGAGTTCAGGGTGAGAGTGCATCTCACAATGTTGGATGGGAGTCCAAAGTCCGTGTGTATACTTGGGATGGGTACTGATCTGCTGCCCAAGGCTCAATAGATTCCCTAGGCCTCCTCACTGACACCCAAATTCAGGGGGTATTGATCAGTCCCACAGCATAGAGTTTTATGAAGAAAAGGTGGCCACAAGACGTCTGTGTGCCATTGCCCAGGCAGAGTCTCTGTTGCAAACTCCTAGGAGGGCTTGCTCTGTGAAGGGCCTGCTGTGGTGCTTCAGTTCATTGTGGAGAGTGGAGCCAAGTGCTGTGACATTGTAGTGTCTGGAAAGTTTAGAAGACACGGGGCCAAGTCCACAAAGTTTATGGATGGTCTGATGATCCACAGTGGAGACCCTGTTAACTACTGTGTCCCATGTACACCTCAGACAGGGTTGCTGGAGATCAAAGTGAAGATCATGCTGCCCTGGGCCCCAAGTGGTTAGATCAGCCCTAAGAGACCTCTGTCTGGTCACATGAGCATTGTGGAACCTAAACATGAAGTCTTGCCCACCACCCCCATCTCAGAACAGAAGGGTGAGAAGCCAGAGCCACCTGCCATGATCCAGCCTGTGCCTACAGCCAAATAGGGTTTTGGCAGATGCATCTAGAGTCTGGATGCTGTGCTGTAAAGATGGTTAATAAAATCTTGCACAAAGATGTAAGCTTGACTGGATTGAGCCCTGTGGTCAATCAACTGAGTTATGTTGGCCTATGGAGCAAAGCTTATCCTGTTAATTTAAGCTGGAGAACTTGAGCAGAACTGACCAGAGAAGTCTTGAGTCTGTGAAGACTGGTGGCTACAGGGCAGCGTCTTGACCCTGTGTTGAACAGTTCATGGTTAGAAGAGCAGTTTGTTTTTTGTGCTCACAATGAAACCCAGGGATTTGCACATTGTAAGCATACATTATTGAGCTATGTCCCTAGCCTGGAGAGGTTTGTGGGGGGGTGCGTGTGTGTGTGTGTGTGTGTGTGTGTGTGTGTGTGTGTGTGTGTGTGTGTGTGTGTGTGTGTGTGTGTGTTCCCTGGCATGTAAGAAATACTTGGTGGGCCAGCAAGATGGCTCATTAGGTAAAGATGCTTTCTATGAAAGCTTGTGCCCCGTGAAATGCACTCAACCCTGAATGTAGGAAGTAAATTGACCTCTGAATTTTTCAATGCTGTGCTAAGTTTTAGTCTCGGCATCCCTAAAGTAAAAAAAGGAACTTTCTGATGCCATTGAGTTTAAAGCTCAGAAGTTTGAAATGTAAAGTTGTTAGAACCCACATTTATAAGTCCTGTACTTAGCCATTGTGTTTTGGAAAATATGAAAAAATTCAGAAATTATCTCATTTCTTTAACATAATGTATTGAAGGCATTTGCTATTGATGTGTGTTTTATGGAGAATTAAAGTTAGATTGGAAGTTCAAACAAAAGGAAAAGGAAAGATACAATCTTCAATAAATGGTACTGGATATCTACACATGAAATAATGAGGCAAAAGCCCTCTCTTTTCCTATACAAAATCAACTTAAAGTGAATCAGAGACTTTCAAGTAGGACTTGATATCCCAAAACTATTAGAGGAAAGCATTTTAAGTTGTAGACTTGGCACAAACTTCCTGAAAAAGACACTAATACCTCAGAAAGAAACAGTAGGAGGGGATTACATGAAATTAAAAGGCCTCTGCACAGTGAAGGAAATGACTGAGTGAAAAGACAGGCTATAAAGTAAGAGAAAATCTCTGCTAGCTATACATCTGATAGAGGATTAGTATCAAAAATTCATGAAGAAATGAAAAGAACAAAACAAAAAGATTCAACAACCCAATCAATAAATGAGCTAATGAATTGAACAGAAAGTTCTCAAATTATGAAGTACAAGTGGTCAATAAACATTTGAAAAAAGCATTCAAAATTCTTAGCCATCAGGGTAATGCAAATGATAACCACATTGAGATTCCGTCTTAGTCCAATTAGCTGAGAAGTCAAGCCAGCAACAAATGCTGACCGAAGTGTAGAGCAAAGGGAAACTTTATAAACTGCAGGGAGGCATGCAAATTTGATCAGCCACTGTGGAAATCAGCATGCAGCTTCCTCAAACTAAAAATAAAACTATCATGTAACCTAACTGTAAGACTTCTTTAAACACATTCAGAGTACTCTAGGTCAGCACAACACAGAGATACCTACATACCCTATGTATTGCAACTGGTGACTGGTGTCCATTAGCAAATAAATAGATAAAGAAAACACAGTGTATGTACACTACTTTATTTATATATAAAGAAAAATGAAATTCTGTCCTTTTCAGGAAAAAGTATGTGACTGAAGGTCATCACATTAAGCATAGTGAACCAGACACAGAAAGGCAAATATTGCAAGATTTGTCATGTTTAAGTATTGGAATTCTGTAATAAACACACACATATTGAGCATAAAAGCAGAAGGAAGACTGAAGGACAGAGATTGCTGGGTAGGGGAAGGGGAAGAAAGGGGAGGCAGTGACTAAGGTAAATGTGGTCAACTTACATGATATAATTGAAGGAAACTGTCTTTATGAGACCCAACACAATGAATTTATACCACTATAAAACCCTGGGGAAAAGAACATGGCAAACTTAATTGCAGCATGGTAAATGCAGCTATTCTACAAGTGCCTTGAAATACTACTTCTTGTCATATTGGTAAAAATTCACAAGGTGTACAATGTTTTCTGTTTGTGAAACTGAATAGACATGTGTTCTGCTATCAACCAGCACAAGCTGGCAGTATCTGTAGGGGTTCTAATATATGCTAAGCTTTTGGTTCACAATTCTAACTTCTAGGAATATATCCTGAAGATTCAGCTATACAAGCAGGTAGTAAATGTTCACAGGACCACTCATGTGACCATATTTATCAAAGGAAAATAGTATAAATTAATTCTATAAAATACTACTTAGACTTTAAAAAGAAGAGAAGGAAGATTGGAGGGAGAAGGAGAAAGCTGCATACTAATAAATTCCAAAACCAATACTAGATGAAGCAAAATGAGATAAAAATGAGTCACAGCACAGTATTTCAATGTGACACTTTTATATAATAAAAGAAAAGGTGCCAATCAGAGGCAAGACTCCTGTGGGTAGGGCTCTTCACCTTCCCCATTGGACTGGGTAATCTACAAGTCCCAACCTACCCCACAAAACACAGCCTTCCACCACAGCATCAGTAGGCCCCAGATGCACAGACATAGACTACACCAACTGGAGGAAGAGCAGCTCCCGGAGTCACAGACACCACCTGCAACAATTAGAGTAAGAAATGGGTAGACACTAGTGCAAGAAGTCACTCGACAACTTGAAGAAGTAATATGGCACCCCCCCCCCAGAACCTAGCAGTTCTACAACAGCAAGACCTGAACATTCCAATGGAGAATAAGCAGGGGAAATGACCTTAAAAATAACTTTATGAATATGATAAAGGTCCTTAAAGATGAAATGAAAAATTACCTTAAAGAGATTGAGAATATTAGGATTGCTGCCCCTGCTTGTTTCTTGGTTCCTTTGATTGGAAAATCTCTTCCCAACCCTTAATTCTGAGGTAACATCTGTCTTTGAAGCTCAGGTGTGTTTCTTGTGTGCAGCAGAAGGATGGATTTTTGTCTTAGAATCCATTCTGTCAACCTGTGTCTTTTTATGGGTGAGTTAAGACCATTAATATTGAGGGATATTAATGACCATTGATTTCTCATTCTTACTTGTTTTGGAATGGTTGGTAGTGGTGGAATTGTATGTGAATTTCCATGCCTTTTTTTATTTGGCTGTTGGTAAAGTGAAATTATCTATTGCCTATGTTTTTCTGGTAATAGTAAACTTCCTTGGATTGGAGTTTTCCATCCAGAACTTTCTGTAGGGCTGGATTAGTGGATATATATTGTTTAAATCTGGTTTAGTCATGGAAATTAGACTTTAAACTGAAATCAGTCAAAAGAGATGAAGGAGGCCATTTCATACTCATCACAGGAGAAATCCACCAAGATGAAGTTTCAGTTCTGAACATCCATGCCCCAAATACAAAAGCAACCCATGCTCCTAAAAGAAACATTACTAAAACTCAAACCACACATAAAACCTCACACACTTATAGTGGGAGATTTCAACACACCACTCTCACCATTATACTGGACTACCAGACAGAAACTTAACAAAGAAACAAAGGAAATGATAGAAGTTATGACCCAATTGGGTTTAACAAACATCTATAAAACATTCCATCCAAACACAAAAGAATATATTTTCTTCTCAGCGCCACATGGAATAGCTCATGGAAGCAGAATCAGATGACCACAGATAAACACTGAGCTGAACTCATGGAAACCAATTGCAGAGAGGGACGAGTGATGAGCAAAGGAGTCAAGACCAGGCTGGAGAAACCCACAGAAACAACTGACCTGAACAAGGGGGAGCTCATGGACCCCAGACTGATAGCTGGAAAAGCAAAATAGGACCAACCCAGACCCCCTGAATGTAGATGTCAATTAGGAGGCCTGGGCAATCAATGAGGCCTCTGGTGGTGGATCAGTATTTATCCCTAGTGTACAAATGGACTTTGGGAGCCCACTCAACATAGAAGGATACGCTCTCATCCTAGACACATGAGGCAGGGTCTAGGCCCTGCTCCAAATGATATGACAGACTTGAAGATCCCCCATGGAAGGCCTCACACTCCCTTGGGAGCAGAATGTGTTTGGGATAGGAGATTGGTGGGGACAGGAGAGGAGGGGAGGGAGAGGGAACTGGCATTGACATGTAAAACAAGCTTGTTTCTAATTTAAATTTAAAAAGAAAAAATAGGGAATTCCAGAAATGGAAAATCTGGGTAAATAAATAGGAACTACCAAAGCAAACATAACCAACAGAATTCGAGAGATGTAAGAGAGAATCTCAAGCCTTGAACACATGATAGAAGACTCATTGGTCAAAGAAAACATTAAATCCAATGAAGTCATAACACAAAACATGCAGGTAATCTGGGACACTGTGAAAGACTAAACCTAAGAATAATAGGTATATAAGAACTCCAATTCAAAGAAACAAATATATTCAACAAGATCATAGAAGAAAACATTCCCAAACTAAAGAAGGAAGTACCTATGGAGATACAAGAAGCTTACAGAACACCAAATAGACTGGACCAAAAAAAAGTTTCCTCACCACATAATAATCAAAACACTAAACATTCAGGATAAAGAAAGAATATTAAAAGTTGCAAAGGAAAAGCGCCAAGTAACAAATAAAGGAAGTCCCATCAGAATAACACTTGACTTCTCAATGGAGACCTGAAAGCCTAAAAGTCCTGAAAAGATGTTTTGAAGACACTAAGAGACCACACATGCTAGCCCAGACTACTATACCTAGCAAAACTTTCAATCACTATAAATGGAGAAAATGAGATATTCCATGACAAAAACATGTAAACAATACCTATCCACAAATCCAGTCCTACAGAAAGTAACAGAAGGAAAACTCCAACACAAGGAAGTTAGCAACACCCAGGAAAACACAGGCAACAGATAATCCTACACCAGCAAATGTGGAACAAGGGAAACATACACACTACCAACAACAACAATAAAACCAAAACAATAACAGGAATTAACAATCACTGGTCTTTAATACCCCTTAATATCAATGGACTCAATTGACCTAATAAAAAGACAAAGACTAACAGAATGGATATGAAAACAGGAGGCGACCATCTGCTGCATAAAAGAAGCATACCTCAACTTCAAAGACACACATTACCTCAGAGTAAAGGGCTTAACAGATATCTATAGAACATTCCACCCATACACAAAAGAATATACCTTCTCAGCACCCCAAGAAACCTTCTCTAAAACTGACCACGTACTCACAAAGCAATGACAAAAAAAATTGGAATAAACCCCTGTATCTTATTAGAATGCAATAACAACACCAATTACAGAAAGACTGGAAACTGAATAACTCTCAACTTAATCACCACTAGGTCAAGGAAGAGATAAAGAAAGAAATTAAAGACTCCCTTGACTTCAATGATAATGAATGTACAACATACCCAAACTTATGGGACACTATGAAAGCAGTGCTAAGAGGAATGTTCATAGCACTAAATGCCTACATAAAGAATTTAGGAAACACATCTGAAAGGTCTAGAACAAAAACAGGCAAATTCACTCAGGAGGAGTAGACACCAGGGCATAATCAAATTGAAGAGTGAAATCAATAAAATAGAAACAAAGAAAACAATACAAAGAATCAAATAAAGAAAGAGTTGGTTCTTCAAGAAAGTCAACAAGATAGACAAACCCTTATTCAAACTAACCAGAGACAGAAAAAGAATATCCAAATTAACAAAATTAGAAATGAAAAGGTGCGCCGGGCGGTGGTGGCGCACGCCTTTAATCCCAGCACTCAGGAGGGAGAGGCAGGCGGATCTCTGTGAGTTCGAGGCCAGGCTGAACCGACAGCCTCCAAAAGAATACAGAGAAGCCCTGTCTTGTAAAAACAAACAAACAAACAAAAAAGAAATGAAAAGGTGCATATAGCAAGACACTGAAGAGGGATGGGATGGGGGTTGTGGGGGGCATAGGAGGATGGGAGGCAGAGGGAATTGGAATTGATATGTTAAATAAGATTGTTTCTATTATTCTTGGTAGTTTAATGTTGGCAGATAAATTGGACTTCAAACTGCACAGGGATACTTTTCAGTATGGCTGTAGTTGCAATGACCTTGTACTATGATTTCATATGCTGATCTGTAACTCTGCCAACATGTCCCCTCAGCTCAGTCCAGGGTATTTTAGTAGACTACTCTAGCAGTCCATTGGGTGCAGTTGGGATGGAGCATTAGTCCTTACAGTACTTGGGGATCTTGTGGAGAACCTTAAGATCAGCAACATGTCCATCATGACCACTGTGTCTCCTGGCTCCGCAGAGTTTGCCTACATAGCTTCATACTTTCGCTGGGAACATGCTTATGCAATTTTAAACCATTGGTGCATGTTCCAAGTTGAAAACATAATTTAGGAATTATAATGCTGTGAAAATAAAAGGAGAATTAAAAATAGCTCCAAACCTCAAAAAAAAAAACAAAAAAAAATAAGATTGTTTCTAATTTAAATTTAAAAAATAAAAGAAAGACACTGAGGAAATCCAGAGAATCATCAGATCATACTTCAAAAACTTGTTCTTTATAAAATTGGGAAAATCTAAAAGAAATAGACAATTTTCTGGGTAGGTAACACATACCAAAATTAAATCAAGACCAGATAAACAATTTAAACAGACCTATAACCCCTAAGGAACTAGAAGCAGTCATTAAAAGTTTCCCAACAACAAAAAAAATCCCAAGACCAGATGGATTCAGTGCAGAATTCTACCAGAATTTAAAAGATCTAATTCCAATGCTCCTTAAATTCTTCCACACAATAGAAACAAAAGGAACATTGCCAAACTCCTTTTATGAGACTACAGTTACCCTGATACCCAAACCACACAAAGATGCAACAAAAAAAGAGAATTACAGACCAATCTCCCTCATGAACATTGATGCAAAAATACTCAATTAAAATACTGGCAAACCAAATTCAACAACACATCAAAACAAAAATTCACCATGATCAAGTAGGCTTCATCCCAGAGATGCAGGGTTGGTTCAATATGCAGAAATCTGTCAATGTAATCCACCATATAAACAACCTGAAAGAAAAAACACAAGATCATCTCATTTAATGCTGAAAAAGCCTTCAATGAAATCCAACACCTCTTCATGATAAAGGTCTTGGAGAGATTAGGAATACAAGGAACATACCTAAACATATTAACAGCAATCTGCAGAAAGTTAACAGCCAACATCAAACTAAATGGAGAGAAACTCAAAGTGATTCCACTAAAATCAGAAACAAGACAAGGCTGTCCACTCTCTCCGTATCTATTCAATATAGTATTTGAAGTTCTAGCTACAGCAATAAGACAACAAACAGATATCAAAAGGGATACAAATGGGAAAGAAAGAAGTCAGACATTCACTGTTTGCAGATGATAAGATAGTACACACAAATGACCCAAAAAACTCTACCAGAGAAATCCTACAACTGATAAATACTTTCAGTAATGTGGTGGAATACAAGATTAACTCAAAAAAATCAGCAGCCCTCCTATATACAAATGATCAGCAGGCCGAGGAAGAAATCAGAGAAACATCACCCTTAACAATAGCCACAAATAATATAAAATATCTTGGGGTAAATCTAGCCAAACAAGAGAAAGACCAATATGACAGGAACTTTAAGTCTTTGAAAAAAGAAATTGGAAAATATCAGAAAACTGAAATATCTCCCACGCTCTTGGATAGGTAGGATCAACATAGTTAAAATGCCAATCTTACCAAGAACAATCTGAAGATTCAATGAAATCCCCATCAAAATCCCAACACAATTCTTCACGGACCTTGAAATAACAATACTCAACTTCATATGGAAAAACAGAAAGCCCAGGAGAGCTAAAATCCTGTATAACAAAGGAACTTCTGGAGGCATTGCCGTCCCTGACTTCAAGCTCTACTATAGTAATAAAAACAGCTTGGTATTGGCATAAAAACAGACACATCATCAGGGAAATGCAACTCAAAACCACTCTGAGATACATTGTTACACCTGTCAGAATGACTAAGATCAAAAACACTGATGACAGCTTATACTGGAGAGGATGTGGAGAAAGAGGAACACTCCTCCACTGCTGGCAGGAGTGAAAAATTATACAGCCACTTTGGAAATCCGTATGGTGGTTTCTAAGAAGATTGGGACTCAGTCTACCTCAAGACCCAGCATTACCACTCTTGGGCATATAACCAAAAGATGCTCAATCATACCGCAAGGGCACTTGCTCAACTATGCTCAAATATGACTATTACAAGCATTATTTGTAATAGTCAGAACCTGGAAACAACCTAGATGTCCCTCAACTGAAGAATGGTTAAACAAAATGTGGTACATTTACACAACTGTATTACTCAACTGTAAAAACCAATGCCGTCATGAAATTTGCAGGCAAATGGATAGAACTAGAAAAAAACATCCTAAGTGAGTGACCCAGACCCAGAAAGACAAACACAGTATGTACTCATTCATAAGTGGATACTAGATGTAAAGCAAAGATTAACTATACTATAATATACAACCCTAGAGAAGCTAGGTAATAAGGAAGACCCTAAGAGGGACACATGGATCTCCTTGGGAAGGAGAAATAGAAGAGATCTCCTGGGTAAACTGGGGTCATGGGGGAGTGAAAGAGGAGGGGATAGAAGATGAAAACATTAGGAAGCAGGTTGATAGAGTTGGGGAAGGGATGGAGCAGGAGAGCAATGAAAGAAATATCTTGATAGAAGAAGCCATTGTGGAGTTATGGAGAAACCTAGTATTAGGGAAATTCCACGGAATCCACAAGGATGGCCCCAGCTAAGACTCCTAGCAATAGTGGAGAGGGTGCCTGAGTTGGCCTCCTCATGTAATCAGATTGGTGACTACCCTAGCTGTCATAATTGAGTCTTCATCCAATAACTGATGGAAGCAGATGCAGAGTTCCACAGCCAAGGACCAGGCCAAGCTCCTGAAGTTCAATCAAGGAGAGGGAGGAGGAATTACATAAGTGGGGAGGCGGGATGAAGATCATGACAGGGAAACCCACAGAGACAGTTGACCCAAGTTAGTGGGAGCTCATGGACTCTGGACTGACAGCTGGGGAGCCTGCATACGACCAAACTAGGCCCTCTGAATGTGTGTGACAGTAGTGTAACTTGGTCTGTTTGTGGGGCCCCTGGCAGTAGGACCAGAATCTATCACTGGTACATGAGCTGGCTTTTTGAAGCGCATTCCATATGCGCTTCAACCATGCTCAACCTTGAAGCAGGGGGGAGGGGCTTGGTCCTGCCCCAATGTGTCAGGCTTTGTTGACTCCCCATGAGAGGCCTTACTCTTTCTGAGAAATGGATGGAAGTGGGTTCAGGGGAGGTGGGGAGAAATGAGAGAAAGGGAAGGAGGGAGAACAGTGGTTGGTATGCAAAATGAATTTTAAAATTTTAAATTAAAAAAAAGAAAGAAAAGATATTTACCAGGAACTCACAAGCCATTTTAGCCAGGAAGGTAGGTAAGCTTAACTGCAGATCTTCATTTCTGGTAGGTCATACAGATATTCCTCTCCAACCTTCCTTCCTTTTCACTCATTGCTTTATCCCAGCTTCTAATTCCAGCATGCATTCCTGGGAACCCTCAGGCCACTCTGGCCAGGAAAGTAGGTAGGCTAACTACAGATTTTTGTGTGTCAATATCATGCTACTATAGCTCTGGAGAGCAATTTGATGTTAGGGATGCTGATACCTCCAGCAGTTCTTGGATTATTCAGAATTGTTTTAGCTATCCTAGGGTGGATTTTTTTTTGGTTTTTTAATTTTGGTGTGTGTGTGTGTGTGTGTGTGTGTGTGTGTGTTTCCATATGAAGCTGAAAATTGTCCTTTCAAGATCTGCAAAGAACTGGATTTGAATTTGATGGTAATTGCATTGAATCTGTAGGTTGCTTTTAGTAGGATGGCTATTTTTGCTATATTAATCCTATCAATCCATGAGCATGGACATCCTTTCATCTCCTGATATGTTTTTTCAATTCATGTCTTCAATCTTAAAGTTTTATCACACAACTCTTCATTTGCTTGGTTAGAGTTACCCAAAATATTTTATAGTGTTTGAGGCTATTGTGAAGAATGTGGTTTCCCTCATTTTCTTCTCAGTCCATTTGTCATTGTATGTAGGAGAGCTACTGATTCTGTATTCATTTTGTATCCAGCTACTTTACTGAAAATGTTTTCCACTGTAGGAGTTTCTCATCAGAATTTTAGGGTTACTTTGATAAGTAACTTGCAATAAAGATACTTGAACTAGCCCAAGGGCTAACCGACAAACTCAGCTGACATTTGGGCTCAGATACAGTGTTTCTAGTCATCAACCCCAACACCTACTCCATCTACAAGCTGCTGGACCTCAAGGAAGAGCCATTGCTACAGAATCAGATCTGGGAGAGCATTATCACCAATGAAGATGAAAACCTGAAGTATGGCTGTGATTAGAGAAGTCTTGGTTATGTTCTGGTATTTATGGTGCTTCAGGGACCAGAGGCCTTGAGCAAGACTATGACTCATGGCAATGAGTATTTGCATGTAGAGCTGTGTGGGAGGGGGAAAAATCTGTCTACTGAGTGACACAGGCTGCAGTTTCCAATGCCACTGCAAAGAACGGATTTTCAGTGGAGGGGTGGGAAGGATTGTAGTGCTTACAAAGTGGAGAAAGGATGAACCATGTTGACATCTGAGGCCTGAGCTGCCAGTGGGGGACATGTTGATGTCCCTGGGCCATGCTGCCATGGGGGCCAGTCTGGGTCCACATTCCTGCTGCAATCAGGGACCATGTTGATGTCCTTTGCTGTGTTACCACTGAAGGTCATGCAGATGTCCATGGTCTGTGCTGCTTCCTGAAGCCATGTTGATGTTCAAGGATTAGGCTGCCACTGCATACTGTGTTGGTGTTTGTGGCCCATGTTGCCCTGGGAAGCAATATTGATGTCTGTGGTCTATACTGCCACCAGAGGCCATGCTGAGGGCCACATTAATGGTTATGGTCAGTGCTGCTGCCAGGGGCCGTGTCTGGGTCAGAGGTCAGGCTGTTGCCAGACATCATGTGGAAGTTCGTGCCCCATGCTCTCAGTAACTGTAAAGAAGCTTCTCCTTCAGTGTTATTAATGGCTCACAGTTGAGAAAGAGAGGCATAGGAGGCTTCTGTAACACCCCTCCCAAAAAAGTAGCAACCTGGAAAAGAACTCTTACAAATTTGATAAGAATGCTGAAGAGTAGCTCTCCACAATAGAAGGTTACTGGCAGTGAGTAGGGATGGACTCACTTTTCTTTAAGATGCTGGTCACATGGTTTGACCATGTCCAGTATCTGTATGGACAATATAAATTAGACTTCTTTTAACATTTTTTCCCTATGGGTTAGGCCACAAAGATTGGAGGTGGACCTGGGAGTACTGGGAAGTGGGGATGATGGGGATACATTATGTGAAATTCCCAAATAATTAATAAAAATATTGTGTAAATTAAAAATAATATATAAATTTTCAAAAGGAAGATACTTGGACTTCTTCCTTTCTAATTCTTTTACCCTTGATCTCCTTATTGCTCTAGCTGCAACTTCAAGTACTGTATTGAATAGATATATAGAGAATGGAAAACCTTGTCTTGTTCCTGATTTTAGTGGGAACGCTTTGAAGTTTCTCTCCATTTGGGTTGATATTAGCTGAGGGTTTGCCATAAACTGTCTTTATTATATTTTGTTATGTCACTTGTACTTCTAGTCTCTCCAGGACTTTTATAATGAAGGGGTGTTGGATTTTGTCAAAGGCATGTTCTGCACCGTGATATTAGCATGTGGTTTGTTTTTTTTTTTTTGTCATTCTATCGGTTTATATGGTGCATTACATTTATTGATTTTCATATGTTAAACCATTCCCGAATCTCTGGGATGAGGCCTAATTTATCATGGTAGATGATCTTTTTATGTGTTTTTGGATTCAGCTTGCAAAGATTTTATTGAGAATTTTTTCATCTATGTTCATAAGGAAATTAGTTTGTAACTCTCTTTTCTTGTTGGGTCTTTGTGTGGTTTAGCTATCAGAATAACTGTGGCCTCATAAAAAGAATTAAGCAACATCCCTTCTATTTCTTTGAAATAATCTGAGAAGTATTGGCATTGATTCTTTTTTGAAAGCCTGGTAGAATTCTATTTAATGACTGCTCCTATTTCATTAAGGGTTATAGGTCTGTTTAAATTGCTTCTCTGGTCTCAATTTAACTTTGGTAAATAGTATGCATGGAGAAAATTATCCATTTATTGTAGATTTTCCAATTTGGTGTATACACATTTTTAAAGCATGTCCTTATGATACTCTAGATTTCTTTGGTGTCTGTTGTTATATTTCATTTTTAATTCTGTTAATTTAAATCTTCTCTCTTTGCCTTTTAGTTAATTTGGATAGGGGTTTGTCAATCTTATTGATTTTGTCAAAAAGAGCAACTCTGTTTCATTGATTCTTTGTATTGATTTTTGTTTGTTCCTATTTTATTCATTTCAGCCAAGTTTGGCTGTTTCTTGCTAGATTTAAATTTTATTTTATTTTGTTATTATCCCTTGGAAACCTGGTTGTTTTCTAACGAAGGCAGAAAGGGTGTGGAGGGGAGTTGGGGAAGAACTGGGGTGAATAGAGGGAGGAGAAATCACAATCAGGAGATGTTATATGTGAAAAACCTGTTTTCAACAAAAGGAAAAATAAAGAAATAAAAATAATCCAGCATGTCTATGAGTAGAACTAATTATTGGTGTAAGAAGCAATGTCTGTCTTGCTACAAACGACAGATTGAAAAGGGTTCATGTTTAGTAACATGTCAATTTTCTGTTCGGATATATTTGCATTTTGCCATACCGATTATTCAAAGACTGGCTCATGGCAAAAAGAAGAGAAGAAAAAAGAAAAGAGGCTGGAGTGGTTAATCATTTGCTCCACTTGCAGACAGAGGACTCAGAACCCACACCAGGTGGTTCACAACTATCTATAACTTCATCTCTGACATCATCTTTGGAATTCCGTGGGCACTGGATACACATGGGGCACTTGTAAGGATTCAGGCATTATGCTGGTCTGCCCCTGCCATCTGGCAGAATGCACTCAGGCAGTACTCTGGTCAGGCCAGGGTTCCAGGAGTACTAGTCTGCACGCAGGTGCAAAGGACCCTATTAAAAGACAGACCCCTGCCCACTTATGCTCTCTTGCTCTCTCCCTCTCTCTCTCTCTCATGCCCTTCACCTCCCCCTCCCTTATCTCTATCTCTCTCTCTCTCTCCGCCCCCCCTCACTCTCCCCCTCCTTTAGTAAACTCCATGGTTAATGAATCTCTTGGTCCGTGTTCTGTGGCGGAAGTAATTTAAACAAAAGAACAACATCACTTACATACATGCAGACAAAACACATACATGAAATACTTTTGAAAGAAAAGGAAAACACATATATACATATTTGCTCTTAATTGAAAATATGTTACATTTCCTTATTTGAAAAACACATCAGATCTGAGATAAATTAAAAGTTTGATAATGGAACAAAGAATAAACTAGAAACCAAATCTTTCTGGGAATATCTTTATATACAGTTGGCACTTTTGAATAGACAAAAGGGGCAAAAGAAATTCTAAAATAAAGCGCCCACATGGAACACATGCAAACTGAGAAAATAACTCCCAAACACATTTTGCATTGATTTAGTACATGGTATTTTGTGTATGCTCAGGGGGATGTATGACTAGCAGAGCAATCTACAACTTGTTCTAGAATTTCACCAGAAGTAGTACCACCACTGTATATTTATTTTATGTTTTATAAAATAACGTAAACCAATCACTTTCAATGTTGTTAAGCAAGGCATACAAATATAAAATTAAGGCAGCTAAGCAAAAAAAAAACATACATCTAAATTTAAATTAGAATTATCAGTGTGAACTCATGAATTTTTAATATACATTCCTTAGTCCTAAGACATAAAGTTCTTAAAAGCAAGGATATTCTAGGAAATCATTTGGTTGTCTAATAATATTTCCAACTCAAAAAATTGGAAATCATATGTATTTGAGCTCTCCAGAAAAACAGAACCAATCATATTTGTGAGAGAGACAGAAACAGACACAGACAGAAAGAGTCTTTCTCTTAAGACCTTTAATTTATTGAATGAGGCCCACCCATGTTGGGAGGGTAATCTGTCTTTACTCAAAGTCTACTGATTTTTAAATGTATATCACTTCTAGGAATCAGCACAACATAACCTAACCAAGTAGACACATAAAGTTAACCAGCATAGCATGTTTCTGACAGTTTATATCCAGAATACAAGGCCATTCAAATCTCAGTTTCAAAATAAAAAGATACACTGAATTTTGAAATGGACAAATATTTTAGCACTTTATCAATAAAGATACATAAAATAAGTTATCACATGACAGATGTTCGATATCAGACTAAATTTATAAAGTAAAGCATCTCACAAAATATGTTTCATATCATTGAGATACAGAAAGTAGGATTGAGGGTGTGTCTTGGTGGCACAGTACTTGAGGAGTATCACAAGGCCTGGATTTGATCCCCAGCACTGCAAAGAGGAGGAGAAAGGAGGGGAGGGGAGGAGGGGAAAAGTAGAAGAGGTGAAAGAGGAAGAAAAATAAGAGGAAGAGGAAGAGCGGAAGGAGGTTGAAGAAGGAGAAGCAACAAAAACTAAAGTCATAGGTGACAACTAAAGTCATGGCAAGACATCACTGTAGACCTTGGTAGCAAGCTAAAATAAAAGCACTAACAATACCAAAGACTCCTAGAAATGCAGAATGAGTTTTATAAAGAACCTTCATGTGTTATTGGCAATGGTGCCAAATGGCACAGCAACTATGGGAAATAATTATTTCCATAAAAGTCAAACATAGGAGCTGAGAGATGACTCAGTGGTTAAGAAAGTATGCCAGTCTTTCAGAGGACACCCACACCCATGACAGGAGGTTCACAATGGCCTGTAACTCCAACTTTAGGGGTATGCAATGTTTCTGGCCTATTTGAGAACCTGCCCTTATGGTGTGCATACTCATATACAGGCACATAGTTAAAAATAACAAAAATAGTTTTAGCCACACAACCTAATAATCTTAAAGTTGAGTGTTTACTCCAGGGAAATTAAACTTTATATTTACACAATCATTGTGCAAGAATGTTTAGAATAGATTTCGTCATAAAAACTAAGAAATGCAACTCTTTCACGTGGAACCAGTAAAAACAAACACAAAAGTGATTAGAACGTTAGGCAATGATTAGTGCAATGAAGAAAAATAGCAAGAAAAGTAAGTGTGGGATCAGCAGGTGACAATTACAGCAAAGTTTGAGACTGAGTGGGCTGAAACAGAAAAGTCTTCCATTCCTCAAAGGCAGAAAACTGAATCTGAGGGTGTGGAGAGTAACAGGGACGTCATTGTGTCTGCAGTAGATTGAGCAAGGGAACAGCAAGAAAGGTCAGCAGGAAGATAATGGAGCCTAACAGCTGAAACCTTTCAAGAAAATCTAGCTGTAAGACAGGAAGTCCCAGAGACATTCAACTGTTGTCTTTAAGGAGCAAGGGGCTAGGATATGAAGAGGACTGGACTCTGATTACAGCCAGTAAACGAATAAAAGCCCCTAAGACTAAGATGAGACACACAGAGCCAGGAAATTCCTTGTCTATAGCCTTGTACGTCCCTGAGCAGAAGACCCAGTTAAGCTGGAGCCTGACACGTGGGAACTGTAAGACAGTGTTGTCCAAACCTCTGCATTCCTAGTAACGAGTCATGAAAGGATTGAAAAGCAGGCACAACCGGGCAACAACAAGCAAGGCCAGGACTAAAGAGTTCTACTAGAGATATAAATTTGGGAATCATCATTATGGGTTGTCTTTCTGTTAATCACTGATAGTTCTCTCCAATCCCACCAATATATACCTGTTGCCATCTCTCTGTGTGTCCAGGAAGCTGCCATTTGCTGACTACATTCATAAACTTGCTTGAACCAGGAAATGGAAGGTAACAGCAGAACCCGGGAAGTGAGAAGATGGATAAAATCCTAATCCCCCCACTCATCGAAGTTTCAGGTAGCACAGCTCTTTAACATGGGTAACAGTGACCTGGGCCAAACCAGCCATAGCTTCCAGATGAGGTTTTAGGCTTCGATGCCCTACTCTCTTACCCTATAAGATTGGCCTTAATGGAAGCAGTGATACTTCAGCTAGAGTAGCAGAAGCAAAGGCAGAAAACATAGTAAAAGATGCTACAAGAGACTAGAGAGAGAGGTGCCATGGGAGAAATTTATCTTCCCCCATCTTGTCTTACTGAAGATAAGACAGATGCAAAGAGATTGATGGAAAAGGTACTGGAGACATAGAAACAAAAACAGGTATTCATGGGACAAGAAACCAGGAGAACCAGAGACAGGTGAACTGGAGAGACATGCCATAGGCAGTTTTTTTCCATGTGGTCTAATGTGGCTTTGATGGAGGAAGTGTGTCCCAGTGGAGGCGGGTTTTGAGGTCTCATATATGCTCAAGCCATGCACAGTGTCTCAGTTTACTTCCTGTTGCCTTCAGATCAAGATGTAGAATTCTCGTCTCCTTCTCCAGCACCATGCCACCATGTCCCCTGCCATGATGCTAATGGACTAAACCTCTGAAACTGTAAGACAACCTTTATTATTACAAAAAGGGGGGGCCTAAGTCAAGACTTTGGCTCACAAGTAAGCACCCTATCACTGATGACAGTTTCTGGAGCATGGCAGGTACCCAGTGACTAGCTGTCATTTAGACAGTGCACCTAACCTGACCATCCATTTTAGAGCATTTTCTTTTTTTATTTATTTATTTTTCAGTTTAAATTTAGATAAGAAACAAGGTTGCTTCACAAGTCAGTTCCAGGGCCCTCTCCCTTTCCCTCCCCTCCTCCTGTACCCTCCCCCAACCCCCCCCCATTATCCCCTCATTTCCCCAGGGAGGGTGAGGCCCTCCATGGGGGTGTCCATAGTCTGTCATTTCATCCAGGGCAGGGCCTAGACCTTCCCCAAGAGTTCAGGGTGAGAGTGCACCTCACATTGTTCGATGGGAGTCCAAAGTCCGTGTGTATACTCAGGATGGGTACTGATCTGCTGCCCAAGGCTCAATAGATTACCTAGGCCTCCTCACTAACACTCACATTCAGGGGGGTCTTGATCAGTCCCATGCTGGATTCCCAGGCTGATGCCTGGGATTCAAGAGTTAACCTTTGTCAGGTCAGCTGTTTCTGGGGGTTAAACCAGCCCAGTCTTAATCCCTTTGGTCATCAGTCTTCCCTCTCTGTTACTGGCTTTCTTGAGTTCAGCTCAGTACTTAACCAAGGGAGTCTGCCTCTTCTTCAATCAGCCACTAAATGAAGTTTCTGTTTCCCAGACTCTCTGGCCATGGGATTGCAGGCTGGCACTCCCCAGATCTATGTCTAAAATCCATACATTTTAGAGCATTTTCAAGAATGTATATGCCATCTGCTTCTGTATCTCCAGCAAAACAGGCCTGAGTGACAATAATTTCCCACTGAGACAGAGCAGTCCATCGTTTTACTGGGATGTGTATGTATCCTTGAAGGGCACTGCTGTGTTAATACATTCTCTAGCTGCGCTGGTTAGCTTTTGTCCTATTGCCATAAACTAGGGTCATCTGGGAAAAGGAAACCTTGACTGAGGAATTGTCTCCACCAGACTGATCTGTGGGTATGGCTGTGGGGCATTTTCTTGATTAATGAACGCTGTGGGAGAGCCAAGCTCACTGGGGATGGGGCTATCCCTGATCAGATGGTCCTGGGCTGTATAAGAAAGCAGTCAAGACCCCCCTGAATGTGGGTGTCAGTGAGGAGGCCTAGGTAATCTATTGAGCCTTGGGCAGCAGATCAGTACCCATACCAAGTATACACACGGACTTTGGACTCCCATAGAACAATGTGAGGTGCACTCTCACCCTGAACTCTTGGGGAAGGGTCTAGGCCCTGCCCTATATGAAATGACAGACTATGGACACCCCCATGGAGGGCCTCACCCTGGGGGAATGAGGGGATAAGGGGGGGTGTTGGGGGGAGGGCACGGGAGGAGGGGAGGGAAAGGGAGAGGGACCTCGAACTGACTTGTGAAGCAACCTTGTTTCTTATCTAAATTTAAAATGGAAAATAAAAAATAATAATAATAATAAAAAGAAAAAAACAAAAAACAAAAAAACTAAAAAAAACAAAAAAAAATACATGAAAGGAAAAAAAAAAGAAAGCAGTCACAGCAAACTGCAGAGAGCAAGCCAGTGAGCACAACTCCCCACCCTTGGTTTCTGCTTCCATTCCTACCTCAGTGTCCCCACTTGATCTCTTTCCCTGACTTCCTTGATGATGGACTCAACCTGTATAATACACTTTTTCCTCTCCAAGTTGCTTTTCGTCAGTGCTTTGTCACAGCAACAAAGAAGTTGCCTGGGACACTAGCCTGATGGCCATATCAGAAACCAAGGGGCAGAGAAGTAAACAGGCCAAAAGATCAAATGTCAACTGCAAGGTAAGGAACACAAGCTTCAGAGATACTTGCCTTCCTGTTCATGCTTGCTTTGTATCTTACTTTATGAAACATTTATTCTTATTTTCATCTGACCTGGTGGGTTAGATCGAGGTAGGATTTACTAAATATGGCATTTGCTAATGGCAGAAAATCTCAGCTTTTGCATGGGCCACCAGAAAGTAAGTATGCTCCCTACGTTGGGGCATCCTTCCTGCTAGTGCCTGTAGCATTGGAAGGCAATGTAAAGATACTTAAACCCTGGCACAAGCCCTTTCTACAACAAACAATTCTGAAAAGAGAAATTACAAAGACAATGTAGATTTTTTTTTAAAAATGCACTTTTTCCATTGTTCACACAAAACACCACTCTTCACCTCAAAGGAACAAGAGAGAGTTTATTCTGAGCCAACTGTGAGGTCTATGGCTCAGGAATACAGGTTCAAATCGCTCCACATATCATATTCCAATTTAGAAACATCTTAATGAGATTTCTACAGTAATATAACAAAAAGTCACTAAACATTGATAGAAACATCAAGTAGGCAGGTTACATCCAAGCAGTGAAATCTCTCCTATAGGCCTCAGATGTTCACTGATGTTATAGGTTAGTGGAAATACATGGCCTATTAGGATGGTAATCACTAATGTTAATGATGTTAAGTCAAGTACAGAGATGGGCAATGAATGACTAATAAGACAGATAAATGAGTGAGGTGACCCAGACTCAGAAAGACAAACACAGTATGTATTCACTCATAAGTGGATACTAGATGTAAGGCAAAGGATAACCAGACTACAATCCACAGCTCCAGAGAAGCTAAGAGGGATGAAAAGATCACCCTGGGAAAGGGAAATAGATGAGATCTCCAGGGCAAACTGGGAGGTGGGCGGTGGCAGAGGGGGATGGGGATGGGGGATGAGAACATGAGGGGATAGGATGGTCAAGTTGGGGGAAGGATGAAGACAGAGAGCAATGAAAGAGATATCTTGATAGAGGGAAACATTATAGAGTCAGGGAGAAACCTGGTGCTAAAGAAACTCCCAGGACTCCACAAGGATGACTCCAGCTAAGCGTCCTAGCAATCGGGCAGAGGACACCTGAACTGGCCTTCTCCTGTAAGCAGATTGGTTGACTACCCTACCTGTCATCATAGAACCTTTATCCAGAAACTGACAGAAGCAGATGCAGAGATCCACATCCAAGCACCAGGCCAAGTTCCTGACATCCAATCAAAGAGAGGGAGGAGAGATTACATGAGTAAGGGGGTCAAGATTAAAACCGGGGTGGTGGAGTTAAACCCATAGAGACAGTTGACCCAAGCTAGTGGGAGCTCGTGGACTCTGGACTGACAGCTGGGGAACCTGCATGGGACCAAACTAGGCGCTCTGAATGTGTGTGACAGTAGTATAACTTGGTCTGTTTGTGGGGCCCCTGGCAATGGGACCAGGATCTATCACTGGCACATGAGCTGGATTCTTGAAGCCCATTCCCTTTGGTGGTTTATCTTGCTCAGTATTGAAGCAGGAGGGAGGATCTTGGTCCTGCCTCAACTTAATGTGCCAGACTTTGCTGACTCCCATGGGAGGCCTTATCCTTCCTGAGGAGTGGATGGGAGGTGGATTTGGGGGGAGGTACAGGGAGTGGGAGGAGAGGAGGGAAGGAGAACTATGGTTGGTATGTAAAATGAATAAGAAATTTTTAAATAAAAAATAAGTCTTTTAGGATGTCAGCTTCAAAGGGCTTATGTGTATCGAAGATTACTATTGGGTACTTCATAGATATTGTTTGTTTTCTAAAGGTTATTAAAATTAAAGAATAGAAAAGCTTTACATTACAAAAAAGAAAGATAAATGTAACTCAACATAACTCGGCTCCAGACCTGCAACATTCCTACTCTTCACAACCACGGTTCTAATCAGTCAGTCAGCCTCATGGAATCTAACACAGGCACAGCTTTGCCCTGGTAACTTGAGTTCATAAGGCCAGAGAAAAACTGGAAGAAATCTGAATGTGGCTGCTTCAAGGTTAAGGGGTCACGGAACTTTCCTAATGTAGACTCAGAGGCACGCATAAGTCCTCTAAGTGCTACATGACAAGCTACGGCTCCAGCTAGATGGAAACAGGGGTAACCCCAAGCCTTTCTCTACTGCCCACTTTTACAGGAGAGGAAAGTGATGCTCAAAGAAGAACTGAATTACTTGTCAAGGCCTATGACTGCTTAGCTTCAGAGTTGCCTTATGTTTCAGAAGTCATTCCATTAATTAACTGGTGGCTGGTGAGAAGTGGTCTTTCTTTTAAAATATCCAGTGGTGGCACATGCCTTTAATCCCAGCTCTTCGGAGGAAAAAGCAGGTGAATCTCTATGAGTTCAAGGTCAGCCTGGTCTACAGAGCAAGTTCCAGGACACTCGAGGCTATACAGAGAAACCCAAAAAATGTAGATAGATAGATAGATAGATAGATAGATAGATAGATAGATAGATAAGGTAAGGTAAGTCAGGACAGCCTAAACTCTATTGGTGACTAAAACTGGCTGATCTTGGTGGAAAGAATTATTGATTATAATACCTTTGCCCAAAATAGGGGGAAAGAAAAATGATGGAAGAAAAAGAGAACAAAAGAAAAAATAAATGCCAATAGCACAAGTCTTCCTTTTCTGAAGCACAGACCTGGAGAGTGCTGGAAGCCAGAACTAGGCAGGCCCTTGTCCAAAAAGCTTGCTTCACAAACGCAAATGAGTAGTATGGAGAAGGGGTGGGCCCGTCCACATGCTTACAGAGGTCACAGAAATGAAGCAAGCTGAGTCAAATAAGGGACTTCGGGTGCCGGCAGGCTTCCAAAATTAGAGTTTCCCCCTTTGAAAACAAGGACAGAAAAAGCACACAGATAAATGACAAGTAACCATGGCCCTTAGAAAGAAAGACTACAGGAAAGACTGTGGTGAAATGTAAGTGCCCTTCCCTGAGCAGCCAACACTACTCAACCCCTTTTGACCAGCTATATGGGTTATGAACTCAGCATTGCCAGATTTTCTGTTTGTTTTTATTTACAATACAGATTTGGAGTTGAAATAGCCCAGTGTTTAACAGATAATGTCAATTGATTGTAGTCCAAATAGAACAGTTCTGGAGGCTGGTCATGGCACTTGGAAAACAGAGGCAGGCAGATATCTGTGAGATTGAGGCCAGCCTCACCTACAAAGAAAGTTCCAAACAAGTCAAGGCTACATAGTGAGGTTCTGTCTGAAACAGAATGCTTCTGGGGTCCCTTAGCCCAGGGAACAATAGGATTAGAGGGGAAGAGAGCTCGAAGCAGTGCTAAGCTTCATCTTCATTCCACTGTTACTTGCCTTGTGAATATCTAGAAACTATTTGTTATATAATGTAAAAATACATACACTTCAGACAAATGGGGTATGGAGTGATATGCTCAAATTTGTATGACAATATCCTTTGGAAACCCAGTACTGTGTACAGCAAATACACATATCCTCATCATCATCATCGCCATGGTCATCATCATCATCATCATCACCAACATCATCCTCATCATCACCATCATCATCATCACTAACATCATCATCCTTGTCATCATCGTCATCATCAAGCTGCAGTCGACGTTCAGTGCAGAGCATATTACCAATATGACTGATTTGGAATCATCTATGAGACTCGCCTATGGCATGTCTTTGAGGGCATTTCTAGGAAGGTTTAATGGAGGAGGGGAAAATTCTACCCTGAATGTGGACAGTGCCATCCCATAAGTTGGAGTCCTGGGGTAAATAAAAGGGGTGATATGAGAAAGTTAGCTGACTGCTAGCACTTCCCTATTGCTTTTTCCTGATCCCCTAAGGTGTGAGGGATCCCTAAGAAGATGTAAGGATTCCTGACCTCATGCTCTGTGCCATGATGGACCCTACTCTCTCAAACTGTAAGCCAAAAATTAAAATTAAAAAATAAATAAAAAAACCTCCTTCCACCCACAAGCTACTTTTTGTCAGGGATAGTGTCATAGTAGCAAGACAAGCTTCTAATAAAAATACCTCAGAGGGGGAAAGAAAAGCAGCGTTCCCTGTGGGGCAATAACAGAAGTTGTGGTTTCTCCTCCACAGCCTCCTCAAGCTAACCAGGGTTGCAGAAACTAAGAGCTCACATGACACACACATGCCTTCGGTTCATAGAGGTTCTCGCCACCTTTCACTCATTCTCCAGTCCTGAGCAGTCTGGATGGACTAGGGCCTTTTCAGAGCCAGGAAGGCACCCTGTGCTCTGGAGTCTGCCTCTATTGCCCGCACTCAACTACTTTGTTCCTATTTCCTGCACTAATGTTCCTGACTTGCTGTCTTCTAATGCATGCAAACTGCAATTTCTAAACTACTGTGTGTAAAGAGCTCATCATCTACCTCTGCTGTGCCCTGTGTAGTGGACACCACACCGGCAGGATAGCTACTACAAAGATGAAGGATAAGGACCCTGATACAGACTCATAGGTTGAACTCGGGCTGTACCACTTTGAGGTGAGGCCGGGAGCAACTTCTGAACTGCCTTGCCTCTCTGCTTTCCTACAGATGAGATGTGAGCAACAATACTAGCACAGGACTAACTAAAATTAATAAGGATATCAAGCAGTCACTAGAGCAGCAGAAATGGGGACCCTGATCTGGGTTTGCTGAGCATCACTGCCTGGGGTGGGCTAGCAGGAACTGCCTTTGTGCTCCAGCTGTGGGGCTTCTGAGTACTCAGAAATGCCTTCTCCATCAGCACTCTAGCCTTGGGAGAGGCTGACTTAACCTTGTGATTTCCAAACATAAACCTCCTGGAGAAATGTTTCAACTTCTTCTATCCCATATCCATTTCCACACCTATCATCAGGAACATTTCAGTTCTCTCTCCATCCAGCACTAGAGCCATGACACCAGACAAACCAACTCATGTGTCCTGCTCTGCCCCTCATCCCTACTACTGGACATCTTATTAGGTAGCTATTGTGGCTTCCTACTTGAGTGGTGTGGTTTTGTTTGGCACCAAACTGCATTTCTTTGCAGGGGCAAGGGTGAGCATTTCATATATGAGTACAATATGTTTTCTTTATTAAACACCTCCCTCCACCGCTCCAATGCATTCTGTGTCCCTCACACATTCCTCCTCATTAATTCAGGTCATCTTCTTCTGTATGTGATGGTTTGGATAAGACTGTCCACCACAGACTCATATATTTTAATGCTTGGTCACCAGGGAGTGGAACTATTTGAGAAAGACTAGGAGGTGTGGTCTTTTGGGAGGAAGTGTGTTACTCGGGTGGGATTTTGATGTTACAAAAGCCCTAATTAGGTTGTGTGTGTGTGTGTGTGTGTGTGTGTGTGTGTGTGTGTGTGTGTGTGTGTGTGTCTTTGTCTCTATCTTTCTGACTGGCTCTCTGTCTCTGTGTGTGTCTCTGTCTGTCTGTGTGTGTCTGTCTCTGTCTTTCTCAGTCTCTCTTTATCTCTCTGTTTGTCTCTGTGTCTCTGTCTCTGTCTTTCTGTCTCTCTCTGTCTCTGTGTGTGTATGTCTGTAGGTCTGTCTCTGTGTGTGTGTGTCTGTCTGTCTCTGTCTTTCTCAGTCTCTCTTTATCTCTCTGTCTCTGTGTCTCTGTCTCTGTCTTTCTGTCTCTGTCTCTGTGTGTGTATGTCTGTAGGTCTGTCTGTGTGTGTGTCTGTCTGTCTCTGTCTTTCTCAGTCTCTCTTTATCTCTCTGTCTCTGTGTCTCTGTCTCTGTCTTTCTGTCTCTCTCTGTCTCTGTGTGTGTATGTCTGTAGGTCTGTCTGTCTCTGTCTCTTTTCTTTCTTCTTTTTTTATTAATTTATTTTGCACGTTCCACTGTCTCTGTCTTTTTCATTCTATATTTGTCTCTGTGTCTGTCTGTCTCTGTGTCTCTCTCTCTGTCTCTCTGTGTCTCTGTTGCACCATCTTGTCTCTCTATATCTCTCTGTCTCTCTCTGCCTGCTGCCTGCAGGTCAGGATTGTAAAGCTCTCTCAGTTACTGCTCCAGCACCATGCCTATCTGCTTCCCATATGATAATCATAGACAAATCCTGTAATCAAGTGCCCCCCTTTAAATTTTTTTCTTTTATAAGAGTTGCCTTTGTTGTGGTATCACTTCTAGCAATAGAACAGAAACTACACACTTTTATTGTGCTTTTTATACATGTATAACCTAATAAGTCCATTAAGTATTACTCATATGTATTTAGGTAGCTGACCACTTGGACATGGACAACATGTCAGGGGTCTTTTCCCTGTGGAAAACCTATCCCCATAATTCAGCAGCACTGACTACCTGTAGTTCTTCAACTAGGGGTGTGTTTATTTTCCCTTATTCCTGCTGGAGTGTTGACTGGTGCAGTCTTATGCAGGCCTTGAAGCACTTTATTTTGGCATCAGCACATTGCTAACATTCTTACTTGAGGTTTTCTGTAGATCCAGATCCAGCGTATGCAACTAACCAGGATCCATGTGACCATCCTGTCTCTGGTCCTCATATTCCTGTCTTGCAGCTCATGAAATGGCATTCAAGGTGTCTTAGGTTATAGTTCAAACTTATTACAGCTCATTCCTCTGTAAGCTCCTTGTATTGTTTGTCCTGCCCTGGTAACCACGGTACAGATATCATAGCTAAGTGTACTGGCACTCAAAACAGAAGCTGAATCAGCAGGCCCTCAGGCTGTTCCCCAGAGGGGTCTGCAGGACATTCCCGAGGGTGATGAACATGGAGAATTGTGGAGATGCCAGGCTGCAGAGTGCAGGAGTGATGAAGAGCCTTAGCCTGGCTTTGAAGTGGGCACTGTCCTGCCACACTCAATAGCTATATGCTCTTCTCTCAGCCTCATGTGTGTAAAAGCCTTGGGATTCCTCAACATGGATTTATTTTATTCTGGCTTCTCGTGATTTTCTTTGAGAAAACATTAGTCTGACAGTAGAGTGTTTGGATTCCTCCATATAAAAAAAGAAAGAACCGTATGTTATGCTTTCTAAATCATTTCTTATTCTGCACTTTTTAATTTCAGCACAATGAAAACTCCCATACCAAATCCCAAAAGTTCTGTTTGTAGTTGTTGTATACGTGACAGCAGAAACTACTATTCCTTATTTTTCTCTTGGACTCTGTTCTCAGGGCCACCATAGCCTGTCCTGTGATTGGGTGTTGCTGCAGATAGAGGGCTTGGTTCTGAGTGAATGAGTTTGGGGTCTCATTTCATCATCAAGTCTTCAGAATACAGTGTGTTAAGGATGGCCTCCCTGCCTGCAGGATGAAGAACCAGGGAGCTTGGCATAAGTCCTGTAAACACTGTTCCTGCACCCTTGAAAATTGGTATTTATTTAGTTTTCACCCAGAACAATGTGAATTCTAGAAATATTGAAGGCCAATCTCAATTTAATAATGTAATCTATGTGTTTATGTCAAAATAAATATATCCTGGAAATCATTTAACAGTCCACAGATTTACTACTTGATTGACTGGAAACCATAGACATTTCAAGACTTTATACCAATTGTTCTATGACTTTTGCTCAGTCTGAATGATCAGTCCTCTTGAGGAATGGATTTTAAAACAACTAACCCTTCCACAGTTGTGTAGATTATATTGGTAAAAATTAGTGTCAAGAGTTCAGGGCTGTTTGGTACCACTGGTTATTCATATCACAAAGACCCCATACAAACTGAAGGGACCACTGTGAGAATATCTGTGGCCAGTAGTCTACATGTGAATCTTTGGGGAGGTTAACAAGTAGACCGTGAATATTCAGAACACAAATTTTTAATAGCTTTGAGGATCTTGAAAAATGGTTCTATAGTTAAAAATGCTTAGTGCCCATCCAAAGAATGTATTTCCTAGCACCCACATCTGGCAGCCCACAACTGCCTATAACTCCAGCTTTGGGTGATCCAGTGCCCTGTTCTGACCTCCACAGGTACCTGCACACATGTGCACATAAACAGACACATACATATAAATAAAAATAAAGTTTTTAAATAGCTATGAAAATACCAATGGCAGTTTATGCTGGATAGGGTGTGGAGAAAGGGGAACACTTCTACACTGCTGGTGGGAGTACAAACTTGTACAGCCACTTTGGAAATCAGTATGGTGGTTCCTCAGGAAAATGGGAATCGGTCTACCACAAAATCCAGCAATTCCACTCTTATGCATATACCCAAAAGATGTACATTCCTACAACAAGGATGTCTGTTCAGCTATGTTCATAGCAGCATTATTTGTAAGAGCCAGAACCTCGAAGCAACCAAAATGCCCCTCAACTGAAGAATGGATAAAGAAAATGTTGTACATTTACACAATGGAGTACTACTTAGCAGAAAAAAACCAATGGAATCTTGATATTCCAGGCAAATGGATGTCACTAGAAGAAACCATCCTGAGTGAGGTAACCCAGTCACAAAAAAAGACAAACATGGTACGTACTCATTCATATATGGATTTTAGACTTAGAGCAAAGTATTACCAGCTTACAATCCATACCACCAGAGAAGCTAGGAAACAAGGAGGACCCTAAGAGACACATACATGGTCCCCCAGAGAAGGGGAAAGGGACAAGATCTACTGAGCTAGTTAGGAGCATGGGGAAGGGGAGAGGGAGTTAGGAGAAAGAGAAGGGGAGAAGAGGAGGAGAGAGGAGGACATGAGAGAGCAGGAAGATTGAGTTGGGTGAAGAATAGAGAACAGCAAGAAAAGAGATACCATAATAGAGGGAGCCATTATAGGTTTAAAAAGAAATCTGGCACTAGGGAAATGTTCAGAGATCTACAAGCATGACCCCAATTAAAAATCTAAGCAATAGTGGAAGGCTACCTTAAATGTCCTTCCCCAATAATGAGATGGATGACTACCTTATATCCATCCTATAGCCTTCATCCAGTAGCTGATGAAAGCAGAAGCAGACACCCACAGCTAAACACTGACCTGAACTCCTGGAATCCAGTTGCAGAGAGAGAGAGGAGTAATGAAAAAAGGAGTCAAAACCAGGCTGGAGAAACCCAAAGAAACAGTAATCCTGAACAAGGGAAAGCTCATGGATCCCAGACTGATAGCTGGGAAACAAGCATAGGACTGATCCAGACCCCCTGAACATGGGTGTCAGTTAGGAGGTCTGGGCAATCTATGGGGCCTCTGGCAGTGGATCAGTATTCATCCCTAGTACAGTCTGCATGTAATTCTATAGAGGATTTGGCCTTTGGAACACTCACCAGCTATGAGGAAATGCTATGACAGCACTGTAAGTCCAGGCCCAGGCAGAGTGTCATGATGTGGGTTAGCTAATTGCAAAACTTAGGTGTTTGTGATTTCGTCAGTTGCACATTTTTTCTAAAGTTTTTCCTACCATGTGGAGACCTGATGAGTAACCCGAAAATGATGATGATTTATCTTTAAGCCAAACTACATAAAATTATATTCTGAATTTTTCTGTATTTGGACATTGAAGGTGTCTTAACAGCTGTGTAACCAGTTACTAACAACTTGGTTGTTAAATCCTGGAAATCATACTAAAATTCATGTCCAGTGTGTTTTTGTAGTACCTTGCTTTTGGATAAAACTGGTTTTTCTAACATACTACAACACGTGACATGAACAACGCACACAGACTTCAACATCTGAAACATCACAGAAAGAAAGGTGATGTACAGTTGGGCCATTAGTTAGACATGTGATCTTTTTCTAAGAGAATTCTGTAGAAAACAAGAAAAATATCACATTCTTAACCTCACTAGTGGGTGTGTAAGTGTTTATTATCTTCTGGTCTGTCTGGCTTACAGACTTTTTGAGCGCCAGCCTTGTCCTCATCTTCAGTAACTACCATATCCATCTAGATGGTCGGTCCTCACTTCTCCACATTCGAACCCTTAACCTTGTCGTTCGCTCCATACAACCACTAGTTCTGTAGCTACTCATCCTCCACATCACAGGGACCGTCAGAGTCTTCATCTCCACATCATCTGCCTGGTCCTCACTCCTCCACTAAGCTGTTCTCCCTAGAGCCTCTGCTCCAAAGGCCTTCTCACATTCAACCAATCTCTTGCCAGTATGTCACACTGACCATCACGCCCGTGCTTGGTGCATTCAGATTCCACAATGTGCTGCTACAGCCAAGACTGTGCACACATCCTTGGTGCCCTTTCTCCACTGCTTACTAACCAGACACAGACCGTCTGTTTAAATCTCTCACTTCTGAACTGGGGATGAGCATGTGTCTCGGCGTTTTACATGCGCAAATCCGTGGGTTTGATCGCCAGCACCACATAAAATGAGCTGTGACGACACATGCCTATACTCCCATGTTGGAAGAAAAAGACAAGAAAATCAGAATTTCAAGGTCATTCTCAGATATATAGCTAGTTCAAGGCCATCTTGGAATAAAGGAGATTCCCATCTCAAATAAATACATCTTAGTCACTCCTCAATAATACCTACTATACGTAACAACATCCTCGCATTCTCATGAAGGGCATTGGATTATATAATCATTGACAGAGACAAACTCCAAAAAATAAAAAATGAGTGTTTGACAATCAAAACTATAACCTCAGCGAATAGGATATTTAGGAATAAACACTTGCCGGGCAGTGATGGTGCACGCCTTTAATCCCAACACTCGGGAGGCAGAGGCAGGCAGATCTCTGTGAGTTCGAGGCTGGGCTGGACCGATAGCCTCCAAAACAATACAGAGAAACCCTGTCTGGAAAAACCAAAAAAAAAAAAAAAAGGAATAAACACTTTAACAAGCAATTGCTTCCAAAGAACAATGCTTTATAAGACATACACCTTCTGTCTGATACATTTCTGTGCTGTTTGCAAGAAACTGGCAATGTGCAGACATCGCTGCTTTAACAGAGAAAAGGAGAAGCCAGGCCGTGGGGAGTGCAGAGCAAACAGAGAGACTTTGCTCCATCCTCACCAAGCGCTTGTCGGCCCAGCCCACCAGGCTTGGCATTTATTGTCCAGGTGGCAGGAAACTCCGAAACAAGAACCACAAGGAAGGAGGACACAGTGAGGCTGTGATTTGTACAAGTTGAGAGGTAAAAGCATAACAAAGCAAGAGATTGAGAAATGTCTCAGGAGGAACATGACGTAACAGACCCTACACTCCCATTTGTCAACAGGACTCTGAGCAGGAAACCACAGGGCCGTCTGGTGTATTGATAAACTTTACTTCCTTCCAGCTTTTAAATGCACTTCTCCAGAGCAGAGAAGTATCCTCTAGTGACTGTTATCTTCCCTTCTACACAGCCAGCTTGCCACATCCAGCAAGAAGGATGGGGGAAAGGTAGGATTCTATCTACTACTTATTTCCAAATCCACTGCTTTATCTTGTCTCTGTGGTGTCCGTATAGTCCATACCGGGGCAGAATATTCAAGTAGCCATGAGGCCCATGGCTGGAAAAGATGAGAAACATGCAATTCCCTTTTGGTGAGTTTGGTGCTAGCAGGCTGGACAGAGAATGTAGACGCTGCTAATTAGTATTCATTAGACTCCATGCTGATCTCCTTGTCACTAAAGTTTTTGTGCTAACCTGCTCAACAGATGAGGTTGAATCACAGAACCTTGTGACCAGAGAACACACTCAGTGTTCTAGCAGACCTGAGACAATCTCAGTGCCCATTCTCTTTCTCATCCTAGTTGCAGATGTCAGCCAGTGGTCTTGCCAGAGAGCAAAGCCCAGTCAGCTGCCCCAACCAAATTCAGAGTAAAGGGAATTGCCCAGCTATTTAGAGAAACCAAAAGTATGCTTCCACTGCTCAGGGCCAGCAGCAACTGTCCATTCAGCATCACAGATGAGACACTGAGGGGTTAGGGGGCCAATCTGTCTCTGCCAAAGAACACCATGAGAAGTGACAAAGAAATTACTCTCTCCACAAATCTCAACATCAGAAAAAAAAAGAGGCACAGCCTTATAAATCTCAAGAAATTATGAGCCTTCCAAAAGACACTAACAAGCTATGACAGCAGAAGCAAGGAGAGATATGACAGAAAACCAAGACCAGCCCAATCCTTTTTAAAATGGTCCGTGAAGTTCAAGGCTATGAGACAAGAAATTAATTAAGGTATGGTAGCAACATAGCAGTTGAATAAGCAATCATCTCCCCATTTAGACACACATTTGAACAACATCTTTTTATCAGTATATATAGTATATATTAATCACACAGAGTACTGGGTTCTGTTATGGCATTCCATACACAAACACAGTACCTGGAGGTTTTCACACCTTCATCACCTTATTTCCTTCTTCTTACTGTTCTCTGCCATCCCCTAAAATAGTGCACATTCTACTTTCTGTGCTGTGTTTGTGTGGTTTGGTTTGGTTTGGTGTTTTTGGTTTTTCAAGACAGGGTTTCTCTGTGGCTTTGGAGGCTGTCCTGAACTAGCTCTTGTAGACCAGGCTAGTCTCAAACTCACAGAGATTGCCTGCCTCTGCTTCCAGAGTGCTGGGATTAAAGGCATGAGCCACCATTGCCCAGCTTCTGTATTGTTTTTTTAAGTTCTCCTGTTTCCTCAGGCTGTAATAACTTCATTTCATACATATACACACACAACACATAGACACACACACACCACATGTCACGCACACGAAGACATACATACCACACACACATATACAGACAAACATGCATACACATATATGTAGACACATAAACACACAGACATATACACCACACACACACATACACAGACACACACATACACACATATACAGACACACACACATATACACAGACACACACACACCACACCACACACACTACATATATAAACACACAGACACACACCACACAGACACACACACTACACATATACACACACAGAAACACAGACCACACCACATACATAGACACACACACATATACAGACACACCACACATACATACAACACACACACAAGCACACAACACACACATAAACACACACCACATATTCAGACACACACCACACACATACACCACAGACACACACACAAACACACACCACACATATATACAACACACATACACACAACATACATACACACACAGAGACACACACAGACACACAACACACACTTTATTTATTAATTTGGGGTCTCCCTCACTAAACCCAGAGCTAGCCAACTCTACCTAGCCTGGCTTTCCAGCTTGCTCTAGGGATCCCCTGTGTCTTAGGGTGACTATTGCTATGGAACACCATGACAAAAACCAATCTGAATAGGAAAGGGTTTATTTCACTCACACCTCCATGTAACAGTTCATCAAAAACAGTAAGGGCAGGAACTCAAGTAGGGCAAGAACTCAAGCAGAGCAGGAACCTGGAGGCAGGAGCTGGTGCAGAGGCCATGGAGGGGAGCTACTTACATACTTTCTCCTCATGGCTTGCTCAGTCTGCTTTCTTATAGAATCCAGAACTACCAGGTCAGGGATGGCACCAACCACAGTGGTCTGGGCACACCATCCATCATTAATTAAGAAAATGCCCTACAACTGGATCTTAGGGAGACATTTTTGAGGTTCCTTCCTTTCAAATAATGCTAGGTTGTATAAAGTTGACATAAAATTGCCATGATATACTGTCTCTGCCTCCTAAGTGCTTGGATTACAGGTAGCTGCCACATCTACCCAGCCTTAAAGTGGGTTCAGTAGATCTGAATCCCAACCCTCACGTTTGCATGACAAGGGCATTGTCCACTGAACCGTCTTCCCAGCCTTCACCACATATTTTGAGACAGTGTCTCTCAGCGAATGTGGAACTCACAGACTGGCCAGACTGACGCACAAGCAAGCCCGCAGAGATTCTCCAGTCTTCAGCTCCCAGCTCTGAGATTGCAGACACTCACTACCACCCATGACTTCTTACAAGAGTGCTGGAGATCTAAGCCCAAGTGCTTGGCCCACTGATCCACAGGCCCAACCCCTGATTTTTTTCTTTATAGCTGAATAAGATTATACACTCTCTCTCTCTCTCTCTCTCTCTCTCTCTCTCTCTCTCTCTCTCTCTCTCTCTCTCTCTCTCTCTTCCTCCCTCCTTCCCTCCCTCTCTCTCTCTCTCCCTCTCTCCCCCCTCTCTCTCCCCCTCTCTCTGTGTATACATATGTGAGCGGGGATATCTTTTGTTTATCCATTCATCTTTTAATATACACATAGATTGATTCTATAACTTGACTATTGTAAGACCATAATATACAGATATATAATTATCTCGGTATTCTGACTTTGAATTCTTGGGCTATATGCTCCAAAGCAGCCTACATGAAACCTATGGCAGTTTTATCTCTGGTTTTTGAATGGTGTCTCTACTGATTTCCTTACTGACTGCTATAACTTACATCCCCTCCAGCAGTCAAGGAATCCCTTTTCACCATGTCCTCCCTAGTGTCCATTGCTGTTTGCTACCTCAGCAGTGTCCATTTCATCTGGGATGATCATAGGAATTGACTTTGTACAGCATGGGAGATGAGAGGAGTTTCCGTCTTCTACCTGTGGGTTTCCTGTCTTAATAGTATTATTCTTGAAGGGGCTATCTGACCTTGGACGAGGATCAGATGGAGTGGAAATTGGGGTGGGTCAACTCCTGGTTCTGGGCCTGAGCAGTTGCAGGGTTGGTCAGCCCACAAGCTCTCCCTTTTCCTCACCACCAGGGTGAGCTCTCCAGCATTGCCCTGACTAGTTCACCCTTTGTGGTGATGAGCAAGGGGAAGGGCCAGGTGTCCTGCTTTTGTGTCCTCAGAGTTGGTTCTCCCACATCTACACCACCAGGGACAGCTTACTGTGTTGCCCAGGCATGAGTGTAGGGGTCACTCTCCCGAGTACTGCAGCTGATGAGGGGCAGGGACCGCTCTCCCACCTGCCTCAGGCACTGATGGACAGGAGTAGGGGGAGAGGGCATCTCTGATGAGTAATGGGGATAGCTCTCCTATGCTCACAACTTTGGGGCTGGCTCTACCCACACCTCTGCCAATGCTGTTGGCTCTACTATGCTGCCCAGGCAAGGTGCAGGGCCTGGACATAACCATTTTCATATTATTAGTATGGACAATAAACAGACATGAGTCTTTCCAAATTGTTTTTGGCTTTCCAAGTGTAGATCAGGCTGGCCTCAGATTCACAGAGATCCCGTTCCTCTGCCTCCAAAGTGCTAGGATTAAAGGCCTGCTCCAACACACCTCACTTCAATCTTTCCAAATCTTTAGCTATCTTCTTTGGCTTATTTCTTCTGAGCCTTATTATTTTCACTGTTCCAAGAATTTCTTAGATCACTGTCTTAGTTAGGGTTTCTATTGCTGTGAAGAGAGAACGTGACCACAGGAAAACACTTAATTGAGGCTAACTTACAGTTTCAGAGATTTAGTCCTTTATCATTATGGCAGAAAGCATTGCAGTAGACAGGCAGACGTGGTGCTAGAGAAGGAGTTGAGACTTCTACATCTGGATCCGCAGGTAGCAGGAAAACCCCTCTGTGCCACTGGGCCTGGCTTAAGCATCTGAGACCTCAAAGCTCCGCCCCCACATTGATACTCTTCCTCCAGCAAGGCCACATCTCCTAATAGTCCACTCCCTATAGCCAGCCATTCAAACACATGAATCTTTGGGATCATTCCTATTCAAACCATCACAGTCATTGATTTCTTCTTCAGTATATTTCGTATTACATATAAGAAACCTTCTACATTTTTAGTATTGATCAAGTGTATATGTGACTTCAAAGCCTGCCTAGACAGTGGTCCACTTCCTACAAAAAGAGCACACCTACTCCACAAGGCCACACCTCCAATAGTACCACTCCCTTTGCAGGCCATTTTCTTTCAAACCATCACATTCCACTCCCCGGCCACCAAAGGCTTGTAACCATATCATAATGCAAGAATGCATTTAGCCCAACTTCAAAAGTCCCAATAATCTATCACAATCTCAACAATGTTTTAAAGTTTAAAGTCTCTTCTGAGATTCATGCAATCTCTTAACTGTAATCCACTATAAAATCAAAATCAAAGACAGATCCCATACTTCCAACATATAGTAGCACAGGATATACATTACCATTCCAAAATATAGGGAAGGATAAATAGTGAAGAAATTCTAGTCCAAAGTGAGACCAAAAACCAGCTGGGCAAACTCCAAACTCTACATCTTCATGCTGATGTCAAAGTACTCTTCAGATCTCCAACTCCATTCTGCTTTGTTGACTGTGAAACACTTCTTTCTCTTGGACTGGTTCCACTCCCTGTTGGCAGCTTTCCTCTGCAGAAGATGACATGTATCCGGCCTCAGTGGCTCTCAGCTGCAGAGGCAAATTCCTTAACCCCTTTCTTCTATCCTTAACTCTAGAACCACATGACCGATGTTGTCACGTTCTACTGCTTAGTGGGGCTGGAACATGACCCCTTTGTTCAATTACATCTTCACCAGCATTCTGTTTTTGATGATTGCCTTCACTGCCTAAGCTTGGCTGTCCTTGAACTTGCTCTGTAAATCAGGCTGGCCTCAAACTCGGAGACCCACCAGCTTTTGCCTTCTGGGTGCTAGGATTAAATGTGTGTGCCAGCACACCTGGCTCTAAGCTTTTCTTTAATTACTTTTCACAAGTTGGAAATTTAACTGGGTGGGTCTTGCCCTGAGGTCACTACTCCTTATATTCAATTTATTAATCTATTTCTCTCCTTGAACACAGGGTTTAGCTCAGTTCCACTTCCTGCCCTTTTTCTCAATCTATACATATTTTTATTTTCCCATTGTGCTCCTTTTCATTATAAGTCTTCATTGAAGTTAACACTAATAATCACACAGCAGAGTCTATACTAGGCTGTTTTGAGATTTCCTCTGACAATGGAACTAATCCAAAACTCTTCACTAACGTGGCAGCTTATAGTTCAGAGATTCAGTCAATTATCATCATGGCAAGAAACATGGCAATGTGCAGGCAGACATGGTTCTGGCTACATCTTGATCAGAAGGCAATAGGAAGTGGGCTGTGGCATAAGGTAGTGTCTTGAATGTATACAAGACCTCAAAGCCCATCTCCATAGTGACACTTCCTCCAGCAGGACCGAACCTACTCCATTAGGCCAAACTTCCTAATAGTGCCACTCCCTTTGGGGGCCATTTTCTTTCAAACCACCACAGTATGCATGTATGCAAATACACATACAACCTACATACACACACATACATGTATAGAGAGATATAGATACATATACAACATACAGAAATCATTTAGTGTTGCTTGTATGGATATATGTTTAGGACAGGTGACTTGAGATTGGATAATTTGGGGGCTAATCCCTAAGAAAACTAATTCTTCCCTCTCAACAGTCATTAATTGTCTATAGCTTTTCATCTAGGGTGGGGTCTAGTGAAATTTCCCCCATCCACATTGGCATGTCAACTGATATTGTCATTGCACAGGTCTTGCTTAATAACCATATTGTTTAAATTTCATGAGTTACCAAAAATGTGATCTTTCTTAGAGAAAGTTCTATTGTCTGTTGAGAAGAAAGTGTATTCCACAGCTATTGCATGGGATATTCTCTAGACATAAGTCTCTTTGATCTGTGGTATAGTTTAGCTCTAAAGTATATTTTCTGATACTTTGTCTGGATAATGTATCTATTGGTGAGCGTGGGTATTGAAGTCAGCAACTGTTTTTTGTTTCTGGATCCATCTGCATTTATATACAGTTATTTGCTTTGCAAATTGTGTGTACCAACATTTAGTGCATATATATTTTCAATCCTTAAATCCCCTGTGTTGATACATTGTTTATGATTTAATAAAGCTTGCCTTAGGATCAGAATGCAAAGCTAGCCACAGTAGTTAGCCATAGATGCCAGGCAGTGTTGGTACACACCTTTAGTCCCAGGACTCAGGAGACAGAGGTAGATGGATCTCTGTGAATCGAGACCACCCTGGGCTGCATGAGAGTAAATCAGTCTAAGAGAGTAACAGAGCTCACCCCTTTAATCCCAGCACTAAAGAGGTACATAAAGAAGAAGCGAAGGGTCTCATGTGAGATTCAGTTAGTTTCCAGTCATGGGGAAGACAAGATCTCCATTTCAGCCTTGGCAGAGGTAAGAGCTACTGGACGGCTGTTTTGCTTTTCTGATCTTTAGGCAACTTTTATTAAATCATAAATAATGTATCACCACACCTCTTTTTCAGTTTTATGAACATACATTAACTATATGTAATGGGCTTTGTTCTTCCATTTTTGAATATGTGTTTCATCATATTCACCTCCCTTACATTCCTTCATCCCCATCCCCCAACTCCTGCTGATCCTCTTCCTCTACCCAACTAGTATTTTTTCGATTCTTGTATCTTCCTTATGGATCATTCCCCTTACTGATATGTGATGAGAATCTTCCCGACTGACTGATTTTGGCTTGCATCTCCTCTGCTGGAGATGAGTATAGCTGCTCCTGCCGCCTCCCCTTCGCTTTCTTGGCACTTTTTCTTCATCCTTTAGCTCTCAGATTGTATGTTTTTGCCGTAGTGTGGGGACACCAGACCTTGAGCAGAAACCCACTTCCCCTTTGGCCTGGGAGCAGGCAGCTGTGTAATGTTTACTGAAAACAATTCAGTGCTAAAGCTCTTGATAGGGCTCAGATAAGGGCTTGCTCACTGAAATACCATGCCTTTCACAACCCCTATGGCTAGATGCCTCTTCCTGTTTCCCTGCTGTGTCTCCCCCCGATTCTGGGGCCGGAGATTAAACCACCAGCCAGGAGGGTGAGAAGTCTGGAAAGAATTGTATGTAGATGGATGGCAGAAGTCCTTAAAAGGGGGAAGCGTTTTTTCTTGGAGAGACTTCTCCTGAGAGCTCTCTCCTAAGCGGACTGGGGTCTCCTCCTAAGCTGACTTGGGAAGCATAAAGTTTTCTTAAAGCAACCGACCGGTCTCTGTGTTATCTATCCCGACCACCTCGCTGCATTCTCGGATGCAGGCCGCACAGCAGGTGCGACAGTAGAGGGATGTTTCTTGTAGTCAACAAGCAGTTCTACTTTGTTCTTAACCCTGTCATCCATTCTGTGTCTTTCTAATTGAGTTTTAAGGCTGTTTACAGCACTGAGTTATTGTTGAGGAGTATATCTTGAAACCTCTAATTTGGTTGATATTACTTTATTGGTTTGGCTTGAACACTTCGTTCTCTCTCTTGTTCATCTTTCAAGCTTTCTGGTTTACTGAGCTTCAACGTGTTACTCTTTCCAGCTTCCAACAGTTCATCTCTTCCTCTTGTGAAGTTCCTTCCTTCATAGGCTCTGGTATTTGTATCTTTCTTTCTTCCTTGTAAGTGTAGGGTTCTTTAGAATCTGTGGTGCTCACTTATTGGCCATGAATTTCTTAGTTGTCTGGGGGGATGGTATTTGCCTCTCTGTCACTTTCTTTAAAAAGAATATTGCTGCAGATAGCAATCTTCATTGACATGAGAAACATCCAGAACCTTCTTGTGTTTCTTCTCATCAAGTGCATGGCTGCAGAACCACGCGTTTATCTTGGAATTCTAGATGTAATCTTGACATGTTTTGCTTTGAAGGTAGATTGAGCCCTTATTCTTGGGTATTACCTCTTAATAATGGCCCAGCGTTCTTGAAAATCATAGTCATACCCAGTTGTCTTTTCTTTATTGCTGAGTCCTTGACCTTGTCTTGAGTTCCTGATTTTCTTCTACTTCGTGTAACCTGCTGTTCATCCTTCCCACTGGGTTTTTATTTAATTTATTGAGTCTTTTCACTTTCAACATTTCCACTTAGGTTTGTATTTGATTTTCTTTTGTTTCTTTGCTATTTTTTAAAATCTCAATTTTCTTGCTGACTTTCTCATCCCTGTTTCTGATTTTCTCATCAAGTGTTGTTGTTTTTGTTGTTGCTGTTGTTGTTTTTCTTGGTTTGGTTTGGTTAGGACAGGGTCTCAATGTATAGCTGTGGCTGACATAGAACTTGCTTTGTAGACCAGTTTGGTCTTGAAGTCACAGAGATCCACCTGCCTCTGCTTCTTGAGAGCTGATATTAAAGGTGTGTGCTGCCACACCTGGCCTCATGTAGGTTTCAACAGACACCCTCACTTCATTCATCAGCTTGTTCAAATATACCTTCAGGTTGTTGGTAATTTTTAACAGACTTTTGAATTACTTATCTGGCATTCCAACCATTCTGGCATATTTATACTCAGTTGTAGAGGACTTCTGGGTTCTTTAATATAGCACACTGAATTACTTTCCATATCCCTTGCATTTGTACCCTGAAATTTGTGTGTTTGCCTTTATTACTTCTTCAGCAGTTAGTACTTTCCACCCAAGTAGATCCAGGTCCATGATCACAACCAAATTCCTAGATCCACACTGCTTCTCAGACTGGACAGCCACATCCAGTGGTGGTGTGAGGTACGTTTTGGGCCTGGTTATGTAAAAAAAAAATGTGTGTGTGATGTTGCCTCCTACACCAAAAGGTTTGTCTTTGCAACTTCTCCTACCATAATCCCCTCCCTTGGCAATAATGAGCAAGTTAGGATGTGCTGGGGACCCTTCCTCCAGTGGATGCTTCCAGGGTACAGACACAGCCTTACACCTTATGATTGCAGAGAAGCAGCTTGTTAGCGTTTCTCCTTTGATTGCAGCCCGACTTTGGTCACACTTCCTTACTCCTTTGTTCATCATCCTATGTTAGGGTCTACTGTTTCTTCTGTAAGTCTAAAGTTCAGCATCTCCAAGTGTTTCTTTGTCTTGGTCTACTGTTCAGTGTTGCCCTTCCTGCCTCTCCACCCAACCCCCCTCTTGGCAACCATGTGCTTGATCAGTGGAAATGCAAAAGTAGATGTCTCTGATTCGCCATCTTCCCCCATCTGCCTTCATTCTGGAATGCCTATTCACTCAGCGTAGCATCATCCCAAGAACTAAGAAACTAGGCAAGAGACTAGAGTGCCTGGTATTAGCATATTTTATATTAGTATGAAAGTTGCCTGCATCGCCTCTCCCCAAGTCCACACACAGCAAAGCAGAGAGAGAGATGCCTGCCACTTCTAGAAAGGAAAGCAGACAGAGTCTTGACTTTAGACTTAAAATCTTGTGCCAGGTTTTTCATTATGACACTTAGTGCCAGTCAGAACCCCATAGCCCTTCCTCTAAGCAAGCACCCAGGAACTGAAACTCAAGAGCTACATTAGCGCAGGCCTAGTGCCTGTCTCCGCCGCCTCTACCCGACTTTAGACACCACAACCTGAAAGAAGCCTCCACCTGCTGGGAGGTGGAGCAGGAAAGTGAGCATGTGACTTTGCCTTGCAGTTCTTGTGTATTCCAAGGACCATGATGCCAGACCCACCACAGTGTGATCCCACACTCTGCAGAGCCTCAGTGACTCTCTAGCCCAGCCCTGACATGCCACAGAGACCTGTTCCCTAAAGGAAAAGACTTGGGTTTCACCTGCATCATCATCATCCTTAGTCTGGACTTTGGTGGATCCCTGAGGTAGTGCAGGTTCCTTCATCCACTAGACTCTGGTGAAACTGACTTCAGCAAATGTCGTCATCCATCTCCCAACCTCAGAAAGCACACCACTGACTAGAATCCCAGTTGCTGCTGATAAGACAAAGCAGTATGCTCAGGATTCCTTGGAATTCAGCGTGAACCAGAAAACCTGGTGTTGACCAGAGCCATACAGAGCTCTGTTCCCGGAAGAGTACCCATCATGAAGGCTCTGAACCTGCCCCCATGCCAGATGGGAAGATAAGTGGCCCTAGCTGCTTGGATTCTATCCTGGCCTGCATCACCTGTATCTGAGCATGCTCCTTTTCACCATAAATTTACCACAGCAAAAGGAAACCTGCAACAGAAAGACTGTTGCTCCCGAATGCTACGCTGGTCTCTGTGGGCTTAGGGATCTCAGTCTTCCCTGTCATAATGCCCACTGCGTCCCCCTCCCAATCCCAGGTAGTACAAAATAGAGAGCAATTGACTGAGGATGAAAAACGAAAATAGACACCAAGCCATTGTGTGAGAGCTAACTACTCTGTGAAGACACCAGAGTTGGAACGATTGCTACAATGCCTGAGCATGTGTTGGTGGCCAGAGAGGTGCCTGTGTCTAACACAGAACCAACCTGAGACTTCTGTAAACACATTTCCCTTTTAGGAGCTCCCCTAGTTTTCTTACGAAGACTAAAGCAATCGCTCAATTTAGTACAAACTTGGGCTTGGAACACCCTCTAGTGGTGAAATAGTGACAACACCCCCAACTGCTAAATCACCACAAACCTCAAGTTTGGGAGCTCAAAGTAAATGATGGAGCTGCTGAGATCTCTGTATGCACAAGGTCAGATTATGAACACTAAATCTACAGACCACGCCTTGACTGAAGATGGTGTGCTTTGCCAACAAGCTGAAGGTTTCAAGGAGGCCTGAGGGTAGTATGTGGATTTAGCATTCACAAACCTCAGCTTCAGTCCTCAGCAGCAAAAACTAAGAGATCGTGACCTTCCCTAATGAACTAAATAAAGGAAGAGTGGTTGTGGGAAGACTACTCAGTTGGTAAAGTGCTTTCTGAACAACAATGGGGCCCTGAATTCAAATACCGGGCATCACCCATAAAAGCCAAGTGTAGCACTTACCGGTAATGCTAACACTAAGAAAGCAGAACAGAAGGGTCCTTGGGGATTGCTGGCCAATTAGTCTGACCAAATTAGTGGGGGGGGGGGGGGGCTACTTACAGAAGAGTGAGGCCTGGAGACGGCGTGGGGTCACCTGGAGTCATAGTCATTTTTCAGCTGCCTGACTTGGGTGCTAGAAACTGAGCTTGGGTCCTCTGCAAGGACAGGGTGTCCTCTTACCGCCCAGGCCACCCCTCCTGGGCCAGGCCTCCTGCCTTCGGAAGGCATCTTGATCATTCACAACAATTCCCTACACGTTAGTAAAGACTGTGCTGACTTTTCAGACGTTTTTGAGCAGTGGGGATATACTTGGTATGTGAAGGGAAAAAAAAGAGAGAAAGAGAAAGAAAGAAGGAAAGAAAGAAAGAAAGAAAGAAAGAAAGAAAGAAAGGAAAGAAAGGAAGGAAGGAAGGAGACGTGGGATTTTTTCCTCCTAAATGACTATTTTTTTCCACGTTGGTAGCTTCTTTTCCTTACTCTTTCTGTACTTCATTTAAGCCCAGTGGTTTCTTAACCCATGACATTGACTGCCATCTTGACCCTAATTTGGACATTTCTTTTCTGCCTTTTCTCCCATCTACATATAATCATACACCGTGATGATGATTCTAAGGGACTGCTCAAAGGGAGGGGGCAGGTTCCGGGGCTTTGGAATTTTTAATAAGTTGCCTGACCTCTGCCGGCCTGCACCACCTCCTCTGAAACATAAGAACTGTTATTCCTACATGGCAAGGTAGGCCTGGCAATTAATTGGGGATCATAAAAATATATGCATGTCTGAAAATCTCACAATAAAACTCTTATGCAGCTAATATATGTGCTGATAAAATACATCTCTAACGAAAGGCGTGTGCATACAACAGACCTCACGTCTTCATTGTGTTCCCAGCAGCACCGGTGCAGGGTTTCTGAGCCCAAACACCTCAACCTCCTGGATGGCAGTCACAACAAATCCAATGGACAAAACTGTGCCTGGAAGTTTCAACAGCAGGACCCTGGTCCCAAACTTGATGATCGTCATCTCAGGACTGGTTGGGATGACAGGAAACGCCATCGTGTTCTGGCTCCTGGGTTTCCGCTTGCGCAGGAACGCCTTCTCCGTCTACATCCTAAACCTGGCCGTGGCCGACTTCCTCTTCCTCCTCTGTCACATCATAGACTCCACGCTGCTTCTCCTCAAGTTTTCCTATCCCGACATTATCTTCCTCCCGTGCTTTAACACCGTCATGATGGTTCCCTACATCTCAGGCCTGAGCATGCTCAGTGCCATCAGCACCGAGCGCTGCCTGTCGGTCCTGTGCCCCATCTGGTATCGCTGCCGCCGCCCAAAACACACATCCAGTGTCGTGTGCGCTGCGATCTGGGTCCTGTCGATATTGATTAGCATTCTGAACCGGTATTTCTGTGGCTTCTTAGATGCCAAATACGAAAATGACGAGCGGTGTCTGGTATCAAACTTCTTCACCGCCGCGTGCCTGATATTTTTGTTTGTGGTCCTCTGTCTGTCCAGCCTAGCCCTGCTGGCTAGGCTGTTCTGCGGCGCTGGTCGGATAAAGCTCAGCAGATTGTATGCAACCATCATGCTCACGGTGCTGGTTTTTCTCCTCTGCGGCTTGCCCTTTGGTATCCACTGGTTCCTGTTAATCTGGATTAAGATTGATTACGGTGCGGTTGCTTACGGTCTTTATCTGGCATCACTCGTCCTGACTGCTGTTAACAGCTGTGCCAACCCCATCATTTACTTCTTCGTGGGCTCCTTCAGACAGCAGCTGAAGCACCAGACCCTCAAAATGGTTCTCCAGAGGGCTCTACAGGACGCTCCCGAGACGGGTGAAAACGGAAGCAGTGTCCCTCAGGACACAACAGAGATGTCAAGCAGCAGAGCGGAGCAGTGACAAGAGCCTCCACCTGGACCTCAGAGGTGACTTCGGAGTGATCGCTGCTCTGCGGTGCTTGACAGCTAGCTGTCTGCTCTCCTCTCAGTCCTGTGACCCGACATGCCTCAGTGGGTTCACCAACCTCTCCAGCAGATCGCCATTGACTTAGTTTTCCTACTTTTCCTGAGTAAAAGAATTTATCTGAAAATATCGTGTCTTCATCCTTCTTGGCATCAATAAAATCCTCATGCTAACTTCCTCTGAAGCTTTCTTGCTGTCTCTTTGCAGCCTTTGTTGCCATGAAAATAGCTTCTGTCCAAAACCACTGACTCTCTTGTTTGTAATTGTTCTGTACCGGACAGTAAAGACAAGGGAGCCCTCCGGTTTCCTGTGAACCAGCCTCATGAGACAACACCTTTCCACAACAGCAAAAGTGTTTTACACCTATGCGATCATAATGCTCACCGGGCTGACAATAGCCCTCAGTCATAAGACTGATGCACCGTTGACAAAGACAGACGCTGCAGCCCCGATGATTCACCACCTTGCACACTCCCACAACCCTGTGATCCAGCAGAACAATCCCTGTCTCCAACCAGCTGATCACAACAGTCAGAACTCTTGAAATAACTGGGAGTGTATATGTTATGAGTTCTAGATTAGGAAGAGCAGCTGGGCTATATTCTCAAGCCACTTCCATGACCGCCTTAAATGTCGTGTTCACCCATGGAGTCAGGAAATGTCACTGATCTGATCTTATTCCATAAGAAATGTGGGACCTGTTTTCTGAACAAGGCTGTGGGATTTGACTCCACTGTAATCGTGCCCTTGAATATAAGACCATACTGATTAAGAAAGACCCAGAGATGTATCCACCCTACCATGACAACAGTCAAAATGAGCACATACTCCTTGTACATGACTGTCGGCTGCCTAGAATTTGGAGAGGATACTGTGTCGTGCTCTTTCTGAACGTGGGGATGGTGTATGTCAGGCATCAATATTATCAGGACACCATTGGCCATAAAAATAGATGTGATTTTGTTCCTAGCCTCAGTTCATGCTTCCAGCAGTATAGAAGAGGTCTCCTTACACAGATCTATCATATAGATGCAACCGACTCTGAATCCATCCAGAATAAAATACAGACATGTCAAAAGAGGAGAGTATCTCATTTGTACCTGCAACTAAAGCGGGTAAATTGGAGATGTCCTGGGATGCTTGAAACCTAAACTGATGAGTCTACAATTTTAACCACCACATCAATTTTTGTGACAGGGTGGGAAAATAAACAGAGTCTAGACACAATAAAATGGGAGAGGGAAGAATTCATTATGACATTAATAACAACAATAATAACAATAACCTTAAGAGTCTTCAAGGAATGGTTATCTAGATACACACACACACACACACACACACACACACACACACACACCATCTTTACTATCCTGGACTTCTGCCAGATACATGATCTTAGCTACAACAAGGATCGTAACCTGGAGTACCATGAGTTCTGAGCAATGTCCATAATGGCCCTGAACAGACTGGTATTGGCATAGAGTTGCAAAATCAGCCAGGATCAACTCCAAAATAATACCAAATCAGACAGAGCCCTCAGGCCTGCACTAGCCAAAAGGCAGCATCTTTTTGTCCCAACTCTCCTCCCAAGGACATCTCCACCCCTGCTGGTTCATAGGCTGTGGCTTTAAAGAAAGAGATGAAAACAGAATAGGGGGGATTTAGGAAATATAAGGAACAAGCAGAATGTACCCATTTGTCCAATACAGTCTTTCTTGAGAGTAGAGAAAAGAGCTCTGGCCTCAGAGTAAATTTAGAGTTCCGTTCCCTGAGTAACGCTTGACTCTAAATGTTGTCACGGCTTCAGTAGGATGATGACTTAGGCATTGATAATGACCTAACAAACCTCATACTTGAGAAGTCACCTGAAGATCTTTGGATACAAAGGATGGAGACTTTTTTTCCTCTGGCAGTGTGGTGAAGTCAGAACTCTGCTACTGAGCTGCATCCCCAGCCTTAACTGCCTGGACATCCAGGCTCAACTCTGTGTAACCCTCCCCCCCCTACAGGTGTGACAGAGCAGAGCAGATGGGCTTCAGAAGCTCTGAAGAGAACAGTGGGGGAAGGGGATGTGGTTTGGCAAAGCTTATGCTCTCCCTATACATTTTCATTTATCCCTTCCCAAAAGCTACTGGAAGAAAAGATAAAATTTAAATGTTGCTTAAGTACCATAAATTATTGTGACTTTTCTTCCTGCCTAGGTGTCTGGGTTATAAACATCTCTCCAGAGCACCAGTGTCCTCATAATGGTGACTGATATTCTCGTAGATAGTCCAGCTACAAACCACCCTGTCGGTTGTTTTATTACATTGCATTCTGGTTTACTTGTAGGTGTGTGTGGTGTGCTTGTATGCATGCGTGTGTGTGCACGGATATGTGCAGTGTTTTTCACCTTTTGTTTCACACACACACATACACATACACATACACACACACACACACACACACACACACACACACACCAGCCTGGGACGTCACCACACAGGCCAGGAGAGTTAGTAGCCTACAAGCTTCCAGGGGCGTTGTCTCCCATCTTGCAGGACTGATAACAGGTATGCACCACCCTGCCTTTTACCTGGTGTATTAGTTACTTATCTTGTTATCGCCACAAAATGTCTGACCAAAGTAACTTGAGGAAGGAAGGCTCTACGTTGGTTTATAGTTCAAGGTGAGGGCCGCCATGACAGTCACAGCAGCAAGAGCCCGAGGCTGATGCTTACATCACACCCTGTGCCAGGAAGCGGAGAACAATGAATGCTCCATTCCCATGTGGCCTTCTACTTCACTTGACATAACCTAGACAATTCCTCACAGACCTTCCCAGAGACTAACCTATCCAGATAACCCCTTCCAGGTAATTCTAGATCCTATCAGATAGACAATAAATATTGCGGCCAAGCATGGATGGGGATCTGAACTTGGGTCTTCAGGTTTGCAAACAAGTGCTTTCCTGGCTGAGCCATCTTCCCAGACCCACTTTAGATCTCATTATCTCAGAAGTGTTATGCGAATGGGCTCACTCGCTGACTTTTGAGTTCCTCTTTTTCCCTCAGCATAACGCCCTTTGGAGTCATCCAAACTATAGTGTGTGCCAATAGTGTGTTGCTGACATTTTTCAACAACAGAGTAGAGTTCTACAATAAGATCACATACGTAGTTCCACACGTTACAAGTGAGAAGGTGTTTGGATTGTTCCCAGACTAGCTATTATAAATAGAGATGAGTTCAGTATGTTTGTACAGATTTTTAAGTGAACATCGCTTTCCAGTTCCTGGGACATGTGCCACAGTGGAATGCTGGGTAAAATAAGAAATACATGTCTGATTTTCCAGGAAATGCAGAAGTACTTTCCATGGTACTAAATTGTGTAACTTTCCCATTGGCAGTTTATGAAAACAGCTTTCTCCAAATCCTTGCCAGAGTAATTTAGCCATCCTGTGGGGATTACAGCAAGTTCATGTCCGCTTCTTAGGAGCCTTCTCTCCACGGCTTGTAAATGGGACCTACTTCACGTAAACCAACTTCCATCTCTCTGTCCTAATTACGTCCTCTCTTTATTGTGCTTCTTATTTTACTCTTCAACAGTTGTCGTATAGCATTTCCCATAGATTCAAACACTCCGTCCTTCGGGGAATCTCATTAAGAAAGGAAGCAGGCCAGCATGGAGGGGAGGCAGGAACCCGTAATCCCAGCATGTAAGAGACACATGTAGACGGATCGCTGTGAGCTCAAGGACAGTTTGGTCTGTGTAACAAGTTCTAGGACACCCAGGGCTCTACAGAGAGGCCTTAAAACTCTGTCCCAAATCTTACTCCCAAAATAAATAAATAAATAAAAATTTTTAAGAAAAGAAAGAAAGTGCCAGGCGGTAGTGTTGCATGCCTTTAATCCCAGCACTCAGGAGGCAGAGGCAGGCAGATCTCTGTGAGTTCAAGGCCAGCCTGGTTCACAAGAGCTAGTTCCAGGACAGCCTCCAAAGCCACAGAGAAACCTGTCTTGAAACCCACCCACCCACCCCAAAAAAAAGAAAGTAAATAACAGCTTCAAAACAACTTTAGGAAGTCCTGGAAATTGATCAGATTCATTAGACTCTTGCCTCCTCAAGAACACATGAACAGTAAAGAATGAGTGTCAGACAAGCCCAAAGGCAAAGAAGTCTCTGAGACCAGAGCAGCTGCCTGGAAGAGGCTCAGACCACCTGGGGCACCTGGACACAACAGTCCCTGGCCTGTGGAGCTGCCCACAGACTGTGCAATGCATTCCAGGCTCCCAGGTTTTGGGAGCTGTCACTCCACGGGCTTTGGAGATACAGCTGTCTTTGAGTCCTTTCTGCTTCTGTAAGTAACCCCTAACCCATATTCCTCTAGCAACCCCAACAGAAGTCATTGGTTCACCAAGTTGGACTTGGTACTTTGGTGGTATCCATACTTTGCTCTGTCATCTGGAGTGAGTAGATGGGTGTGTTTCATCTCCTCTGGGAAAAAATATGTCACACAATAGCAATTTCAAGCATACATTGGACTTTGATCCACTTCCCATCACCCTCTCTTATCCCCATTCCACCCTGGATGCAACTCTTACTGGATATGGCCTACCCTACATAGTCACAGTCTAAGATAAGGGGACTGAGATTTCCACATACCACTACTGGAAGGACACATTAAGTCTATAACAAGGTCTCTATTGTGTATTTGCTGAATTACTCCACTGAAGAAATATTCTGAGTGCTTTTTTTAATTTGTCAGGTTGTTGTTATTTGACATAGCCTGCTTAATGAAATAGAGATCTTAATTTGAATCATATTTCTGGAAACTAAAAGTTCAAACATGGTCCAGCCTCTGGGATGAGTCTCACAGTGGATGATTGCAGTGCTCATGGAGGAAGAATCCCTTATCTAATCAGAAACCCTAAGACATGAGGAGGGCCAGGATTAATCCTTCTATAACAACTGTGTCTCAAGAACTTCGGGAGTTACCTAAGAATGGGATTCACAGAGCACCGAAGAATATCCCACTAGTCTACACTTTGTTAAATTCCACGGAGCCTGTCACCATGGGAACCAAGTGCCAATCACATGAGCTCTCAGAGGGGTAGGAGGATACAATTAAACAGTATCCAAAACTTAGCAATAATATTAGACTGCTTTTGGCAGGAAGAACAGAAAGGTGAATCAAAGATTTAAAGCTTAAACCTCCACTACATGAAAATAAATTAATTACGTTTCCTCAAGTGGAAGAAGGAGAAAGAAGAATATGCTGTGTGTGCTGAACCCTTTCTGTTTCATAAGGGATGCAAACTGATCCTTTTATTCATAGTGATAAATTAAAAACAAATAAAAGGGGTTAGTTAAATACCTGCTTCACACTTGTGGGATCCTAGGTTCAATCCCCAGTACCACAGAAATAAGTGAATAATAACATAAGTTTGCTATTCAGAGCCAATAGTAATAAGAGAAATAAGAATAGAGGAGAGCTGGGCATGGTGGAGCATGACTTTAATTCCAGCACTTGGAAGGCAAAGGTAAATGGATGTCTGAGTTCCAAGCCAAACTGGCCTACATAACAAATTCCAGACCAGCTAAAAATAAATAGTAAGAGACGGGCGTTGGTGGCACACACCTTTAATCCCAGCACTGTGGAGGGAGAGGCAGGCCGATCTCTGTGAGTTCGAGGCCAGCCTGGTCTACAAGAGCTAGTTCCAGGACAGCCTCCAAAGCCACAGAGAAACCCTGTCTCGGAAAAAAAAAAAAAAGAATAAATAGTGAGACCCAACCAAAAAAAAAATGCTGACAGTGGAAAACAGTAGCAAGTAATCATCTCCTCAGTGTGAGACTGGGGAAGTCTCAATCTGCAAAAATTTCTCTGTTGTTTAGAACAGAAGTGAATGTTTTGCTGCCAAGCTAAGGTAAACCTTTATCTGGTGAGCCTCGGATGGTTCAATTCTTTACTCTTCACTTATAAAACTCCATGGTGCAAACTCACCTCGCCTGATGCTAAAGTGAGTTGGCAATTAAAGGGAAGAATCGCGATAACTTTTGAGAAATAGGGAAAAAACAAACGCCTTGTGTGTGAGTGGAATTAGGGCGGATGCCAAGAAGCAACTCAGGGATGTACTGAGTCTCAGTTGGCTCTGGTCTCTGATTTGCTCCCACTGCTTGCACAGGAAATTGCATGAGTCAACCAGAGTACTGATAAGTTCCAGCTAGACTCCACTCTTATTCCAGGCTCTGCAGGCATCTCACAATTTCCAGAGCCATGCACTCTGCTGTCACGCAGGCTGAAAAAGGATCTTCCCTTCCAGCAAGGGTCAGCTCCCCACCCTTGACGGGAGAATGTAAAAAGGGTGCATTCCAGAACTTACAGGTGTCCTCTTATGATGTTTGCTCTGTGTCCCTGTGTCTCCACCACAAAGTGTGAGGTTGTTCCTCCAGGGGGAAGGCAGGACACAGACACTGCATTCTGAGCACCGGGGGTGGTGTCCTAAGTGGGCTTACCCAGATCCTCTTATGCAAGTCCCTCTGTCCTCCCCCTCCAACCCCACCATCCGGATATGCTGCCATGGAGACGGCTACCTCTTGCATTCTCTAAGGAGCTGCTATCGCTTCCCGGGGTGAGAGGCTACAAAGCAGGGTTTCATGGTTCCACTGCCTTTTCAAACACTTTCTATTGTGTATTTCTCAAGGCTCCAGGGAGTAACAGAAGAGGAATGCCTCAGGAGGGGGCTGTTTACAAGAACAGGCAAGTTGAGGAGAAATGTCAGTACCCATGGAATCACCATAAGAAGCCGTAGCCAGGCAGCACATTGACCACTGACTGTGAGGCATGGGGCAGAGGGGTCACCAGTCAGCTTTCCACCTGACTGAGGCTGCAGTAGCAGAAGGGAACAACGGGGCCGTTGGGAAAAGCACTACCAGGGCAGCAGTCTCACAGAAGAAAGGTCGGGAACAAGAAACTCAGATCCCTCTCCTCCTCCCTTCCAGAGCCCTACTGTGTCACCAGTGGCTCATTCCAAACAGAAACAAAAGGAAAAGGATTCAACAGATGGGTTCATCATGCCCCCTCTTTTTGAATGCCAAAGGCAGAGAAAGATGACAGGAGCCTAATGGCACATGAGATTATCCCTCACATCTCCTGTCTTTCACTCTCTTGTTCCCTAGGGTTTTCAATGCCTTGAAAATGCAATTTTAAAAGGGAAAGACATATTCATTTAATAATGACCTTAATAGGGGCCTACTAGACCTGGATTAGAAACTCCAAAGACTCAAACCCAAGGACTTTCTCAAAACTGCTGCTCCTTGGACTACAGGGGATCCAGCATCTTTGGGGTTCTCCATGACCCTCAACCCCATCAACACATCATGGACTTAGGGGAAAGCAGGATGGGATAGGGGGACTACATTTCCTCTGATAATCCCATGACCCAGGATAACTCATCCCCCATTGGCTACATCACTATTCAGCTGCTCAGTGTTTGATCACATGATAATGTCAACATCAGGGGAAAAAAATGGGGACTGGGTATGGTGGTGCATGCCTGTGATCCCAGCACTTGGGAGGGAGGTGAGGGCAGGAGGACCAGTAACTGAGAGTTATACACAGCTATATAGGGATTCATTTCTAACTTAAAACTCAGAATACCACAGTCAAAGGGGAGTGGACTGTTGATATGGGGTAAAAAGCTTTCGCCACCAAGCCTGATGGCCTAGGTGTGATCCCCAGAACCTCTGTGATAGAAGAAAAGAAGCAAATGACTCTCACAAGTTGTTCTCTGACCTCCTTGCAAGCACTATGGTATGGGTACACACAACAGCAACAAGGAAAGGGAAGGATACAAGGATGCACTTGCAATCTTCAGGGATGGTCTCTCCCCGTCTATGTTCACATAAAGTAGTTTTAAGTTCCCAAAAAGGGATGGGAGGAAATATGAGACGGGGCTCCAGCAGACAGAGGAGGTGTACTGGGATCTCTCTTGAAACTGATCCCAGGAAAGTCCCTTGAGCCTCAAGGTGAGGATATGAGACATTCTCTAAAGAACATTCTAAATACTGGGGAGCAGTAGCAGATAAAGCAGGCATGTCTTGAGTCCTAAGGGTCACGTGTTTGGCCGGGCGGTGGTGGCGCATGCCTTTAATCCCAGCACTCGGGAGGCAGAGGCAGGCGGATCTCTGTGAGTTCGAGGCCAGGCTGGACCCACAGCCTCCAAAACAATACAGAGAAACCCTGCCTCGAAAAACCAAAAAAAAAAAAAAAAAAAAAGAGTTACGTGTTTGAGGAAAAGATTATCTTCCTCAAATATATTACACCCTAAAAACATGTTCCAACTGGAGTGTTCTTTGGGTAGAGACAGCACACAAATGGTTTTCCTCCAGTTTCCCTACTTCCAGCCAATCAATGCTGTGGGAGCTCCTCTCTTTGAGGGGGCTGCTGGTGGGGGCGCTCACTTCCTCTCAGAGGGAGCTGCTGGTGGGGGGGCGCTCACTTCCTCTCTGAGGGGGCTGCTGGTGTGGGCATTCACTTCCTCTCTGAGGGGGCTCCTGGTGGGGAGGTGTTCACTTCCTCTCAGAGGGAGCTGCTGGTGAGGGGGCGCTCACTTCCTCTCTGAGGGGGCTGCTGGTGGGGGGGCGTTCACTTCCTCTCTGAGGGGGCTGCTGGTGGGGAGTGCTCACTTCCTCTCTGAGAGGGTGGGGGGCACTCACTTCCTCTCTGAGGGGGCTGCTGGTGAGGGGGCGCTCACTTCCTCTCTGAGGGGGCTGCTGGTGAGGGGGCGTTCACTTCCTCTCTGAGGGGGCTGCTGGTGGGGGCATTCACTTCCTCTCTAAGGGGGCTGCTGGTGGGGGCATTCACTTCCTCTCTGAGGGAGCTGCTGGTGGGGGCATTCACTTCCTCTCTAAGGGGGCTGCTGGTGGGGGCATTCACTTCCTCTCTGAGGGAGCTGCTGGTGGGGGCATTCACTTCCTCTCTAAGGGGGCTGCTGGTGGGGGCATTCACTTCCTCTCTGAGGGAGCTGCTGGTGGGGGGTGCTCACTTCCTCTCAGAGGGGACTACTAGTGAGGGCGCTCACTTCCTCTTGAAAGACCCTGGCCCAGTTTAAACAGGCAGCTGAGGCTTATGGAGAATTCCGTTCCCCCACAGCTGCATAGTCATTGCCTATCAGAAGGGAGCTCAGTCCCAAGGACACAGGCTGCCGGGTATCTGCAGGTGGCCGGATGGCCAGCTCAGCAAGGTTAAACAAACACAGAGATATCTGCGGGCGACCAGACGGCCAGCTCAGCAGGATTGAGCAAACACAGAGACTAATTGTTCCTCAGATAGGGCCAAGGCCAAGACTTGAGTTCCAAGAAAAACCTCAATTGCCCGCGCTCTGAGCCCTAGCCTCATTTAAATTGCCCAATCAGGGTCCTGTTACTAGGCTTCTCGCTTCTGTACCGGGCTTTTTGCTATAAAAGAACCCCTGAGTCCCCAGCTCAGCGCGCTCAGCCCCCTCCCCCCCCCCCCCCGAGACTGAGACGCCCGGGTACCCGTATGTCACCAATAAAGCCTCTTGCTGTTGCATCCAAGCTCGTGGTCTCGCTGTTCCTTGGGTTCGGGTCTCCCTTCCGTGAAAGTATCCCTGCTGGGGTCTTTCACTCTCTGAGGGGGCTGCTGGTGGGGGCATTCACTTCCTCTCCGAGGGGGCTGCTGGTGGGGGCGCTCACTTCCTCTCAGAGGGGGCTGCTGGTGGGGGCATTCACTTCCTCTCTGAGGGGGCTGCTGGTGGGGGAGCTCACTTCCTCTCTGAGGGGGCTGCTGGTGGGGGCATTCACTTCCTCTCTGAGGGGGCTGCTGGTGGGAGCATTAATGGCTAGCGTCTTCTCTTTGCACTCCAAGGGGGTTCTGTCCTCCTTTCACTTGAGGGCTTCCTGCCCTGAAGAGTCCTCTGCATTGTAAGCTCTGAGGGCTTTTTGGGGGGGGCTCTATTGCTGACTATGCCTGGATTCCACTCACCTCTCTTGTTCCATATGTGACTGGTTTTGCTTCCCCCTCTGTTTCTGAAGTCTGTCTATGTTACATTTTATTTGACCCACAGTCTTTATTGTCCTCTTAGACAAAACTTCGGAAATACCAATGTTTTTCCCTCATCCAACTGTTATCAGCACACAGTGGCGAGGAGGGACAAAGAACCCGCCAAAAGGATGGAACATGGTGCTTTCAAATCCACGCTGTGAGGCCAGAAGCTAAACTCTCGCCCTACTCTCTACAGAATGGAGAAGGTACTAAGTCTTACCCCCATGGGATCTTAACAGGATCCACAAGCCTGATAAACAGCAGTCACCAAGTCTGTGCGCTAAATCCTTTCTTCTGTGGGAATGTCAGTAAGTCTCCACCTCTGTTTTTCACATTCACCCTCCTCAGAGAGAGGGCTCAACAACAAAGATGGCACCTGAGAGCTCTTCTGAGGGAGGGAGTGGAGGAGGCGTCTATTACTCCATAAGACACAGCTTAGAACTCCCCCAGGGCATTCCTATCCTTCAAATATATCTTTCAGAGGCTCTCAGACCTCACCCTCCTATCTTCCTCCTCTTTTATGCACAAAGTGCTTCACTCCAACACAGGTCTTATTCACTGTACTTCTAAGTACCAACAAAGCTATATTGAACCCTCACTTCGAAGCCATTTCCCTGACCAACATCAGTTACTTGGGCACTCATAAATAATTCTAAATACTCGCAGAGCTGTGAGTATATATGTGCTAATGTCTCTTATTCTATCTTCATTTTCCCTTTAAGATAAATTATCTAGCACTGTGTTGTTCCTCACTCATGAATTTATTTACTGAACGAAGCTTGAGACCCAGATGAACCACACATCAAACTAAGCACTGCCAGGTTGGCACAAAAAGCCAAGGTCTAGTTTACGAAGACACAGCCCAGCAGTCCCCTCCCATGCCCCCTAAAGAAAGTATATCTTAACAACTGATGAAGATGTTACTAAAAATCAGAAAGACTGGCTAGTTACCACAGGTAAGAAAATACTAATTCCTGAGATGACAGCTCCCAGCCTAGTCCAACAAGCTTGGGGAAACAACACATCCAGAAAACTTTCCCTACAAGAATTGTTGCAAATCAGGCGGTGGTGGTGCACGCCTTTAATCCCAACACTTGGGAGGCAGAGGCAGGTGGATCTCTGTGAGTTCGAGACCAGCCTGGTCTACAGAGCGAGTTCCAGGACAGCCTCCAAAGCTACATAGAGAAACCCTGTCTTGGGGGAGGGGAGGGAGGAAAGAATTGTTGCAAAGATATGTGGTGGTGCCGAGGTTACCAACACTGACCCCAGCAAGCAAAGCCTATCTGCAATGTTCTTGGAACAATCTCAAGGAGGGATCCCAGGCCCTACACTGACACAAAAACAGGAGTCCTACACATCTGAACACCTGGAGTGGAAGTGGACTTTACTGACATCAACCCAGCAGAGGGTACGGATATGTGCTGGTTGTGATGTGCAATTTTCCAAGCTACTCACACAAAGTCTACTCGGAGCTTTCTCACATGCTACCACCCCTACTCATCAGAGCTGCTGAAAGAATGATAGGACTTTCAAACTGCACTGACCAAACATTGCCAAGGAGCAAACCTTCCTTGGCAGAAATTCTGCCACTTATACTGTTAGGTGTGCATTCATGCCCTTCAAATATGGCTACTTTTGAGATCATGTTTAGCTAATAACCTCTACTGCTTCCCCCAAGGACTCAAAGGGCATCCCAGTATGTGGATACACCTGCCTCAAAGGTTCTTGAAAGATGTGGCTGACACTCCCTCAGCTCTTGAAATTGCAGGTCTCAAACCATGCATAAATCCACCATAGCCATACCAAGGCTGCTGTGGATCTAAGCCAGGAATGGAGTGTAACAGCTGACCCAGACTGACCCCTGAAGTTGACCAGCTCAGAACCACCTCAGAATGAAGATCAGCCTATGGACAAGGAGTCAGAGGACAAAAGAATGATTGTGGATTGTGAGCTGGCCTATTGGTCTTATCTTAAATATTAGTCCATATGTGGACTTCACCATGAACGGAGTCTGCAAGGGAGCTGTCATAGAGGGACAAGGAGTCAAGACTGTAGTGGGTCTTGGTGGGGTGGGGTAGGTGCGACCAGAGAGGAATGCTATGTGAACTGACCATTTTAAAAGTCCTTCATCTGGAAAAGACACGTCTTAAAATGCTGGCTTTAGTAGATGCCAGCCTTGAGTGCCTTTACCCGGATCAGGGTTTCTGGATATGTCTACATGCAAGCAGGTTACTTATTATGGAGTAGGGATAACTAACGAAAGCATGACTAACAACACAAAAGAGGTGGGTTTAACTGGGTCACCTGATCAAGTGTGGGAGATGATGAAAAGGGCTGTCCCACACTAACATAGTTAGTTAAAACAGCAGTAGCTCCTAATGGTACACACTTCAATCCCCAAAGGGTATTCACACCTGCTACCAGGGAGACAGTTTCAGACTTGCCTTCTTGGCTCCTTCTTATTCCCAGAAAGCCCAGAGAGTGAGAACCAACAATACTTGGATTCAAAAAAATAATAATAATGAGCGAACTCCTGTATTTTTACCAGTCCTTCTATGAACTTCCCTGATGGAGCCCATGACTGATGCTGCTCCAATAAGGCATCCAACAAGTTCAACATAGTTAACTCTCTACCCAGATCAAGAAAAAAATTAACTATTGTTCAGGGAAACGAAGTCAATTCTCAGAGTGAAGTGAATTATTGATAGCAATGGTCCTCCAAAACCCTAGAGGATGAGACTTGATCACTGCAGGAAAGGCTGACATATCAATGGTTTTAAATGAGAAATGCTGCCTGGGCGGTGGTGACACACACCTTTAATCCCAGCACTCGGGAGGCAGAGACAGGTGGATCTCTGTGAGTTCGAGGCCAGCCTGGTCTACAGAGTGAGTTCCAAGACAGCCAGGGCTACACAGAGAAACCCTGTCTCAAAACAAAACAAAAGAAGACAGTGAAGAGGAGGGAGTGAAGTAAAATAAAGCAGACCAATTATTAAATGCTGATTTATTGGTTCATTTAGTTATTTACTTAATGCACTACTTGTACTGCCTATTTGCCAAGCATGGCTTCACAGAATGACCTGGATGAAGAGCTGAAACAACGGGCTGTTGCCCTTAGCAACCTGCAGACTGTTATGCTGACACTTCTGTAAAGTCTCGCTTGCTTGCCCAGCCCATATTGTGGTTTTAGAGTACACAAGGAGAAGACACACTGGGCCTGCACCAAAGCCTTTCAGAAGCTGTTCTGGTGTCCCTCCACCGTGGCATCTCCCCTCTTCTGCCTTGGGGCGCTTATTTCAAGACAGTTTTGGCAACAGACCAGCCTAGCCTGCTGATCGGGATCCTCTGCGGCTCGCAGTGGATTCCTTACCCGCAGTGCGGTCTCCCTCATCTGGGGCTTGTTTTCGGCATTTTCTGGCTACTACTGGAGTAGCTTCAGTGTCTTTCCAGTGCCCCCATCCAACCACTTTTTGTGCACTTAACAGCGGCCCAAACCCCAGCCTTTACTTCCTCATTGCTTCTTCAGTTGTGGCAACAGTGGCAGACCTTCCAGGAGGTCCCCCAGAGGGCACAACAGGACACTCCTGGGGTGGATGAGTGTGGAGTTATCACTGGAGAACCAACATCAAGAAGCAGATTGGAGCAGGAAGAGCCTCTTCCCTCCCCCACTGTGATATTTGTCTTTGTGAGTCTGGCATACTTTGCTTAACATAACGGCTTCCAGCTCTGTCTGCTTCCCTGCAAACGTCTGATTTCATTCTTCTTTGTAAATGAACAAAATGCAGTGGTGTGTGAATGAAAGGGTTGCTGATTCAAAAGGAAGAGGGAAACCAGAACCATGGAGGGAGTATACTCACAACCTTGCAGGGAAAGCTACAGCTGTAAATCATTGAGAAGCAAAAAAGAACGTAAAAGCAGTAATATAGGCCAGGTATCTGCAGTCCTAACATTTAGAAGGCAGAGGCTGGAGAACATGAGTTCAAGTCCAGCCTGGGCTGCATAGTGAAGGGAGTGGGGAGCAATGAGACCACGTAACAATAAGAAGCAAGAAAATTGAGAGCTTTTTTTTTTGGTTTTATGAGACAGGGTTTCTCTGTATTGTTTTTGAGGCTGTCGGTCCAGCCCAGCCTCGAACTCACAGAGATCCGCCTGCCTCTGCCTCCTGAGTGCTGGGATTAAAGGCATGTGCCACCACTGCCCGGCAAAATAGTTTTAAAGCTATTGTACATGAAAGGAAGGAAGTGATTGAGACAACCTCCCAAGTCAGTGGGACTAAGATCAGATACACAGAAAACCAATCAAGCCAAGCAATGTCTAAGCGTCAATAGAAAACGATAAACAGGTGACTAAATGACGATGGAATGATGGAAAGATGACACAGATTATCATACTAAGAACAAAATGTGGGTCGCTGGGAATAACCAACCGCAGACACAAACAACAGTGCACGATACGGTGAACAGACTGAGGTCAACAAACAGGAAATAGGGTGAACAAAGCCATTACAGAGTGAAAGCCATCCTAACTCCAGTCCCAGAGGATCTGGAACCCTCTGCTGGCCAGGCATGCACCAGACATGCCCGGATATGCGTGCAGACTGAACATGCAGACACATAAGATAACTACATAGTTTTTAAAACCAACAAAACAAACTTTTTCTCAAGCTCTGTAGTCTGGCAGCCCCTACAAACCTAGCTTGCCTGCCCTAGAGTATCTTTCTTTTTTGTTTTTCAAGGCAGGGTTTCTCTTTGTCACTCCCGCTGTCCTGGAGCTCACTCTATAGACCAGGATGGCCTCAAATTCAAAGAGATCTGCCTGCTTCTGCCTCCCAAGTGCTGGGTCTAAAGGTGTGCGCCACTATGCCCAGCTAATATATGTCTTTTTTAAGATGCAAATTCTAAGGAGTCTTTAATGACACCTGGGACTTAATAAACATGCAAATATCACCCAAATTTCTCCCTTCAAAGATCATGTTCAGAACAACTCTGATCTCCCAGTCTTAAAGTAAAACTCTATGTTTCTGAGCGCTGGAGAGACAGCTCAGCTGATAAGAGCATTGGCTGCAGAGGTCCAGGGCTCAATTCCCAGCACCCACACGGCAGCTCACAAGTTAAAGCTCACTTTAACTTCAGTCCCAAGGAATCTGATGTCCTCGCCTGACCTCTTTGGGCACTGTACCCATGTGATGCACAGACATACATTCAGGCAAAGCAGCCACACACATAAATAAAATTTTAAAAATAAAAATAATCTGCTAAGGTCATTTAGTGGTGTTTCTGTAAGGATTCAGGCAGTATGCTGGCCTGACCCTGTCACCTGGCAGAATGCACTCAGGCAGCACCCTGGTCAGCCCAGGGTTCCATAACTACTAGTCTGCACGCAGGTGCAAAGGACCCCTTTAAAAGACAGACCCCGCCCACTTCTCTCTCTTTCCTGCTGTTCTGCTGGGGCAGACAGGACCTTTCCTATCTCCCTCTTCTCTTTTCTCCTGTCTCTGTTTCTCTCCGTCTCTGTGTCTCTTTACTTCTTTTCTGACCTCCCCCTCAATAAAACTTTCATTATGAATCAGGTCTATAGGTCTCTGTTTCCCAATCTGCCCCCTGTCCATCATGGAGCAGGGACCTTGATCCTTGTAGTCACAGTGCAGACCAGGGACCTGCCACCTGCTGTCCCAACCCATGGGGCATTATGCCTAGCAGTTTCCAGCTGATCACATCAAGAGGTCCTCCCTGGAGAAGACTGACCCTCCCTCTCTCTGCAGCCATTCATTATGTACTCCTCATCTAGGAGTAAGGCCTTGTGAGATTGCCCCTATGTATAGTGGCTTAAACTCAAGGTTGACCTCCACACACATTCATTCATTCATTCATTCATTCTGTCTCACACACACAATCTCTCTCTCTCTCTCTCTCTCACACACACACACACACACACACACACACACACACACACACACACACATGAAAAAAAGCAAATGAAAATGCCAGAAACAAAACATAGACATCAAAAGTAAAGAATTCTTGTGACAGGCTCATCAGTAGATTTGACACACTGCTTGACTCACTGCGAGGAAGAAACTGTCCATTTTAAGACAGATCAATAGAATCTACCCAAAAATAACACTAAGGGATTGAAGAGTAGGGGGAAGAAACGGGCCACATAAGAGCTGAGAGACATAGTCTACATGTACCTGGGGTCCCACAGGAAGTGAAAGAGCATAAGCAAAATAAACAATGCTTGAGAATGTTCCAGAAATAGTTAGAGGTGCCAAAAAATATATCTAAGAACATCAAAAACCTCCCCACACCCAAGTCTGGATAAACATATTTTAGAACATCTATGGATTTCATTTGGTCTTAGCAAGTCTGCCAGGCAAAAAAAAATCACAGATTGAGCAGTTTTGACGAGAGAAATTGCTTTCTCATGCTTCCAGGGGCCAGGAAGTTCACTGTGTCAATGTGACAGCATGTGGACAGCAAGGCCTGCTGTGGCCATCCTTTCTTTGTACGCAAGTCAGGAAAAGAGCTTAACTGTAAGGATTCAGACAGTATGCTGTCCTGCCCGTCACCTGGCAGAATGCGCTCAGGCAGTACCCTGGTCAGCCCAGGGTTCCATGAGTACAGTCTGTACGCAGGTGCAAAGGACCCCTTTAAAAGGCAGACCCCGGCCCACCTACGCTCTCTTTCTGCTCTCCTCTCTCTCCCTCTTCTCTTCTGTCCTCCCTCTGTGTCTCCTTACCTCTGTTCTCTTTCCTTCCTCCCCTTTCTAATAAAACTTCTCACTGAAGCTCTGTCTGCCTGGCGTGTTTGTCCCCCAGCTCGGTCACCCTCACCGGTCATGGAATCTGCCATGGTCCCCACGCAGGACCCCTTTCCAGCTTTATCGTAATTGAAGCCAAAGAACCCTCACATTCTCCGGAAGTGCCTCCAGTCCTACCCTAAGGACGCCATTTAGCCTGAAAAACAACCTAAAAGCCTTATTTCCAAAAACATTCTCATCGAGGATTAATTAAGGCTTCCATGTGTACATTTGGGGACCATAAGAGTCACTCCCCCTGCATATTCTATACTGCAAAATCAAAGAGAAAGCCTTAAGGCAGCCAGACAATCCACAATGTTTGTGCAGAGGAACAAAAGCGAAGCAGCTATGGAGATAATAGAAATGGGGTATGTTTTAAAGGGGAGAAAGAAAAAGCCCAACTCAACTCAAAGAATATAATTCAAAGAAGGTGATGGGTAATTACAGCCAAGAAAAATCTGAGACCTTTACTGCCCACAGATTATCTCTGCAAGTAAAGGAGATCCGTGGAGGATCACACATTGTCGAGCTGGAACTATATCTGGCTTGGGGGGAACACACAAATCTATGCTTGAGGTCCAACTGCATAGAGATTTGCTCACACACACAAGTGAGTGTAAAACTGGCAAACTCTGAAGATCACTATTATTAATTTCCAAATTCCTGCTGTGCATGTGTGTAAAATGTCACTGGGGTAAACAACTGGATGACGAATGCACGGATTCCTTTTAAATGTCTGGAAGCTTCCTACGAACCTACAACTGAATAGCACTGAAAGGATTTTTGTGCATGCGCAAAAGTTTCAAACCCCTGAAACCAGGATAAATTTAACCAAGTGTGGCTGATATCGGCAAGACATTTCTGAGATGAAGAAAACCTCCGCAGCTGGGGAGACATGCCTGTTCTTGAATTCAGAGACTCGTCTTTAAAGAGTCTGCGGTTCCCAGGCGTGCCCGAAGGCTCAATGAGATAAGAAAAACAAACCCCAATTCTCATTTAGTGGCAGCATCCCCACTGGGCTATACCTGACCTAGCTCTAGAGAATCAGCGCCTAATCCATCCTTTGTTTAGCAGATACCTTTTGCTCCCCCTATGTGAACCTTGTCTGATAGTTTCCCAAGAATATGAAAGTCTATGCAAAACTTGGTCTTGGGAAACTGATGCATTGAGAATTTGAACTTGGCATTGTCCCTGTGGGATGAACCTCCATTCAGGTTGTTTTGAGCTTAATTGTAAATATGAAGAAAAATAAAAATGCCCTGGGCGAAGGGAAAGCACTTGACTCCATGGAGGCTGGATCCCCTGCAGTCCCTAAAGGCTATGTTCATTCTTAAAGTGTCTCTGAGTCTTCTTTTGACTGATTCGTGTGAACCCACACCCAGGCCGCAGCATCTGTAGCAATGTTTCATTTTGTCTGAGGCAAGGTTTCTCTGTGCAGCCTTGGCTGTCCTGCCTCTGCCTCCCGAGTGCTGGGATTAAAGGCGTGTGCCGCCACCACCACCCAGCTCAATTTATGTTTTTTGTAGAAACTATAGGGAGTCTAAGATTTACACAGAAATTTGGGCAGGGGAGGGAATCATTTTGAGGAAGGAATCCTGAATCTTAAAATGACAGTGGTAGTCATGATGTATATTGAGCCAAAGGAGGTTCAGTGGCATTCAGAGATAGGTCAGTGGCAGGAGACAAATTTTAACATTGTTGGACAAGACCCTGGGAGTACAGGTCATCCAGGAATAAGGAAGGATTTCTATGTGTCAATCCATGGTACCAAAGTGATGACACAGCTATCACCTGATGGCCTTGCAATCAGTTCCCTTTGCACTGTAACACACAAGAAAGGGAACGTGTGGACAGCTGTGACCCTGAACGCTGTGAAGACTCTAAACTGATTCCAGGGACTCAGATATGCAGACTTGCTTTCTGAAGGTGCGAAGCTCTCCGAGGATTCCACGGCTCCCACCGGTCGGGACAAACGGAGTACTACATGTCCTTGGAGATAGCTGAGACTGCCAAGCAGTCACTCCTCCTGACATGCCACTAAGGAGCAGAGGGGACCACACTGTCACCACTGGCATAGGGTTGGGGGGGAGGTGTCATGCACCCTTCCTATTTTTATCAGTTTGGGTCTGTTTGCAAATGATGTAACAAACAGCTGGTTTGCTTACATGTTTTCCATTAACTCTAGTTAATATTCACATCATATAGGGCTACAGAAATGGCTCAGCAGTTAAGAGCACTGGATGCTCTTCCAGAGGACCCTAGTTTGGTTCCCAACACCCACATAATGGCCCACAACTTTCTGTAACTCCAGTCTTGTGGGATCTGGCACCTACTTGTGGTCTCTAGAGGCACTGCACATTCAAACACTCATACACATAAAAGAAAAATAAAGCCTCCAAAAATTTGTAATATTCTTATGATTTAAAAGCCTTATCTTTCATACTGTAGCTATGCTTCTATATATCATTTTCAAGCGGTTTATTAGTTGTGACCAGTAATACAGACATTAGATTTCACTTTTAATCCCCAGGGAGAAGATTACTAAAAGTAAATTTGGCTAGACCTTATTTTATGAATTTTAGAACACATGTGTAGCAATGAGGATGTTTCTCTTCATTGAAAATGTAAATTGCTTCCTTCCAACCAGCTATTAATCTTTTTTTCTTATGATCTAATGTATTCTTTTTTAAAGATGTATTTATTCGTGTATTTTGTGTATATAAGTGCTCTGTGTTTATGCACACCAGGAGAAGGAATCTAATCCCATTACCGATGGCTGTGAGCCATCATGTGGTTGCTGGAAATTGAACTCAGGACCTCTAGAAGAGCATAAAAGTGCTCTTAACCACTGAGCCATTTCTCCAGCCCCAGATGTAATGTATTCTTATGGTCTGTGTAAGCACCGAATGAATTTCTTGGCTTTTTCTGTAATAAGACACACGGTGTTCTGGTTTCATTTTGTTGCTGACATAAACTATTCTGTCAAAAAGCAACTTAGGTGAGAAGGGTCTATTCAGATTAAAATTCTAGGTCAGAGGCCATCGCCACAGGACAGTCACAGCAGCAGGAGCCTGAGACAGCTGGTCACATCACATCCACAGCCCAGAGCAGAGAGAAATGGACTTGCCCCCTGCTCATCAGCTCACCTACCCACCTACAGGAGTGCCTGCCCGCTTGTCCTCTGGCTGCTCATCTCCCTCCTTGTCCTCAGGTGAATTTCTTCACTCATACACGGTTCAGGACTTTGTAAATGGTGCTGCCCACAGTGGGCTGAGTCAATTAAATTAAGACAGTCTCCAACAGACAACAGACACGCCCACGGGCCTAGCACTGTGAACAATACATCATTGAGACTCTCTTCCCAGGAGATTCTGGGTTGTATCAAGTTGACAGTTAAAGCTATCCATCATACACGGTTTCTTTCAGATTTAATAAGGATGTTCTAAAATTAGATTACGGGCTAGGGAAATGCCTCAATTGGCAAAGTCCTTGCCCCACACACTGAACAAAATCCTGGCTCAAAGGCATATGCCTGTAACTCCAGCACTGGGGAGGTGCTGATAGACAGATTCCTAAAACTCACTGGCCAGATGACTCAGACAAACTGTAGAACTCTGGCTTTATTAAGAGGCCCTGTCTCAAAAAAATAAAATGAAGAGCAATTAAGTAAGACACCCAGGATTGACTAGGCACACACACACACACACACACACACACACACACACACACATACACCATATGGACACATACACACACCACACTAAAGTTTAGAATTTAAGTAATTGATTTAATTAGGTTGTTAAAATGTTTGCCCAACTCTGATACTACAAACCTCTGCTCTATTCAATTGTATTACACATCAAATTCCACTAGAGGGTGCACAATGCAAATTAAAGAAGACTTGAAATGCTTGACTAGGCTCCAATCCAAGTTAAATTTGCCAGCCAGCCTGTATATGTGAGGGCTCCAATTCAGGTACAGTGAGATCATGCAGAAACAGCCATGGTGGCAGAGATTAAAGTTATGCACAGACCTACAGCAGTCTCACCCAGACCAAGCTTGATCTGGCTTCTAGACTGCCATTCTGTGTCTGAATATCCCTAGTCCCCCAAAAGATCCATCTCCTAAGAGCTTGGTCTCAGGGACATGTAATTGGCAGGCGAGGGGACTGTGAGAGATGAGGTCTAGTAGATCATTGGTCACTGAAGGTGTGATCTTGAAGAAAACTGTCCTCTCTCTCTGTGTGTGTGTGTGTGTGTGTGTGTGTGTGTGTGTGTGTGCATGTGTGTGTTTTCAATATGTCAGTATTTTGCTCCTACACATACTTCACTTCACTAGATACCAAACAAATGATATCACATGATCACACACTTGAACCTCCAAACCTGTTTAATTGTTCTTTATACAGCTAGCAGTCTGTCTGGCATTTTATTGCATTAATGCAAACTAACTAATCAACATTTTAACCGTAAACAACGAAGACCAGCATTGAGGTTATGGTACCATCCCTCAAGGATGCCAATAACCCTGGGTAATATCCAGAACCTTGTATCCAGAAAACGGCATCAGTTCGTCCTCACTAAAATTGACACAGACTTGTCACTTATTCATGACTTATTAAAGCTTGCCTGAGGATTCAGAAAGCAAAGTCAGCCACAAGTTATAGAGATCGGGCAATGGTGACACATACCTTTAATCCCAGCAGCCAGAAGCTAGAAGGTAGTAGTACAAACCTTTAGTACTAGCACTCAGGATTAAGAGATAGATGGATCTCCCTGAGTTCAAGGCCACCCAGGGATACATGAGATTGAATCAGTCTAAAAGAGTAACAGAGCTCACATCTTTAATCCCAGCACTAGAGAGGCATATAAGACAGGAGCAAAGGGTGGAATAAGCCACACTGAGGAAGATATTCAGTCTCAGGATTCTCCAGCCACCCTGAGGAGAAGCAGTAGTCTGAGGCTCGGTGAAGAGCTCCTGGATCAGCCCTTTCAGCCTGAGCTTGAGGTGAGAGCTAGTGACCAGCTGCTTTGCTTCCCTGATCTTCAGGTTGAACCCCAATATCTGTCTCTGGGTCTTTAATTTTTTGTGTTACACTCTTTCCTGCCCAGAGTGGCTTTGCTAGCAACATTAGCCAAGGGGTCAAAGTTGGGGTCAAAAATAAGATGAAGCAAATAAGGTACGTAAATATTAAGTTTTATCTTAGCATTGATATCCAAGGCACCTCTCTCCATATATATATATATATATTTCACTTCCACAGAACCACATACAGCACCATGTTGGACCAAGAAGCCTTTGAGCAAGAAAACACTGGGCACATGGAATCCACTGATCAAATCACGTGCCACACCATGTAGTACTGAGCACTGCAATGAGGTCACCTATACATGCTGAGGATCCAGGTGTCCTCAAGCCAGAGATCCCTTGAGTTGGAAAATCCTCAGTGAGTGAAATACTTTGCTCAAGAACTAACAGATGGAATCAGACATAGCCCCATACTCAACGTTTCTCTCAGAGTCCCACCGGGAACATTTTGGCTTCCCCATGGCTGCAAATCTAAGCCACAGGTGTCACAGCAAAAGAGGACAGTGATGCTGACACCGGGACACAAAGTAAGAGTTTCCCAGGCCCTGATCAAGATGGCAGCCCTTTTCTCCTGTTCTCCATGCCCACAGGCCAGCAAAGGAAGGCACGGGAGCAACAAACACTCATCTTCGTGTGAAAGGATGGGACATGAGTTTACAACCTGCTGTCCCTTCTCATTCTCATCCCAGCTCTAACTGCAAGCGGTAAAAATGTACCCACAATGGCCTGCCAAGGAGACAATAACATGGAATTAAGACTCTCAGGAATGAGGGTTTCATCATTCTGCCAGACCAGCCAAGACACTGGCTAAAATAGAAACAGTCCATAATGAGCTACTTAGAGGAATGAGGTTGTGGGCTGGTGACCTCAGGACCAGCTGCAGGAGTGGGAGCTGTGAGCCCACTGGGGCCATCTAAACTCCCGGAAAACCTGTGACGAGGTGTTGTAACCCCATCTTAGAGGACTCTAGGCTGTGCCAAGTTGACAAACTAGGATACTCCATGACTCAAACTCCAGAACTGCATCCTGGAAGCCTGATTTAACAACTCCCCTGGTGTTTCTGGTCATCATGAGCTTGGAAACCACTGGTTTAGACCATTCTCTTGTTCTGAATGGTTTACATCGATATCTGAATGAGCTCTGTGTGATCACAAAATGAAATTTCAAGATCTCTCCCAGTATCACAAACTAACAACCAACTAACTACTCACTACAAAATAATATCCATTTATTTTTTAAAAAGCTTGACTTTAAATTAATCATAGAATGACTATTCATTGCCAAAAGAATTTACTGTAGCCATTTCTGAAAGTGACACATTTTCTGAGTATGACGCATGTTTTGTTGATTATTCTTCATGAGATGCTGATGGCTCTTTCTAGCGTGTGTATGTTACTATATTAGTCAGAATAGACAAGGTAATGTTGTGGCAACAAACATTAAAATCTGTGATTCAATACAGCAAGAGTCAGTTATACTCCAGACTGGTCCTCCAACCCAGCACTCAGCAGGGCAGAAGTTTCCTCCTGAGAACCCTCCAGCTCAACACTCAGGTGTATGACATAGACTTTACTACTGGGACACTCTCTACAATGTCATATTGTCCCATATAAGAAGAAACCACTGAAAGACAATCCTGATGTATGCTCAGAATGAGGCTCTAATTGCAGATTAGGGAGACCAGCAGTGGCTAACAGTAGTCAAATAAAACACATAGGATATATGAAGGTGGGAAAGAAAATATAATTACATGTACATACGTGTGTGCAGACATTTTTATACATTGGGTTTTGCCTGTTTCTTTAAATCATTGAGGATGCAAGTTATCTTGAAGAATTTAAATTTTTATTTTACATTTAGGTTGCATCCTTATGGCAAAGTAATTTAATGTGTCAATTTATACCAAAGAAAATATAAGAACTCTCAACCTCACAACTGAAAGGTATCCATATGTATTCTTTTTTTGTTTGTTTGTTTTTTGTTTTTTGTTTTTCTCTGTGGCTTTGGAGGCTGTCCTGGAACTCACTTTGTAGACCAGGCTGGCCTCAAACTCACAGAGATCCGCCTGCCTCTGCCTCCCGAGTGCTGGGATTAAATGCGTGCGCCACCAACGCCCGGCTCCATATGTATTCTTAATCAGAGTTGGAGTCACTGTTTGCATTTGTTTTATGTTTGCTCATCAATGTAGATTTCATTTGATCACTAATAATTTTGGTTCTAATTTCAGGCAAAGTATTTCTTTCTGGGTCTCCGTTATTCCATCTGTAAAATTAAGGTATTAGAAGAGACTGCCTCTGAGATGCCTTTCAGCTGAGGATGTGCAAATGCACAGCCCACGGTATCCATTCTCTCTTTCCCCCTTTCCCTCCGCAACTGCACCCAGGACCATTAATACCTGGCAGAACAGACTTTGAGCCAGACTCCCTAAATCTAATTCCGGGGCCCAGAGCAGCTTGCAGTGCTCAGGCATCCTGATAGTGCCATGCAGACTGTGTAATTACTTCCACTGTATGGAAGCAGTGTTATAGCCCTAAGACCCTGGCCAAAAGCACAGTATGCTTGGAATTCTAACTTTGGTTAGAAAACAATGCTGGCAGTCACTTCCCCCAGTATATTCCAAAAGTTTTAGCATTTTTTATTTTATTATATTTATTCATTTAATGTTATGTGTGTTTTGCTTTTATACATGTATGTGCAACTTGTGGGGTGTGTGTGTGTGTGTGTGTGTGTGTGTGTGTGTGTGTGTGTGTGTGTTTGGTGCCCACAGAGGTCAGAAGAGGGTGTCAGATCCTCTAGATTCTTGGAATCAAACTCAGGTCCTCTGCAAGAGCAGTGAGTGCTCCTAACCACTGAACCATCACCTCATCTTACAACTCTACACCCTATTATCTAGGACAGCTCCTGGAACATAGTTACAGACTCAGTCAGTGTTTGCCATCTCAGTAAGTGAATCTAACCTCACCTCCACCCCGTTTTAGAGTGTGTTAGGAACTCACCATCTGCATCTCTAGCAACACAGAAATTATCACCTAATGATATACTCAAGTCCACTGTTTCACCCAGAGGCAAACGTACCTGGAGACCGATGGTGTTGAATTCTATTCAAACCGTTAACACAGAAACTGATGGACAGAGAGACAGACAGTCAAGAAAGCAAACACCAGCTCTGAGACAGGAAACACAAACTCCAATGACAACTACCCTCTGGGGTGTAAACTGGGTTTTCTTAACAAGACATTTATGTCTGTTTTTTAAATCCTGCCTTGCAGATTAGGTAAGGACAAGATTTTCTGAATTCAGCTGTTTAAAGTCTAAGGTTTTCAGCATGGAAACCAGCAGGGGGCGTACATGCTGTTTAATTCAGCACATCCTGCAGAAACTGAGACTGATTCTGCGCTTGAATAAACACTGAGATGTATTAAGGCTCTGTCACTGCCTCTTTTGACAACATAGAGACTGTTCTATAATGTATATCCCCAAGCAAGAAAGGGACTTGACAGCGAATGGTATGTAATGAGAAGAACAGTGCGTATAAATCCTTCATTTACCACTGTTAGACTGAAGAGACCCAGAGGCAGCCTAAGACCTAGGTAAGAATCACTACTGTAAGCCCAAAGGGTAAGCCTTGCTCACCATGAACCAGAGTCCTTCAAAATTTACCTACTAATAACAGCTTATGGAGACCCTCCCGACGCTGCCTCCCGAGTGCTGGCATTAAAGGTGTGCGCCACCACTGCCTGATTGGTGTTTCTCTTACTTAGCACGGTGATCCAGACCCTAGGGTATAGACTAGACACTGAAACCCTGTAGGCCTTAGATGTTTGCGTTTGTTGGGTGCTGTGACTCACGCCTTCCATCCCAGCACTTGGGAGGCAGAGGCAGGTGGATCTCTGTGAGTTCAAGGCCAACCTGGTCTGCAGGGTATGTTCTAGGACAGCCAGAGCTACATATTAAGACCCTGTCTTGGAAAAAAAAATCCTTATCCTCTGGTGCAATTTCAGCCTTGTTTCCAAATTCACTCATAAGGTTGGGGATTGCTGGACTCTGGTTTGGCTCCCAACGACCACATTGTGCAGTTCACAGCTGCCTGTAACTCCAGCTCCAGGGGATCTGTCACCCTCTTCTGCCCTTCCCAAGCAATTCACGAACGTGGTTCACAGACAAACACAGAAAAGAAATAAACCTTTAAACGTGCTCTTACTCTTGCGCCTCAGGCTAGCTTAGGACGAGTCACCCAACCCTCCCTCTTCTGCATCCAGAGGGATCTGCACCACAGGCATAAGCCACCACTCCTGGTTTCATCATGTACTCCTGAGTAAGAAAGAGATCTTCAAAAGAACGTAGTTCACTTGGGAGTCTGAGGCAGGTGGATTGCTACAAGTTCCAGGCTGGCCTGGTCTACAGATTAAGTCCCAAGCCTTATTGTGAGATGTCATTTCAAAAAACAAACAAACAAACAAACAAACAAAGAAGAGATAATTTGCCTGCTCCATTTGGAGAGCCTTCTTAAATACTTATTTACATACCTACTGTCACATGCTATGTTAGACTGAGGGGACCATGGAGACAATTTTCTTCCTCCAAGGAGCTCACAGGACCAGGGAACAAACAAGTCTGCTTATAGTAGGCGGAATTAGGATTGTGACCATCCAACTGGCCATGATGGAGCATACATGTAATCCCACAACTTGGGAGGCAGAGGCAGGAGGATCAGGAGTTCATGTAGTCTCATGGACTACATGAGACCCTGCCTCAAAACCGGCGATTTGCACAGAACTGTGACAGTTATACGTAGAGCCTGGGGAGGTAGCAGAGGGACCATCTCTGTTTGGTAAAGAATCATCAGGCACTGGAGCTGAGTGTGGAAAGATGAATTGTTGACCCGGAAAGATGGGATACAGGATGAAAGGTCCAATTTCCAGGCTGCTATTCTTTCAGTACATGATTGGTGCTACCTGGTTTTATGTCAACTGGACACAAGCTAAAGACATCTGAGAGGAGGGAACTTGGATTAATAAAATGCCTCTGGAAAAAAAAGATACCTTATGTTCTGTCTTAATTAGAGTTCCTATTGCTTAGATAAAACACCATAACCAAAGAAATTTGGGGAGGAAAGGGTCTATTTGGCTTATATTTCCACATCACTATTCATCATTGAAGGAAGTCAGGACAGGAACTCAAGCAGGGCAGGAACTTGGAGGCAGGAGCTGATGCAGAAGCCACCAGCTGCTTACTGGCTTGCTCAGCCTGCTTTCTTATAGAACCCATGACCACCAGCCCAGAGGTGCCTGGGCCCTTCCCCCATCGATCACTAATTAAGGAAATGCTCCATAGCAGTAACTTGCGGAGACGTTTTCTCAGTTGGGCTTCCTTCTCTTCAGATGACTCTAGTTTATGTCAAGGTGACATGGCACTCTCCAGTGCACTCTCTAACTCTCTGGCACTCTTATTGTAAATGGTGAAGCTAGAAGAAACTGCAAAGGCATCAGACAACACTACCTCTGAAGTAGACACGGTCCCACCTGGATGAAGGAGGCTTGTAAAGACTCAAGAAGCTGCTTACAGGGCTCAGGAAATTCATGAAGCTTACAAGCCTCAGGAAGGAGAGCATGTTGTAAGATGCACACATGGTCCCAGCCCCCCCTAAGATTATGTAAGCAGTAAAGAGTTGCTGGGGAGACACTTCTGTGGAGCTATCTGTAAGTTGTACAGGGGAGGTCCTGTCCCCATGCTCATTTAAGTATTCCCTTCATCCACACTTCTGGAAGTAACCCCAACCTCATTGGTCCACCACGCTAGACTCTGTGAAATTGTTCCTTTGATCTATCATTGATTCCTTATCCAAGGTAAAGAGAAGTTTGTTCGCCTCTCCTCAGGAAGAGTCACACAACACCTACACTTTGCCATTCTTCCCTTTTGTTGATGCCCAGAGAAAAATAAATTACTTACCCTAGATTAATGGCTATGTGGTTACAGAGGGTGGTGATTTGGGTGTGATGCCCCACATAGTCTCAGAGGTTTGAATACTTGGTCCCCAGCTAGCTAGTGCTATTGGAAGAGGCTTACAAGCTGTGACCTTGTTGGAGAAGACATGGCACTGGGGACGTGCTTTGAGAGTTTAAAGACTCATGGCATTTCCAGTTCGATCTCTCTACTTCCTGCTTGTGGGTCAAAGTGTGAACCCCCAGCTTCTGCTCCAGCCAACATGTCTGCTGCCTGCTGTCTCTACTCCATCATCATGGACTCTAACCCTCTGGAACCATAAGTCCAAATAAACTCTATCTTCTATGAGTTGCCTTGGTCATGGTATTTCATCATAGCAATAGAAAAGTAACTAATTCACAGAGTCTAACTTAAAATCCAGGTGGTTGTTTCATTGAGCCTTGGACTGAATGTGGGGGCAGGACATGGTTTCAAATCTGAGCTCTTAGAAGGTGGAAGCAGGGAGATCGGAAGTTAAAAGGCAGACATACCTGCATGAAACCCTGCCCTAAATATAATAACCATGATTGTCATACCATAATCTAAACTCTAGGTGTCTAAAATCACTTTTGCTCAAAAAAAAATGAGAGAAAGGCTGAGCGGTGGTGTCACAGACCTTTAACCCAGCACTCAAGAGGCAGAAGCAGGCAGAGCTCTGTGAGTTCAAGGCCAGCCTGGTCTACAGAGTGAGTTTCAGGACAGCCAAGGCGACACTGAGAAACCCTGTCTCCAACAAATGGAGAAGAGTACAGGCAGAGGCAGAGTAGAAGAAAGGAGGAAGGGAGGAAGGGAGGAGGGAGTAAGGAAGAGATGGAGAGAGGATTGGGGATTTTTGAATGAAGATTCCCGTGGCCTGGTCTCCAGGTGGCCTCTGTGCTTGTTTGCCTCCCTAGCAACTGAAGCTATGCTGCATTGTTTGAAGTGTTCATTTTGTTCCAAATTGAAAACAAAGAATGAACTCCAAGACAAAAGGCATTTTCCTCATAGGGCTCAGATAAATCAGAATTCAAGGACAGGAGAGTCAAGGGTGAGCAATCTCTCAAAAAACCATCTGCAGAACAATTAAGCATTGTCAATAGCACCGCTCACTTCTGAAGAGCAGGCTTGGAGGACCTCAGTGCCAGGAAGTCAGACAGGCCCTGGGAACCAGCACATGCAAGCGTTTCGGTTTGCCGACGAAAATTTAGTCCTGAGAGGGGAATAAAAAGAAGTCACGAGTCGAACACTTGCAGGGGCCAGAGAAATGGAGCAAGCTGAAATAGGTAAGACACAGGATAGATGTGCCACGGCAGACTGGAACTTTCCCTCTAAAGAACAGCAACCAAGGAAACTGATCGATGGCTGGTAAGTAACACTTGTCCTCAATAGTGAAGGTAAGAGTAAGAGCTTTGGTAAACTTGCATTGTCCTGCCTCTAAACACCATTTGCTACCCAGTTCCATTTGGTCACTGCCATAGATGAATGGGAACATGACTGTGGCCAAATTTTCTGGAGTTTTTAATATGAACTGGGGACTGGGAGTGCTTGTCCACTATGCACAAAGCCTTCAGTCTGTCCTCAGCATCGTTTAAAGAGGAATCATGGTGCATGCCTATAATCCCAGAACTCTGGGGTGGAGACAGGATGATCAGAAACTCAAGGTCACCCTCGGCTATGTAGCCAGCTCAAAGTCAACCTGGAATGTGAAAAACCTGTCACCATTATATATAGATAAATGGATACATAACATGAGAGAGAGAGAGAGAGAGAGAGAGAGAGAGAGAGAGAGAGAGAGAGAGAGAGAGAGAGAGAGAGAGAGAGAGAGGGAGAGACCAGGTGGAGGAGGAGAGAGAGTTAAAATGCCCAGATTTGTTTTGGTTTTTAATGATGGAAACTAGTTAAGAACAGATCCCTTCCAGAGCCTGGATCCAGCCCCTTGTTTCCATTTTTCCCTCTGACCTGGAACACTATCCATGGTGAGGAAGGGTTCTCCTGGAAAGCCCTGAGCTCCAGTTTCCCCCCAGATGTCCCCTTACTTTGTAATCACACAAAAGACACTTTTCTCCATGTTGTTTCTCGTCTAAAATGGGAGGAGGAGGAAGAGCAGGAACCTACAAAACTTCATCAGTCTCTGGGCCTCTACATCTGTGCAGAAGGAGGCTAGCAAGGCATCATGGGGCAATAGCGATCGCCTCTAGAGGCCAAGTGGACAGCAGACTGCTGTATCCCCTCCCCCGACTCCTGCCCCACTGGACCATCAAACCTGTCCTCAGTGAGCACAAACTGTCCACCCTCTCCGCCAGCCTTCTCCCCAGCAGATGGCACCACCTCTAACCCAACTGCCCAAGTTTCCAAAACTCTAGCCCTCATTCTAAACTCCTCTTCTGCCCCTACCCTCATCCAACCACAAGCCCTGTCTACTCTGGTTTTCTTTAATCTCTTAGCTCTGCTCTCTTCTTCCCATCGAAGGCACCTTCCTTCTGTTCTAGACCACCATGAACTTCACTTACGTTACATCAGCCTTACGCTCTCCCTCTCCTTGTTCTCAGCTCTCTTCAGTCCACAGGTGCCCTGTTGTTATCGGAGGCCTGGTCCCCAGGAAGGAACACATATCTGTACTGTAAACCTGGCCAAAAGCTATGACCAGGGAGGTCTTGGGCCTATGGGGGAGTCCTCTATCGGTGCTACAGATGTTTTGATAACGGGAGTGTAGTTAAACTGCCCTCTGGCTGCTTGTTCTCATTCCCACAGACTGGTATAGCTCTCGGCCTTGTTTGGAGGAGCCTCTTTCAAGCGTGGGCATAGGTGGAGGCAGAGACTCCTAACTCACCAAAAAAAATCTGTGAATAAGGGACTACTGAGCTCTCTGCTGCAAAGAAGACATCTATTCCACACCCTCCAAAGCCCAGGAAGCATCCCAGAAGAAGATTGGAAAGACTGGAAGAGCCGGAGAATGGAGAGGAGTGTTACAAAACGCTGTCCTCTGCACATGACACGGCCGTTGCAATTTGAACGCTCAGCAGACGAGACATGCACAAAAAGGAAAAGGATATGAAAGGAGGAGCAGGGTAAGGAGCAGGGAGTCGGAAGGCATGGGAGGGGGAGAGAGAGCGATGGTCATGGGGAGAACGCAACCACATATGCTTTCACGTAGAAAACTGTCAAAATCTTAAGCCGGTGTTCGCCCTCATGGTGAAATCCAAACCCCTTGCATTGTTTGCTTTGGCTTCTCTGTGACAGAGAGCCTGACAGAACAAATTAAGGCGGCAGGTAGCGGGGAGGGAGGGCATTCTGGCTCAGGGGACTTTTGTCTACGACAGTGTGAAAGGTATGATGGTGTTCGTAGTGACAGAAGTGTGTGGTGAAGGTGCCTCTCTCCACGACGCACGAGAGAGCTGGGAGAGCAACACAGAACCAGGAGTTGGGCCGTGTCCTTCACGGGTGTGCCCCTCGTGACCTGCTTCAGCCAGCTAGGGCCTCACTTCCCAGAGGGAAGTGATTGTTAACCACGAATTAACCATGGGAATATAAACCATGAGCCGGAGAGGACCGATCGAACCATACCACTTTTTAACCCAGCATATATGGGCACTTAACCTTTGACCCCTCTTTCTGCCGCCCAAGACTCAATATCCCAGGAGAATAAGTGTGTAGCTGACTGCAGTATCAAGTCTAGTTGTGGGCTTACCCCCACCGGCTTGCGACAAGTCCACTTCAACAGTCCCATCAGGATTTACACACGACTTCCTCTCAAAGAGCGGCATGGGGACCTTCTGTCTATCTAGCCTGTCATCCTGCTATGGCGTTCTCCTAGTCTACCCTAAAGGAAAGAAACTAGCTTGCTCATCAGTGGGTCCCTGTCGCCTTGCCTTGTCTGCTCCCTAACAGCCAGTGAGTGCACTGTGTGATGAATGAGCGAGTAAATGGGTGGATGGATGAATGAACGCCAGAATCATCCAAGGGCTTCGCCAGCCACTTTCTAGCTCTGTGTCTACAGGGAGCCTGCTCTCGCTTTCTGCACCTGTTTACAGGTGGTTGTGAGGAGGAATTAAACAAGCGGTGTAGATGTGTTTTAGGCCCGATAAAGTCTGAATCTAGACATCAGTCGCTTCACATCTCCTCTGTTTCTCAGTTTCCTGGCCTGGCTCCTACTCCGTAGACTGAAAGTATGAGTTAAGTGAGTTAGCATATGCAATGTGCTTTAAATGGTACTTCACACACTGCAAGTATTATCAGATGAGTGTAGAGTAACAACGATGACTGAGCTTTACAGCCCTCTGGGATGCGGGGTGTGGTGAATGTCTGCTCACTTTGGGTGAGGTCTTGCGTGTAGTTCTGATGGGATTGTCAATTGGGGGTGGGCCCTTCCCTAGCCGGTGGAAGCCTACAACCAGAGTTCAGTCAACTAGGCACTTATTCTCCTGGAACTTTGAGTCCTGAGAAGCAGAAAGAAGGGTAAATTGTCAGGGGTTCATGCATCCTAGAGGATTTTATTAACCCTCCAAACCTCTGGAGCTGCCCAGCTTCTACCTTCCCAAGCTAGGCTCCTCAGCCTCCCTCCATCTATAAACTTCTCACAGCCTTCCTGGGCGCTGGCCATCTCTTTGGCCCACTGCCAGGGACTCTGCACTTTTTCAGACCCCAAAGCCAGTCAAACCATAATCACTGTGAGATGTCACACAAAGTATTTCTCTTTTCTACACTCAGTCTCCCCCTTCAAAGCGGAGGACCCTGAGTAGGGTGTTTGTCCCCAACCCTGGATAATCAGCAGAGCCTCTAGAAGCCTTCTTTATAAATCAAGCATCACCTCAGTCTCAAGCTGTTGGGGGTAGAGGACGCTCAGAATAGCTATATGTTTCACAGTTGCCCCAAAAGGCTTAGAGACACAGCCATTTGGGGAGCTCTGGCCTGGATGGCCTACGAGCATCCTTTCAAATCGGGGAAGCCTGGGATCCAGTGCTTCTGCGATGCTGCTGCCCTGTAGAAACCCACAGTTTGGGTTCACATCCCAATATCCTCCATATCTAGGGGAAAGCTCCATGTTAATTATTTTTCTGTTGTTGCGAGAGAACACAATGGCCAAGGTAACTTATAGACAAGAGCTATTCTGGCTTACGGTTCCAGAGGGATAAGAGACCGTCGTGGTGGGAAGGCATGACAGCAGAAGGAGGGAGCTAGGAGATCACATTTCAACCACAAGCCCCAAGCAGAGCAAACTGGACATCTCCAAGCCTGTCCCCAGTGACATGCTTCCTCTGGCAAGGCTGTGTCCCCTTAGCCTCCCCCAAATAGTGCTACTAACTGGGGACCGAGCATTCAAACGCCTGAGCCCCAGGACCGAGCATTCAAACGCCTGAGCCCCAGGACCGAGCGTTCAAACGCCTGAGCCCCAGGACCGAGCGTTCAAACGCCTGAGCCCCAGGACCGAGCGTTCAAACGCCTGAGCCCCAGGACCGAGCGTTCAAACGCCTGAGCCCCAGGACCGAGCGTTCAAACGCCTGAGCCCCAGGACCGAGCGTTCAAACGCCTGAGCCCCAGGACCGAGCGTTCAAACGCCTGAGCCCCAGGACCGAGCGTTCAAACGCCTGAGCCCCAGGACCGAGCGTTCAAACGCCTGAGCCCCAGGACCGAGCGTTCAAACGCCTGAGCCCCAGGACCGAGCGTTCAAACGCCTGAGCCCCAGGACCGAGCAGTCAAACGCCTGAGCCTATGCGGGACTTCTTTTTATTATTCTATTCAAAGCACTACCCTCCAGTAGCTTCCACACATGCGAGTACAATTCCAATATTTTCCAGTATCCCTACACATTCTAGTTCCTGCATTCCCCCTCCTCCCTCCTCTCTCATTCTTATTCCTAGTGGGGAAGGGTCTGCCCCCTTGCACGCTGAATGGCGCATCCTCTTGCAGCTCTATGGACTCTTCTCCGAGACCCTTCTCTGGATACCTCATTGAGAACCTGTGCCTCCCTACCTTCAGTCTCTATCGTCTGCATGCCCAACCTCTTTTCTTTCTCTCCCTTGCACTGGCCATAGTCATTGTTTTAACCTGGTTCGTTGCCAGGGGCATGCCGCTGGAATGTAAGCTGCATGAGAGCAGGCTGTTGTTTAACGCATACCAGGCCTGAGAGCAGCAGGGCACTCACAGTAGACCCACAATAAAGCATCTAGTCATTCCTATAGTTTGCAAGGAACCCCAGACGATAGACACAAGACAAACAGAGCTTCAATTCTCACTTACCTGAGCAAGATTTTATTTTATCTTTTTAACTTTTTTGTTTTTTGACAGGGTCTCACATAGTCCGTGTTAACCTAGAGCCCGCTATGTAACCAAGGCTGACCTTGAATTCCTGACGGCCCTGCCTTTAATGCTAAGATTACCACGCCTGGCTGTGAGTAAGTATTTCTGATATTATATTCTGAGATCGGGAGCCAAGAAACCTTAGCCTTCCCTTTGAGCTGACAGGCTGGTGCCTGACATTCCCAAAGGCTTGGCCTAATCTGTAGAGACCAGGCTCAGGGGGATCATACCACACACACTACAACTATATACACCACAAGACTTTATCCTCAGCTAAGGTTTTCCTCTGAGAAAGCTCACCAATAACCTTGCTCATCTCTTCACCCTTCGGGCTTGTAGCCAAGAAATACAATTCCAGGAGTGATCTCCGGTCCCTGGAAACCAATTGGTTCACGTAAAAGCTGTGCTCTTTATTCTCCAATCTCACAGCGCCGGGCCTAACCCCAAATCCTCGGGATATTTTTAGCCTCCTCAAAGATCACCTTTGCTGGCTTTGATGCCCTGATAACACCTAAGTTTTGTTGAGAGATCCCATCAAAATGAGGTTCGTGAGTTTCATTCACCCATTTGCTTTGTAGGCGCCTTAAACAGTGACCTACGTGATAATGATGCTAAGGTTACTGGCTACCCAAACCTTCACGATTGTGTCTTCAGAAAATTCCTGAAGACCTATCCTGGGGCCTGAGAGCTGAAGCTGCCTCAAATTCTCTGCAAAAGTGAGTAAATAAAAGTTAGGAGCAGGAAGGAAGTATGATCTACAAAATAACTTTTTTTTTTGAGACAGGGTTTCCCCTGTGTAGTTCTGTAGACCAGGCTGGCCTCGAACTCACAGAGATCCGCCTGCCTCTGCCTCCTGAGTGCTGGGATTAAAGGCGAGCATCACCACTGCCCAGCCTCTATATGAATAAACTTTTTAAAAAGATTTATTTATTATGTGTACAATATTCTGCCTACCTACATGCCTGCAGGCCAGAAGAGGGCACCAGATCTCACTATAGATGGTTGTGAGCCACCATGTGGTTGCTGGGGTTTGAACTCAGGACCTCTGGAAGTCCAGTCAGTGCTCTTAACCTCTAAGCCATCTCTCCAACCCATGGATAAACTTTTGAATTACAAATTAGATTATTTAATAGAGTAAGCATTAAATTTTATAATTTTTATTATTTATAATTATGTATCTGTGTGTGTATGGGGGGTGTGCAGACCTGTGTCCTAGTATCTGAAGAAGCCAGAGGTGTTGGATCCCACTGGGGTTGCCTTGTGAGCTGATATGGGTACTTGGAACTGAACTCAGGTCCTCTGTAAGAGCAGCCCACACCCTTAACCATTGAACTCTCTCTCCAGCCCCCAATAAAGTCACTATTTAATGTCTGACTTTTCTCGCTAGAATGTAAGATCCTTATGGACAGGAATATTTATCTGTTTGTATCCTTGATACAATCTAGGTTTCTGGCTGCCTGACATACACAAGGTAACTCAAGGAATTTTTTTGAGTGGCTTTGGGGAAGAAATAGACCAATATACCTGGTTGCCAATGCAGGCTACAAGAGGCACAGTGTGTTAGAAGGTAAGATAAACCAGCATAAAAGAAAGAAATAAAGGCAGACCAGAACAGCTACAGAGAGCAGGAAGAGCTCAATAGAGAGAGCAGTCACAGAGGGTCGCCTCACTGAGAGAGTGAGACTTCAGTAACTCTAAGGAGATGGACTGTATTTACAGAGTGGCTTGCTCTCTTTTCTTTTTAGCTTCTGACACGATCTGACCCAAATCTGACCCTCATCACAGCACCCTGGAGGTCACTGAGGATGCACTCAAGGTTCTTTGTCCCTTGGAAAAGCACAGTGGCCAAGGGCAAGCATCTCCCTACCAAACTCTGGCTCTACCGCCTTCAAGGTACAAGGCCTTGTGGGTGGCATTCTGTTCCTCTGAGCCTCGGTTCCCTGCTTCAGACTGGAGATATAAATAGTACCGACGTCACGGGGCTCTTTTCAGGATTTAGTGAGATAACACAGGTGAATTCCTTAGCACACAGGAAGAACTCAATAAAATCAGCTGTAATTATTGAGCCTCGCTCTGGTCCCTCAACATTTATTTACATTTTCCTTGGTCCTAGTTCTTCACCCTTATTGATATTTTAACATTGTTTATGGTTTCTGCTTCTGTGGTAAGCCACCTCAGATCCTTTGTGGATTGGGGTAGGCTATAAATAAGTAAATAAACAAATAAAAATCTGGACAGGAGAACATTTACAAAGAAGCAAAACATTTCATTACCAACAGACTGAATTGCAAGTGAGGCCAAAAAGCAAGAAATATTGATTCCAACACCTAAGAGCCCATCAAAAGCCACTAAAAGGCATCCTCTGGTTTTCCTCCAACTATCTTTGCCCCTCCCTCCCCCCTCTTTCTTCTCTTCCTCCTTCCCAAACCCTTCTTCCTCCCTCAAGAGAGCGTAAATGAGTCACACAAAATGACTCAGTGGCCCCCTAAATCCTCCAGCTAGCAGCTTCAGTGCCATGGGCCTCGTGGACGTGCCCTTCCTCCCATCAGAAAAGAGAGGAAACAGATGAGGTCACTTTCCTTGTTGAAGGAGTTGCTGGAGGGAATGCTTGATGGCTCTGTGAACTGTCATGAGTGGCTGAGCTCTGTGGTGACATGAAAGTCCCTGAAGCCCTCAGTACCTCTAGTTCCTGACTGGCAGCAATAACATCTCCCAAGGTGCTTGTGAAAATGAAAGTATAGAATTCAGGACAGCAACACATTATTTTCAGAGTCTCCCGGGAAATGTTGACTGTCCCGAAGTAACCCTTAGAGGGCCATGGAAATCCAAAAGTCTTCATAGGGGTGGATATGACAGACACAGGGAGGACAAGCTGGTTGAGATATAGCTCTGTTTGCTAGAGACCCAAGCAAGAAACAAAGAAGACAGATCATTTTAGCCCCAATTACTTTTTATTTTTACTTTATTTTTAATTATGCATATGTCTGTGTGAGTGCATGCCATGTGAGTGCAGATGCCTGTGGAAGCCGGAAGACAGTGTTGGGACTCCTGGAACAGGAGTTATAGGTGGCTGTGAGCACCTCTCCCATGGGTGCTGGGAACTGAACTCAGGTCCTTTGCAAGAACACTGTGTGATCCTAACCATTGAGCCATTGCCCTAGTCCCTGGACCCTTACTACTTTTAGGAGGGTCTTCATAGGTCTTCTTTGCTTATTTCTTTGAGATAGGTATCACTAGCCACAATGGCATCTGGGAATAGGCTCTGCACACAGCAAGGGAAGTTCAGGAGGCAGCCTTGGCCTCCCACACTGGCCCTCAGGAAGTATAAGAACCAACCGCCATCACAGCATGCCACGGGCAGCACTGACAGGAACCCTACAGGTCCAGCCGTGGTGCTGCCTCTGTGATTCCTGTGCTGAAAGAACACTAATCTGGGCTTGGCTGACCCCATCACTCTCGTCACCCGCTGCCCCCAGAGCCTACTCTGTGAGCTTGGACTTTGGAACAAGCTTCTTTTGGAAGACCACACCTCTTAAGTGGCATTAATTAAGTTACTTATTCTTTCTGGTTCCTCCAAATTATTGGCATATCAAAAATGTCCACTACTCACTTAAGTACTCGCAAAGCTCAAACAAAGCAACACACCGGAACTAGACAAAGCGCTGCCCCATACATAGCAGGCTCTCAGCAGCTGCTAGTCACATTAATGATGCTTGGGGAAGCCCAGCAGGACAGCACACCACGGTGCAGACACCCTTGGGGAGGGGCAGCGTGTCCTTAAGCACCCACCCACACTCCCAGGCAGTCTGGGAGTATTATCTGACACTGACTCCTTCCCACCTCCCCTAGAAAGGAAATTCGTAGAGAGAACTCGGGAAGCCTAGCTTGTCTCTGTGACCCTCATAGCCAAAAGGAAAAAGATCAATCGAGGCCCATCGTATGGCCTCCTGATCAATATTCTTGACCTTGACCTTCAGACACAGACTGATGGGCCTTTCTGTGTGTGAATCAGGGAGAGCAAGGTCTCTGTCTGAAAGTCTAGGGGGAAAGACCAGGAAACTCCATCACCCGGGACAGAAAGTAATGGGGCCTGAGTGTCCCTGGAAACACCCTTGGGTGAAATGGAGAGCCGCTGTAGACAGTCAGAGAAAGGACCCATGCGACAGTCACCGAGATTGCCACCTAGAGACCGACCTGAAGGTGGCCAGAGAGGTTCTAAGGAGGAGGTGAAAAGTGATGTTGAAAGCCTAGCGCAACAGTGGGCTGGCAGGGAAGGCATTCCAGGCTAAAGCCCAGCATGGCCAATGGCCTAGAAACGGGAAACCAGCAGTTTGGTAGCAGTGGCAAACTGCAGGGCATCAGTAAAAAGGGGCAGCTGGCATAAGAAACCGGAGTGCCTCCAGGCACACAAAATAAAGGTTTTAACTACTATAGGAAAATATGGGGAGTAGGCCAGCAATCCTAAGTAGGGTAATCACCAAAGACCTCATGGAAATAGCACATTAAACAGGTAAAAGGAGAAAGGAATCCACGTGGTTTTCTGGAGGAGAAAAACTTACAATTCAAAGGCCCTGGGGCCTGCGTGGCTGCCATCTTGCATATGGCCACGGATTGGGAGGAAGGAGTGAAGGAAGTGAAGTTACCACAAAAAGGACGCCAGCTCATGAAGACCCACCCAGGCTACAGTATGCGCTTTAGCTTTCCCGTGGATGCAATGGGCAGCCACTGTGGGAGTTCCGACAAAGAGCAGATGCTGCCTGGTGAATGTTTCCAAGGATCGCTCTGACTGCTCTATAAAGAAGCAGCTGCAAGCGGCCAAGGACGGAAGACTAGTAAGGAGGCTACTGCGGAAATTCAAGCTGCAGAGAACCGCGGCTGGAACCATTCTCTTCAGTAGCCGCATGCTGTTTCTCATTTTCGCCATGTAAAACTGCTGCGTGTGCAGTCCACTGCCTCACAGAGTCTCCAGTGGAGTGAGATGTCGGGAATCAGTCCCGGAGAAGGTAAGACTGGGAATATGCCGCACCAGGGCAGCCCTTGGAACCCTGGTGCCCACATGAAAGCAAAGCAGATGGTGCCTGCCCTGCTGCATAAGTCAGGAGAGCTAACCCTGGTGGAGAAAGAGGTGCCCACCCGCTCTTGCTCTACAAAGACAGAAAGGGAAGGACTGGGAAGTCAGGCACCTCCTCCGAGTCCTGGAGCAGGGGACCTGAGCACCCGGGTATGCGGTGTCTCCACGGGTGCAAGTGCCGATATCCTACAGCAACCCCTCTGTGCACACACACCCCCACCGCAACTCTGACCCCTTTGTCTAGCTTGCCTCTACCCTCAACTATCTGTCTGTCCATTCCGCTCCAGATTCAACGTGCACAACCCTAGTGGGGTCCCTCTGGCGGTTGCCGTAGTCGCGCAACCCCGACCCGGGGCTCCCGGGAAAAGAAAATCATGAATGAAATGGATGCGGCGCTCCCACTCCCCCGCCCTCTCAGTCCAGGCAACCTTGGCACGGGGGCGGCGCCTGTGGGGACTCCGCGCACGGCAGCTGCGAGTGAGGGGGAGCAGGAGATGGGATCCGAGGTTGAAGGTCTGTGGTGCGCCCCCCTAGAGCCTTAGGCGATGCCGGAGCTCCCCACCCCCACCCCGCCAAGCGGGCGAGCCCTGCGCAATTCCCGGGGAACGGCGCAAGCCCGTCCGGGGGCGGGGCGGAGCCGGGGCTGGGGGTGCCAAGCAGACCCGGCAGCTGCGCCCGCGACTCCGCAGCCCAGGCGCATTCGGTAGGGCGATTGGGCAGCGAACGCGCAAGGAGCGTGGGACTGAGGGCTCCGCGGACAGACCGACAGACGGACGCCCCCGCACACGCAGACGCACCAAGCTCGGCACGGCCCCTGTCACACACAGGCAGGGACACACGCAGACACGCACACTCGCGCGCGCGCGCGCATCCTCCCGCCAGCCTGCCTGCCTGCCCGCTCGCCGGCGCCTGAAGCCTGTTCTGGCCGGTAAGTGCGGCGCCTCGGTGGGCGCCTCGGTGGGCGCCTTTGTGTGAGAAGCCGGGAGGCACTGGTACCGGGTCCCCCTCTGAGGCAGCAGCAAAACTGACACCTCCTCCAACCCTCGGGACCCAAGAGCCCGAGCCCGAGTCCGCGCCCGCCCCCGCCACGCCCCCCGTGGGGCGCCCAGGAGACTGAAAGTGGGGTCCTCACGCAAGGGAGGGAGCTTGGCGCTGAGGACCACGGAGGGAGCGGCCGCCACTCCCCGCGCTCTTGCGTGGTTCCAGGGAGGGATCGGGAGAGTGGTCCAGGTCCGAGCCTCTGCGGCCCAAGCTGGTGTGTAGCTCTAGGTTGTAGCGCCTCTCCAGAATCTGAACCCCCGAGAGGGGTGATGGAGATAGGAGCTACTCTGCTGATCTCCAAACTGTGCCTTTCCCGTCTCTTTAGCCATCCGCCACGGGTTTCCAAAATAGAATCCCGGTGCATTCCCCTCCCCCGACATATTGCTTTTTTTTTTTTTTTTTTTTTTTCCTTCCTGGAGGAGGCCCAGGCTCCTGCAAAGCTCAGGTCAGATCCTCATCAAGGATCAATTTAGGGAGAGGCATAGGGTGTGGGGGCCTGAGGAACTCATTTAACAGCTTCATTTTACAGGCGGGGAAACTGAGGTCCAATGAGGTGGCGTGGCCAAGGTCACCAGAGAGTTAGTAGCAAAGACTGCATCAGAGTCTGGGGTGCTTGGTTTTTATAGTCGTTTTCCTCTCCTACGCAATCAGACCCTCTCCCTACAAAGCCATAGAGCCCAGAAACTCACGTGAGTATGCCAGGTGAATCTTGGCAATGCTGGCCCTTCCCCCAACTGAAGCTGGAGATTCCATTCATTTCCTGCTATCCTTACTGTTTAAAAAAAAAAAAATTGGGAGTGGGTGCTTTGATTTACCTCATTCCATCTTAAAGGGGGCTTGGTTTTGTAGACACTCCGTGGTTTGGAATGTAATTTAGGAGAATGAAGCAGAAATTAGATTCCAGGGTGTGCTAGTCCCAGCCCTTCCAGAAGTCACTTGAACCAGGTGATGTGGCATTCACCACCAGGCTTCATCTTCTTACCCAGCTTTGGGGTGACTGCATGCCCTTCCAGTTAGTCACTCTGCCCTCCTCCTTTAGCCCCCCAACCCAGGATGAGGACTCCAGGTCCCTACCGATGCCTCCTTCTTCATCTTACTGTTGAAGTAAGGAACCGTGTGGGGAAACTTGAGTTACCGCTACACTGAGCTCCCTCAAGGGCAGTTGGGTGTCCCCGTGCAGAGTGGGCTTCCTAGTGACAGAGGGTGCCCAGAGAGGTGGGGCCCAGGAAGTAGGAGCACAACTGGATGGAAAGATGATGAGGCTGGTCACCTTGGAGAGTTCGGATGGGAAGGGAGGACCAAGTTCTGTTTCTCCGGTCATGAGGCTGTTTCAAGACAGAGCTCCCCTGAGCGAGGTAAGCAGGCTAGCACTGAGCAGGGTGAAGGCGGCCATGAGGCAGCTCCCGGGAGCCACCATTAACACTGTAGTTCATGTAGATGGCATCCTCCTCCTAAAAGGCACCATTTACACAAACTTCATAGAAAACTGTGGGCCTTAGATTTGGGTTCCCACCCTGAATGAGAGACCTTGGTCCCATGTCCAGCTCCTCACAACTCTGCAGCTCTGAAGCTCTTTCTCCGATGTTCAGGAGAGCTTTCAGGTCTGAACTATTTGTTGGGAAGAGTTGTGGGGGGAAGGGAAAACACTTATTTATGTAACTACTCTGGGCCTGGTTTTCTCTCCATTTACTGTGTTAGAGAATCTTTCCTGACTTAAAAAGATAATGCATAAGGCTACTAGGCAGAGTTCCCAGGACAGAGGGAGTATTCAGGAACTGATTGATACTCACATTAGCGCTCTGACTTTGCAGATACCCCCCCACCTGTTTCCATATTGAGAACCTTTGAGGATGAGGGATTTTTAGGTCTTCACACACCTCCTCCCTAAAGCTAGCCCTCTTCCTGCTGACCTGCGTCTGGATTCAGTGCTCAGCCCGTGCAAGACACCCCTGTAAACACCCGTCAGCCTTAGCAGTACTTTAGCTTACCAATTAGTTTGCGGTTATTTAACTTGAATGACTTAACAATCGATCTTTACATGGTGTCAAGGCTTTTCTTACTCCTGGTCACTTGCGTTTTACTCTACACAGCGCAACAGTGATGCCAATAGCATCGTCAACTCCATCAAGCAGGTGGGGAAGTGAAGACTGGAGGATAAAGGGACTTGAGGGAACAAACAAGACAAATAGCCCGATAAGAGGGTCTGGAAGAAGGCAGCTTTCTTTCTTCTTGAGAATCAAGGTGGTTTCTTGAAGCTAGGTGGCACTTGAGCTAGGTCTGAGTGGCTTCCTTATTAGAAGACAGCGGAGTGTTTCCAAGAGGTGGAAACAGCCTGAGGGGAGGACAGACAGATTCAAGGACTTAGAACAAGGGCAGAAACTGGAAAGCAATCCATCCCCCACTGAAGCAAAGAGTTAAAACCAAGTTGTGAGAAGGGAGGTTTGGCGGGGGCAGGTGCTAGTGACCTGAGTGCCCAGCTAGCCAAGGAACTGGACGTCCACTGTAGAGATAGAATCAACCATGCTACATGGAGAACAGGCTGGATGGGGACAGCCTGGGGACAGGAAACTCAAGTGTGAAAAGATGACAGTGGCATAGGTGAGAGATAACAAGGACTTGGACTGGTGGCAGTTGCAAGAATGGATAGACAAAGGATCTGGCATCAGCAAGGGGTGTCGTTGTCACAAAGAAACTGAAAGTGACCGGATGTGGGCGCCTCAGGGAAGGAGCAAGGCACAGCAAGGCTTTGAGGTTGAATGAAGAAGGAAGGAGACTCGGGAGGGGCAGGAGTGACTGATGGGAGCCTCGATTACTCCTGATGCAAATTTTGGTTTGCCAAACCCCTGATATAATCAAGAGCTAGCTCATCCACGCATCCTCTGATGCACAGAAACATCCATGGTGTCCTGGCTTTTGCAGGTTCCAGGAATGAATGTGTTGTTGCAAAAGACAAACTTCCTATGGTCAGCCCTACAAGGAGAGACAGAAAATAAAACCTAAGCAAAGATAAACTACTTGAGGGGGCAAGCAGTGCTCTGGAGAAGGATAAAGCAGGATGAGGAGTAAGTGTTGGTAAGGGCGGAGGAAGGGATGCTCCTCAAACAACACTGCCTTCAGGGAGTTGCTAACCAGACAAAGCCCTGAAGGCAGTGAGGAAGAGACTTGAGACAGCAGTACTTTCTGAAGAGGTTGCACGTGCAAAAGCCCTGGGATAAGAATAAATGGATATTTCTAAGGAGCTCCATGTTGCCATAAGAGATAGGCAAGGGAGAATTCTGGCAAGGAAAAGTGTGTGGGCCCGTCCTGTGGCTGCTTATAGGTCTGAGGAATGAGACCTATAACACATTGGTGCTAATGAGTCCAAGAGGACCTGAGTCCTATTTGTGTATTCTTAGTGCCCAGCAAAACAATCCTACTGTTATATACACTGTCTCACTAAATATAGTTTGGACCTGGCCATTCATGTACCAAATTTCATATCTTAGACTTGGATGAATCAATAAACATGTTGTGTACTTGTAGTATGGTCACATTCATAAAACTTAGGGGACTCAAATGCCTTGAGTCAAATACCTGTACTTAGGCAACAAGAGGGCTCAAGAGATAGATAGCTCACCATGCAAGCCTAACTTACTTGGTTTGATCCCTGGGACCCATGTAAAGATGGAGAGAGAGGACCCCCCCAAAGTTGTCCTCTGACCTCTATATTCAGACCATGGTACACATGCACCCACACACAAACATAGGAATCTTTTAAATTAAATCTTCATATCTTGTTCAGTCCGGCTGGATGTTGTAAACACTGCTGATGACTGAGACTAAATAGAAAAGCATACCTGAAATGACTATGGAAACATTTAAGGTCTTTGTTCTTACTTCTAACACAAAGGAAGGTCCTTCTGTTCATTTCCCATTTTCTCCTGTTTAACTCCTGCACTCTCCACCATTTTTCTAACAGACACTCTGAAGACACTAATTTCTTGCACAAGGGCACGGATTTGTGGGACAAGGCAGTATCGTCTCTATTAAAATGGCAGATCCCAGAAAGGCAGAGAGAGCAATAGGACATAGAAATTATTTAGAGAAGTATGAATACTTTAGGTGCCTAATTAGTTATTTAAATGAATCTACAGGTGTCAAAGGCAAGACTCTAGAAGGTAACTAGCCATATAAAGCTCTTGCGCATTAAACTAAGCAAGGCATGTATGGATATTTCAAGTTATAGGGGACCCTATGCCAAAAACAAAGGTCACCAGAAATTACCCATGCACTCATGGACTGGCACCACTGTATGTGTCTATGTTCTGCCCCTAACCTTACTGGTGGCTGGGTGACCTAGATAAGGTTCTTCCTGTCTCCCAAACCTAGTGTCTCTATCTCTCGTGGCACAGGGTTTAGGTTTCCAGGGTACTGCAAGACTAAGCCCTTCCAGCCTGTGCAGTTGACAGTGATGCTGTGGCTCCCTGGGACCCTCGGATGATTTGTGGTTGTGAGGCAGACAGGTAACATGCTGGCCTTCTGCCAGCAGGAGCTGTTCCTGGGAACAGGAGACCAGCTGAGAGGTGGCACCTTGTGGGGAACAAGATGACAGGTGGTCTTGGTCTTAGAATCAAATACTAGACTATCTGAACCTCCTGATCCAAACCCCATCTGAATCTAGCAGATGCTTTGGCTCCATATCCTGGAACAGGAAGAGAGCATGGGACACAAGATGTGGATCTTGGAGAATATGGAGAGAGAGGCACATGATCAAGGAGTTCTAGGAGTGCTTGAGCAGGACTCCTGTTAGCTCTTTGGGCTGTATACCTACAGGTGAAATTGCTGGCTTATATGGTAATTCTATGTTTAACTTTTTGAGAAGCTATGGGGTTCTTTTATTTAAAAAAAAAAAAAAAGGATTTGTGTTTGCCCAGCAAGAAGACCTCCCATGGACGTCTTAGGAACGAAAGGTGCAGGAAGAAGCCATCAATTTAAAACAAGTAAATTTTGTGTGAGCTCTGCATGATCTTGGAGGTAATAGAGTAAAAGAAAGGGGAACAGATTACAAATGAGTACAACCTCCATTTCTGAAGAATTATCGTGCTCTAAAGGCACTGTGGGTGGAAAAGGAATGCTCTCGAGAGAGATTGTAGTGGGTGGAATTCATTCAAGCATGTAGGTATTCACTGCATCGGGCATCAAGGTGGACATGGATGCCTCAGCCATCAGCATGACCTGGAGGACCTTGCCCTTGAATCAGTCTGCTCTGGTGGGGGCCATAAAAGCAATCTGGCATCAGTAATCCATATCAATGTGTGTCGTGAGAATAAGACACACAGACTTTCAGATAGACCTGCTGGTACCAGCATGTAAGCCTCAGGAGGCTGAGGCAGGAGGATAGTGAGGTCAAGGCCAGTCTGGGTAACCTAATGAGACTCTATTCAGAATTTAAACAACAAAAAAAGAGTGGTAGAGCTAGAGACGCAATCCAGTCAGTGTAGCACTTGTCTGGCATACATGAAGCCCTGGGTTCAGGTCTCAGCACTACATAAACTGAGTGTGTAACGCATGCCAGTAATCCTAACACTTGGGGAATAGAGGCAGGATGATCTGAAGTTCTAAGCCATCCCTTGGCACCATAGTGAGTTCAAGGCCAGCCTGAACTACACGAGACCCTATATTTACCCTATTTTTACTAAAGATTGCACTCACATATAATCTTAAGGTATATCTCAATGGTCTACTGCGTCCTCCCAATCCTGTGAGCTTGTATGCTTTAAGGATGCTATTCATGTGTTAGATACAGAGTGTGTAGCTGCTTTTATGTTCTCATTTTTATGGCATCAGAAGACTAAATTTCTTTCCATGTCTAAAAAATAAAAAAAAAAATAGATGTGAAGTGCTTCATTAATCTTCAGCCTTCAAAAGCAATAGTTAGTCCCATTTCTATCACTGTGGTGCAGTTTTCTCTTTTCTGGATCTTTATGGAAGTAGACTCATGTCGTGGGTGGTATTTTATATTAGAAAGTAGTTGTTGAGGTCCATCCACGTAACTGAACCTACACAAATGGGTCCAATGACGTTGATTTGGGGTATTGATTTCTAAATGCCAAGTAGAATAGTAACACCTGCCTTACACCCCCAGGGGGAAAATGGCCCCTGGGTTCAAGTGGGTGTCTTGTCCTTCTTCCCAGCCTCCAGCCACACTGTGGCCCCTCGTTGCCCATTTACCTCTGCAAGCCTTCGTGCCCTGCTTCCTCCTACCCCCAACATGGCCCCTGCTATCTAGGGACTCCCTGACTTCCGGCTCTCATCTGCGCAGCCTCCCAGACTCCAGTCACACTCCTCACAAGGCATCCTCACTTTCACACGTACCTGGCCCCACTCCCCAGACCGCAAGCTAGTAGAGAGCAGAGGCTGGGACTAGCTGTGTACCTCCAGAACGAGCTACGTAGATGTGGGCATGCTATCAATACTGTGTTTTTTCTTAAGGTTAGTTCAGATACAAACAGAGTTTAAGATGGGAGCGGATGCAAAGACCCATAGTCAAACACCCGGTAGAGCCAGGGAAATCCTGCAGAAGTGGGAGATGGAAGGGAACTTCGGGAGCCAGAGGGGCTAAGGACACCACAGGAACACAGAGGGCTTAAGGACACCACAGGAACACAGCCCACGGAATCAACTAAGCGGGCTTATAGGGGATCCTAGAGACAATGACAGTCACAGGCTCTGTATGGGTCTGAGCTAGGTCCTCTACATATATGTTCTGGTTGTGTAGCTGGGTGATCTTGTGTGGCTCAGGACAGTGGAAGTGGGAGGGGGTGTCTCCGAGTCTTTTGCCGGCTCTTGGGACCATTTTCCTCCTATTGGGTTGCCCCGTCCAGCCTTGATCCAAGGGTTTGTGCCGAGTCATAGTGCAACTTGTTATGCCATGGTTGGTTGATATCCCTGGGAAGCCTGCTCTTTTTTTTTTTAAGGGAAACAGAGGAGGAGTGGATCTGGGGGAGATGGGAGGTGGGGGTACAGGAAGAGTGGAGGGAGGGGAAACTGCAGTCAGGATATAACCTATGAGAGAAGTGTGCAAGCCAAGCCTGAAGGCCCACACCTTTAATCCCAGCACTCGGAGGCAGGTGGATCTCTGTGAGTTCAGGGTCAGCCTGGTCTACAAAGTGGGTTCCAGGACAGTCAAAGCTGTTACACAGAGAAACCATGTCTCAAACAAACAAACAAACAAACAAAAAAGTATGCAGCCGCTGAAGAGATGGCTCAGTGGTTGAAAGCACTGGCTGTTCTTGAAGAGGACCCAGGCTTGATTCCCAGCACCCACGTGGCAGTTTATAACATCTTCAGGGGGTCCAGCACCACCTTCTAGCTTCCATGGACACTAGATATGCATGTAGTACACATGAATACACACAGGCAAAGCATTCATACACATAAAGTAAAAATAAGCATGCTGTGCTATGTATATCCGTGTGTGTGTGTGTGTGTGTGTGTGTGTGTGTGTGTGTGTGTGTGTTTATCTAAGTGGTAAGTACTTGAATAGCATCTAAGACACCCTGGATCAATCTTCAGGACCACAAAATAAATAAACATAAGTACACAAATTTAATAATAGCAATGGGAGGGAGGGAGTGAGACGGCTCAGTAAGTAAAAGTGCTTGCAGACAAGCCTGATGACCTGAGTTCTATACCTAGAGTCCATGTGACTCCGAAAGCTGTCCTCTGACTTCTGTGAGCATACCGAATGACCTGGAGGACCTTGCCCTTGAATCACTCTGCTCTGGTGGGGGCCATAAAAGCAATCTGGCATCAGTAATCCATATCAATGTGTGTCATGAGAATAACGCACACACACACACACACACACACACTAAATAAATGTGTGTTAGAAAATTTTAAATGCAGTAACTGCAGGTGTAGCTCAGGCCGTTCTCTGAAGGTGGTAAAGAAAAGTGGTGAAAAGAAGTCTCGTTTCTGAGCACGGACGAGAATCATAGCCCCGGCCTTACGGTCAAAGACAAGCTGTGCAGCGCAGGGAGCCACAGGGGAGCAGAGACCAGTCGGGCAAAGTTGCCTGGAGGAGGTGGACTTCAAAGGTCTTCAAGGAGTCTGTGTGGAGCCAGGGGTTACATAGTCAGAGGATAATCTACAGAAAGCCCTCAAGCGTGTCCCACCCAACTGTGCCGAACGCTGAGTCTCAAAAGGCCATCCTTCCTTCCTCTTCCTCTCCGTCTTGTTCCTTCCTTCATCTTCTCTCGCTTCTTTCCTTCCCATCTCCTTCTGAACCTGAGTATGCAGGGAAGGCCCCAGACCACCAAAGCACTAGAGAAAGAATTCAGTCAGATCTCAGATTGCATGCAGCAGCCTCCCTGGAGGAGGCTCGCACTGAGGTGGGCCTTGGAGGAGAGGGAAAGGGGCCACAGCTTGGTGAGCCTATCCAAACAGAGATCCTAGGAGACAGAGGCCCAGAAGCAGGCGAGAACATGGCGGGGGAGGGACCTGTTTCATCCATGGAAGAGGACTTGGAGAATCCAATTATTTTGCCTGCTCCTCCCCGGGGCTCTGGGTCTGAATGAGGTTCTGGAAACAGCCAGGGCTGTCAGGAGGGGAGAGGAGGAGTTTGGCTGGTGAGCCCCGGCTCACCTTCAGCTGCAGGGACACCTGGCAGAGCCTGAGGCAGCAGGAGGCTGATGACAACTGAGAAAAGCAAGAGGGAGACTGGAGATGAAGCTTTGAGCTGGGTCAACAGTAAGGATGTCCAGCCCAGGATTGTCTGGAATTTTCTGTCCACATGGCTTGCCTGCAGCTCCCATCACGTCTGCTGAGCCTCTCAGAGATTAAGACACCAGCCCAGGATGTCTTCCGAGGGAGACTGTGGTAGGATGGATGTAGTATTTCAATGTCTAAATCCATCCTTTTCCCAAAGAACTGTGGTTGACTTAATGTGGGTGACCACAGGATTGCCAGTGTCATGTTTTGAGAGAGTCAGCTCATGTCTGTTGAAGGCCACCCAGGGCCCCAGGAATTCAGCTGTTTCCAGAGCATAACAGTAAAAGAATCCACTGTCCAGAGCACAGGACCAAGCTTCATCCTGTCTTCTCCACTGGCCGTGGTGACCACCATGTCAGATCCTAAATCTCCCTAAATTTCTTTTAGCTTCTACAAGTGGATAGTGGTGTCTCCCTCTGTGGTGATTTGAATGAGAATGCCCCCCCCCCTCCTTCCCTGCCACATAGTCTCATGTACTTTCGTGCTCAACCCCCAGATCCTGAACTTTTTGGAAGGGTTAGAAGGTGCGCAGCTGGAGTTGGGCTTTGAGGTTTCAAAAGCCCGCACAGGGCCTGGTCTCCTCTCCTCTCCCTCCCTCCTTCCCTCCCTCCCTCCCTCTCTCCCTCCCTCCCTCCCTCCCTCCCTCCCTCTCTCTCTCTCTCTCTCTCTCTCTCTCTCTCTCTCTCTCTCTCTCTCTCTCTCTCAGATGCTGCACCAGCACCATACCTGTCTGCTCCCTACCACCATAACAATGAACTCACCCCCTGAAACTGTAAGCCAGCCACCCCATTAAATACTGTGTCTCTTCACAGCAACACAACAGTAGCTGGGACACCCCCCCCCTCAGAGGATGGGAAGCATGTGGCACATAGAAGCACCTGGCTTGCCTTTGTTAAATTTGTTCCAGAAGGTTGGTTTATACCCTGCAAAAGAGCCTGAGTAAGAAGCTCTGAGCCTAGCCTGTGCCTGGGTTCTCCTAGGCCTTGCCTCTGACTCTTTGTCTGACTCCCCCAGCAAACCCTGCAGTACCCCCATCTTCCCCACATGTACTGCTGAAGCCTGGGCCAAACCTGACCTAAGAAGAGCTACTCAGAGGCTGGGGTGGAGCCATAACAGGAGCTAGAGCCCATGTGGATGTGACAGCAGCTAGGACTTCTTAGCTGCAGGTGGAGGCAGACTTTGGGAGGGCCCTCAGCCTCCATACGTGCATTCAAGCCTCCTGAGAAGGAACACAGAAGATCCCAGACGTGGCCATCAGAGCCTATCCATAGGAAGTCACAGCAACACTGACACACCGTGAGCAGGAGTGTCAGGAAAGCCCAGGTGTAGTCAGAGGCAAGTAGAGACCCAAAGCACAGAAGAGTGTGGTAAGGTGACACCAGGCCCTGGCGAGGTCTAACCCTGGAGAAAAGCAGAGAGCTGCCGAAGAGGCCAGGCCTCAGTTCTAGAAGGTAGGGACTCTGCTGCCAGGGCACAAGACAAAGGCCAGGTGTGGGGATGGGCCACTGTTAAAGCCAGACACTGAGCCTGGCTTCCCTCTGAACAGAACTGGTGGCACTGGATGCTATGTGTTCTTCAAAGGTTTTTCTTTTTTTTTAGGGTTACTTGGCACAGGTATTTTTGTTGGTCCAGTTTACCTGATTTTCCAGGTGCAGTGTTCTTACCAGATAAGGAAACTGAGTCACAGAGAAATTGAACAAAGCTCTGAATCTCTTCCAAGGCTGACAGCAAAACCCCTCATAGTCACGGTTTGAAATCAGCCATTGTATTCGTCAGGATTCTCTAGAGTTACATTATGGTTTCTGTGTGTGTGTGTGTGTGTGTGTGTGTGTGTGTGTGTGTGAGAGAGAGAGAGAGAGAGAGAGAGAGACAGACAGACAGACAGACAGACAGACAGACAGACAGACAGAGACAGAGAGATTTGTTGGAATGACTTAAAAGCTGCAGTCCAGCTAATCCAAAAATGGCTAGCTGTGAATGGAAAGTCTGAGATCTAGTAGCTGCTCAGTCCCACAAGGCTGGGTGTCTCAGCTGGTCCTCTGCATATGCTGGAATCCTGAAGAAGCAGACTCCAACGCCGGTGAAGAAATGAATGTGATAGCAAGGCAAGGGTAAGCAGGCAAAGAGCAAAAGCTTCCTTTTTGTATGTGACTTCCAGCGGAAGATACGGCCCGAATTAAAGGCCTGTGTCTTCCGGCCTTTTAAGATCCAGGTCAAAAGTGTATGTCTTCTTGCCTCAAGACCCAGATCACCAGTGTGTGCCTTCCTACCTCAAAGGTCCAGACTAGAACTGGATTCACCATTTCAAACCAAGCAGAAAAATCCCTCACAGGTGTACCCTCCGTTTCTGGGTTGTAGTTAATTACAGACAGCCAAGTCGACAAGCAAGAATAGCCATCACAGCACAGTAGCAGCATTTACACCATGGAAATCGGCAAACGGCACAAAGCAGAGGTTTGTCATTGAAACCTGTTGGTGCTCATGATTCAGGACTCATCTGGAGTCTCCACAGAACTTGTTTGGGAAGAAAGGGGCTGTAGACCAGGCTGGCCTCGAACTCACAGAGATCCACCTGCTTCTGCCTCCCAAGTGCTAGGATTAAAGGTGTGTGCCACCAACACTCGGCTTATTTTTAGCTTTTTGAGGAACCTCCATACTGATCTCTCTAGCAGCTGCACTAACTTTACATCCCCAACAGCAGTATAGAAGAGTTCCTTCTCCCAGCATCCTCTCCGGAGTATGCTGTTTGGTTTTCTGAAGATGGCCATTCTGATTCGAGTGAAGTGGAACCTCTAGTTATAATTTGCATTTCTCTATTACTAAGAATGCAGGCATTTTTTTCATTCCTCATTGGTCATTTATACAAGTACCTTTGAAAATTGTTCAACATCTGGAGTCTTTAGGAGCTCATGGGATCACATCCTGAACATTTTAATGGACATCTCATATAAAAATCCCTGTACAGGACCCAAAATTCGCTTAATCTTCATAACAAACCTCCAAATCTAAAGTGTGTACCAGGTGAGGGAATGGAGACCTGGGAGTCAGGTATCCTGGCCAAAATCAGGCAAGGCAGTCAGGAGAGACATCAGAAGCTCATATTTGCTTCTTCTGTAGTGATTTTAATAAGCCACTTGTCAACAGTCAAACTCTCTCCCACTTTGACTTATTTTTGGGCTATTGCCTGGATAAAGGTTATGAGAAAGGGGACGCCCATATCTGAGACTATAAACCTAGTGGTTCAAACAGAACCTGGGTCTGGGTTGAAACAGCTTAACGCCTGCCTCTGCTGTTTGCTAAGTGTGCCTCTGAACAAATAATCCCCCGTCTCTCCCTCCCTCCCCCCCCCTCCCTCCCAGGCACATGTGTGTAGAAGGAGATTGTTGTTTCCTACCTAGGGTTAGAGTGAGAAACGAGGTGATGCGCTTGGTGTGGGATTCAGGCACAATAGCCAAAGGGAGGCCATGATGACCACACCATAGGCCTGGGTGCAAGTCTTCACAGTGAGGTAGGATCCTGGGCATTGATCACAGGGCGGAGGCATAAGAACAGGAAAGTGAATACCAGGCTCCCTGGGGGAGTCAGCAGGAATTCTTAAGGAGGCAACATTTGAATAACTCTTTAATTTTTATTAGCAAAAATAATGGGTTTCATTATGGCATTTTCATAAGTAAACACAATTTTATGTTATACTTATTCCCCCCCACTACTCTCCTCTACCCCCCCCCTCCATCCTACTGGCCTCTTCTTCCCTCTAAATAGTCTTAAAGAGAAAATTAGTGTTTCCCAGGCAGACAGGTAAAAGGACTTTTCCAGAGGAGAGGAAGGTGCATTCCCAAGGCATTAGAGACAGGGTGAGAGTCTAAGTAGAGGAAGCATCAGAACCCCCACCGGAGGTGTGATCACACCTTCACATTTGCGATTGCCTGTTTTCTCCTTGCAAATTAAACTGTGTACCTGGGTGGGGGAGGGGGCAGAATGGAATGTTTTCAGAGCCTTAGAAAACAGGGGGGGTAGACCAGATGAACTTTGAACCCTTGATACCTTCAGTTTCCTTTGAGTCCCTGACTGGCACACTGTTCACAACCACATAGGTCCATCCAGCTATGTGGATGATCACGCTGTCCGAAAATCACAACTAGACTAAGATTCCACCAACAGTTGACTCAGCTTGGTCCACCCTCCACACCTGGTCAGCAGCCTCTCTGGCCCATGACCTGACTTCCCTGGTGTTGGGACTATCCTCCGCTGAGCCGCTCACTACCACTCTGCAGCTGCCTCTCTTAACCTTGACAACCACAAAATCGAAACCTGGAGAACAGGCCCATTCATTAAACATCTTGGGGGGGGGAGGTGTTTTACACCTATAATTTTCATTACAGGCTATTAATATTCAGATCATATCACACCTGTAGCCAAGCATTAGTAGGTCCCTGGGTCTCTGAGTACATCTGTCTGTGCACCAATGGAACATGACTGCCATCATCACACACTCCTCATGCTGCCTCCCAAGGCAGACTAATGCTTCCCGGGAAATCAGTGGTCACATCCACCAGCCCTTCTGCTTCCACAAAGGACATCAGGGAGCCCCCCACCCTGCCCCCGCCCTGGGGCCGAGGTGCAGGAAGCCGTCTTTACCTCTTCACAGGCTCACCTATTAACCCGGAAAAACCACTGTACCCCAAGCCTTAGAATCTTCCTCTGTAAAATGGGAATCATCACATGCTTCCCCATCTGTGAAAGGGCTTGCTGCTGCTGCTGCTGCTGCTGCTGTGGCTTCTTCTTCTTCTTCTTCTTCTTCTTCTTCTTCTTCTTCTTCTTCTTCTTCTTCTTCTTCTTCTTCTTCTTCTTCTTCTTCTCCTCCTCCTCTTCCTCCTCCTCTTCCTCCTCCTCTTCCTCCTCCTCTTCCTCCTCCTCCTCCTTCTCCTCCTTCTTCTTCTTTCTCCTCCTCCTCCTCCTTCTCCTCCTCCTCCCTCTTCTTCTTCTTCTTTCTCCTCCTCCTCCTCCTTCTCCTCCTCCTCCTCCTCCTTCTTCGTCTTTTGGGGAAGAGTTTTTTTTACATCCCAATCACAGTTTCACCTCCCTCCCCTCTTCCCAGTTCCTCCACTCTTCCCCACTACCCCCACCCACCCTGTCCTCTCCTCCTCCACTGTTTCTCTTTAGATACAGGCAGCCCCTCCCCCCCATGGACATCATCTAGCTAGGTATATCAAGTTGCAGTGAGACTAGGCACCTTCTCTACTATTAAGGCTAGATGAAGCAGTCTAGTAGGAGGACTGTGTCCCCAAAGCAGGGAACAGTGTCAGAGACAGCCCCTGCTCTCACTGTTAGGAGTCTCACATGAAGGCCAAGTCACACAATTGTAACATTTTTGCAGAGGGTTCAGGTCGGTCCCAGGAAGGCTCTCTGATCATTGGTTCAGTCTCTGTGAGCCCCTATGAGCCTAGGTTAGTTGATTCTATGGGTTTTCTTGTGGTGTCTTTGTTCCCTCTGGCTCCTACAATTCTTCCTCCCCCTCTTCAACAGGATTCCCCAAGTTCCATCTAATATTTTGGCTGTAGGTCTCTGCATTTGCTCTCATCAGTTGTTGGGTGAAGCCTCTCTGATAACAGTTTGGCTAGGCATCAATCTATGAGTATGACAGAATACCATTAAGAATCATCCCATTGACTTTTTCTTTTTTTCTTTCTTCCATTTGTGTTTGGTTCTATCCTAGGTCTCTGGGGTATCCTGCCTCTGGGTCCTGGCCCTCAGGGGTAAGCTTCCTCTCAAGATATGGGAGCTCCCTCTCCAGCTCTGCCAGTCATTAGTTGGTCACTCCCATCATTTCTGTGCCATCTTTAACCCAGCCTGCATCTCGTAGGCAGGGCAAATTGTAGGTGGAAGGGTTTGTGGCTGAGTTGGTGTCCTAGTCCCTTCCCCAGAAGTCTTGTCTGGTTACAGGCTCTGTATCCCCTATTGCTAGGAGTCATAGCTAGGGCCACTCTTATAGATTCATGGGAGTTTTCATTGCTCCGAGTTTCTAGCTCATCCCAGAGATGCTCCCCCTCCCCCACCAATCACAGTTGTCTCTCCCTCTATTCTCCCTCACTCTCTTTTTTTTCTTTTCAAGACAGAATTTCTTGGTGTAATAGTTCTAGTTGTGTCAGAACTAGCTTCCTAGACAAGGCTGGTCTAGAACTTACAGAGATCTGCCTGCCTTTGCCTCCGGAGTGCTGGGATTAAAGGCATGCACCTCCACTGCCTGGCAGGAAGGGCTTTCTTGAAGAGCATCCATCGCCTGCTAGAATGTGCTATCTTCCTGTCTCTGAATATGGTTTATACCCATGGCTAGAACATGGAAGAGAAAGGCTCAGAATGTGGGTAACGGGGTCAGATCTGTAACTTGTGTGTGTGGCTTTGGGCAGGTCACTTCACTTGGCAGAATCTCTGCTTTCTGCTCCAGAAAAGTGAAGTAACCGTGTATTCTTTCTAGGCTGTTGTGAGGGCCAAATGCCTCACAGGAAAAGGCCTGGAACTGTGTCGTCGCCCCCTTTGACCATTCCCTCTTCAGGCATGGGGAGTAGAAAAACAAGACTGATTCCGCCTGCTTCCCTCCATTCTGTGGGCAACTCCTCTTCCTCCTGATTTCCAGAGAAGGGATGAGCAGTGTCCACAGAGCCTGATCCAGGTCACAGTGAGGCTAATAGACTCTCACCCTCAAGACAGAGTCAGGACAAGATGCCTTAGCCACATACACGAGCCTCTGATGTCTCTTTGTGTTGCTTGCACAGTTGGCCCCTGCTTCTCAGTCCCTGTGTGGTCGCCAAGGCCGGCCGAGAACCTCTGTGTGTCTGTTATTCCTGTCTAACACAGTAGGGGGTTTGGTGTCTCTCTGTAGCCCTGAGCCTCAGATTACTGAGGGAGCAAGAGGGTCAAGTTCAGGCTGAGCCACCCGACCAAACCACAGACGCCAGCAGGCTTAACAATACTCACACTCCTTGGGTGTCTCTCATTTGTCTTGAAGATACCCCCAGGCAGCTAGGCAATATTCAGAAGCATGCTCTGACCCTTCCCATGAGTTAGCATTTCTACACAATTGCCTTCACCACTGCCACCATTTTTTCTCCTCTGCCGTGTCTTTATTGGTCACCTGCAGGGTTTCTGAGCATCTGCTATTTTACCACATTGTATGATAGCCCCTTGGGGAACTAAAGAGTAAGTTGGAACTTAGGGGCCTGTACAGCTCAGCAAACAAAGGCACTTGCCACCAAGCTGGACTACCTGAGTTTGATACATGGTAGAAGGAGAAAACTGACTCCCACAGTGCACATGAGGACATGCGCACACAGGGTTGAGGTGGTTATGTCACCTTTCTTGCCACGGAGACAGCTCTCCACATCCCCACCACCCACCTCCTCATCCAGAAGTGTCCATCTTGAGGGTCTCCACCTTCCTCAAGACACAGAACCATAAAGGACAGCTTCTACGGGAACATGACTTTGAGAATCTACAGGCAAGCCTGACTCAAGGTAGCTAGGACGTGTCTGTCTTACCTCTTGGGAAGAGAGAGTAAGAGGAAAAACAGCATCAGTACACATCTCAGCAAATCATCCTGTCCCACGCTGCCACCCCCCCCCTCCACACTTGCCTCTTTAGGGTGACGTTCTTTCCTCCGTGAATATGCCCTGCGTGCTCTCAGCCCCATTTGACATCCTCTGCTTGGATGCCACGCCCATCCCAATGCCACTCCCACTCCTCCATCAATCTTATGATTCCTCTGCCTTGTGTGGGGCCTCAATGGTATCCCAGAAAACCATGAACGCATCCTATCAGATGTCGACACAGACCCGGCTTCTTTCCTACCTGTGTCTTGCAAGAGATGTGTGTGTGTGTCCGTTGTGCTTGTCTGGTTTGCACACAGTAGTTGCTTGCAGTAAACACACATTGAAGAAATGAATGGGCCTATGCCTGCGTTAGACTCAACCAAAAGACAGTAAGACAAGTTGCCAAGCCCCTGAGGTGGGCCTGTCCGCCCCTTCCATCCTCCCTTCTTTGGGTCTCAGGCAGTTCCATGCCCCATAATGCCACCCACAGAGTGGGGAATGAGTACACCCCAGACAGAATGCTCAGGCCCCTTCTTTGTGATCCAGAGAACTCCCAAGTCTGTGGTCTGCTCAGACGGGGGCACAGATGGCTGGACACTGGACAGATGGGCCAGGAGGGTAGGCAGCTTGCTGGGATGGAAATAGCGTGAACTAGGCATTGAGAGTCCTGGGCGCAGAGTCTGTCTGTTCCCTGAGTTTGCTGCTCGCATCATTCTGAGCTCTTTGGCTGGCAACAACAGAAACACTTAGTAACCCAGGTGGCAAAGATACTCATTAGAAGCCTTAGAACGTGACACAGATGTGATGGGCCACTGAGCTCTGTTTTAGGGATCCCTCCTGTGACAAGGGGCAGGCAGGGCACTAGATGAGATGGTAGGCATCTCCTAACAAGAATTCAGGATTTGGTGAACTACCTGCAAACAATTGTTCACACTCTGTGCGACCTGACTTCTCTGTACCTCAGTTTCTCCGTCTGGATGTTCTCAAGCTGGCCTCTTTCTCTTTACATAGACAGTCTGATTTTTGCTGAGGAAAATTCCTGGCCCTGGCCCCAGATGGCACCTTTCCCTACCTGGATAACCTTGGGAATTAATTTGGGGGTGAGTGAGCACTTGTGTGTGGTCCCTGCAGGGTACTGAACTTTTCCACCTCATGTTCTATGACTAGTGACTCATTTGCGTGATGTGACCAACCTGATCGTTTCTTTTCCATCGAGCCAGCACATACCTCTGCATGCTAAACTTGCTGATAACAAACCTGAATAGGGGTTCTGCATGGCCGTCTTCTCTATGTTGAGAAGCTCCCCGCTGGATCCAGACTGTCCTCTCAGAGACCCCAAAGCCACCATCCCTAAGAACCTGACACCACCCCATATTTGAATGTCAGTGTGCCCATCAAAGGCTCAGGAGCTGGCCTGGATGCCTGGGATGCGTCGGGGGTGGAGGGGAAAGGGATGCTCCCACATCGCTGAAGTGGATGGGGGAGGCAGGTGCATTAACAGCTAAGAAGCATCGGAACAATGTGAGCAACACCAGATATGTGAGCCAGGTGTTGGGGAGCCCCAAGGGTTTGATTCTTCCCTTGAAGTTAGGAAACACTCCATGAAAGAGGTGACGGCTGAGAGGAGATACGGAGGAGGCGTAGGATATGGCAGAAGTTGGGAAGAGCATTGCAGGTTGAGGAGCAGAGAGAACCAAGGCATGAAGGTGAGAGAAGTTCCGTTTGGTAAATAGAGATGGGAGACTTGAGGAGAAAGTGATCTTGAGGAGAGCTTTGTGGTGACAGAGCGGCATGCTGGGAGGGCTGAGGGCAGGCAGGAAGTCCGTGGTAGAAGGCAAATCTGTCTGGATTGCCCCAGCTTCACACAGTCCCTCCCAGCTAAGATTCCTCCTCCCGTCTCCCCCAAACCCACCTAGGATGAGTGCCTGCTCAAGGTCCTCCTGCCACACCCAGCCCATCACCTTTCTCTTCTCTTCAGAAGCACCGCACAAAGCGCTATAGCGTCTGTTCCAGGACGCCCCCAATAGCACCCAACCACCTACTACTCCTAAGCAAATGCACTCCCCCATTGTCCTACTGCAACTTCCTCCAATCCATGGCAGCTATGTGTGTTAGCGCCACCAGCCATGGGCTCCTCAAAGTCAAGAAGGTGGTCCAGGCTGGGCCTGTAGCTATAGGGTAACTTTACGTCCACAGACACAAAGGGACAGTTAAAGGTAATGGCAATGATATCCGTGCTGCAAGGAGCTTGAGATGTGACTACTTTATTTACAGACAATGACTCAGGCCTGGGGCAGGGAAAGGGATGACCCAAAGTTATAAGCTTTGGGGAATCATAATAGCACTGGGTCACAGAAGCACCAGTCACAAAAAGCAAAAGACAGAGCCAGTCTACATGTCCACCAGCTGACGAGTGGACAAATGCGATGTAGTCTGCCCATACAGAAATTACTCACCCATAAAAAAAATAAGAAAGTACTGGCTGGTAATGGCTACCAGCTTGAATAAACCCTGAAGACATGATGCTAAATGAAAGAAATCAGACATAAAAGTCTCCATGCATGATTGTACTTCCATGAACTATCCAGAATTGGTCATAGAAACAGGAGTAACATCAGAGGTTGCCATGGCCTTGGACGATGGAAGATGGAGTGTATGAGGTACATGAGGTTTTCTTTGGGGAGGTAAAAATATGTTGTGACTAGATAATGATGGTACTGGATGTGGTAAGTGTATTCAGTGCACAGAGATGGGTTTCATGCAGGCATGGTGCACACTGCAGTCCCAGCATCAACGAGGCAGAGGTAGGAAGATCAGGAGTTCAAAACCAACCTGGGCCGCATAACAACACTGTCTCAATAAATAAGTAAATAACTAAACAGTAGATTTTGCACCATGTAGGCTTTGGGGCCAGACACCACCCACTGAATTCAGTATCCCGTGCTACTAGCCTCCACCTCCCTCCTGCCTTCAGACCTCCCAAGCTCGTGCTGGCTCCGGGAGGCTCATACACCTCTCAGTTCAGGGAAGCCACGCAGCCAAGTACAAGAAGGCCACCCCACCCGAGAGGCAGGGCTGGTGACTTCTGGGAGATGTTTTCCTTCAGTGCCTCTGCTGAAGCATATACCTCACCTGATTTCCCATTCCTCTGACCCGCCTACTCCCAGTCAGTGCCCCAAGAGTAGCACTTGTGCTGCCCAAGTCCTTACTCTGGCAACTCATCATCTTACTAGAAACATCCTCTTTAGAAGTAGCTCATGCCTTCCCTTTGGAGGGCACTACCTGCTCTCCCAGGCTTGAGTGGAACTCCCCCCCCCCCATATACAGATTGCAGGTAAAGGAGATGTCACGTCACAATGGTGTTAGCACCTCCAGCTCTTTGGGCGGATGAGAAGGGCACTGGCTTGCCCAGCATTGTATTGCCGGGATTACCATAAGCCTTAATCACAGGAGGCGCTTGGCAAATGCAGGCTAAACACACCCATCATCTCTGAGGCTCTCTGCTTCTAAGAGCAGCAGTGGGAAGCCTTTGAGTGAGTTGCTGCCTGTTGACATGAGTGAGTTTTAGCCAATGTTGCCCAGGTGATAGAGGTGGAGGAGGAGAGGGTTGCCCACAGCAATCCATTCCAAGTTGCTATTTCTGCTCCTGCTGGGCAAAGGGACGGGCAATACCCAGAGGCAGGGCTTCTCTGTGCTGTGTGAATAGACCATCGTCTCTTTTTTTTTTTTTTTTGAAATCTGGTCAAACTCCTGACGCAGCCCAGGCATGCAGCTCTGAGAAGAGGCGGGGGGCTGGAGTCCACCACAGGTCAGAATCACATCTTGCTCCATTTTCCTCCCCAGTGCTGGGGTGCTACTCTTTCTTCTCTCCTGATTATGAAATTAGTCATTTTCTAGGAAGCTTATTTATAGAGTCCACTGCACACGTGCAGCGCTGAGCTGTTCTGAATGTGGCTGGGGTGTGAAAGCAGATGTGAGTCATACGTGGGTCCCCTTCCAGATTCCTTGGTTACCGTTCTGCCCCACATCATGGGCCACTGTCTTGGGGTGTCCTCTATCAAGGGGGCTCTTACAGTAAAGCAAATTCAGGACTGAGAGTCTAGTCTCAAACTCAATCCCTTTGGCGCCCACTTTTGCATTCACCCTGCTTCAGTGTCCTCCTCTGTGAAATGAAAACTCTTCAGGATCCACCGTTCCCTGACTGTGGCTGAGGATGGTTCCAGGTGGCTTAACAAAGCTACCCATAAAGTGGCTCAGATGGTGGCTGCTTTAGGTAGCTGATGTTTTCTGAAGCACATTGCAACAGCACTCGCTTATTCTACGATCTTGTATCTATTGAACCTCTTTCTGTGAGCCAGGCACTCACTGGACTGGGCTTTGAAGATGCAAGCTAAGTAAAATTAGTAGAAGAGCGGCCATTGCTGCCTTGCAGCCTATACTCTATTGACTGACGATGGTGTCAGTCCAGCTACAGCATCAATTAAAACGGACTTCCCAACTGTGTCGAGTGCAGAATAAAAAGTCCTGGCAAGTAGAGAAATTTGAGTGCAGAGACATACGAAGGAAGGAGCCTGTCCAAAGAGAGCAGGCAGGACAGGAAGCAATGCTGAAGGAGAAATAATCTAGTTAACTGCACTAAAGGATGTTTGTCTTTGTTCTTAGTGAAATGGGATGCAGTGGGGGTATTTTTCCCAAGGAATGTTATTTGATGATTTTGAATTTTGAAGGCTGCCGCATCCTGTGTGCAGGTTGGAGACTTCCCAACCTATGCAAATGATAGACTTCGGCACTATGGTGGGGAGTGTTTTGAGGGCCAGCCTGAATGAATGCCCAAGACCATTAAGTAAAGAGCACACGTACAGGCAGGGATGCCTTGAAGGTAGCATCCCTCTGTCTCCGAGTCATGTAATCTCTAGAACTTGGGATTCTCAAAGAATGCCAGTTAGATTGAGGGGGGAAAAAATAAAACAAGACAGTGCAAGTTGAGAGTAGAAAATGCCAGAGTGGGGAGAGTCAGTCTTATCCTGGCCTTGTCAGCCTTATTGCTGAACTCTGTAATGGTCCTGAAGCAGGCTGTAAGATGAGAGACCACGTTGCAGGACTGGTGGGAAGAGAGTCCGCTGACCTTCTGCACTTCTTAGAGTTTGTGCATTAAAGGTTGTTCAGCTACCAGTTCTACTGGCTAAACTAAGATGTGGGGACCTAGTAAGAAAACCGTGGCTACCTCACAGTCAGAAAGGATGTGCGCTCCCTCAAGAGACTTGACACAGAAGGGAAGGAACTCTGGGGCCCCAGTCCTCTGAAATCTTTCTCTCAGGGAATGGCCACAGTCACGGTTCAACCACAGGAGCGCAGATCCCAGACTCCAGAAAGCACAGCAAGTGTGAAGGGATCATTCTCTGATAGGCACAGTTCTGATCCAGCCCACAAATGCCAAGGGACCAGAGCCATTGGGACACACATCTGCATTGCAGGCCATTGCCAGAACAGAGGACCCTCTGAGCATCATGGTGTCTGCCCTGCAGATTTGTTGAGTCATTTTCTGGAATCAAATTGATTTCCAGCAAGCTTTTTCCAGTTCATTATGTGAATTAAAAAAAAAAAACTAGACCCTAGGGCAGTCTATTGGGTATCCTGATGAGCTAGAAAGAGGGTTTTCTGGGGGTTGAATAGACGGCTTCCTGGTCACAAGCATTTGTCATTCTTCCAGAAACCAGGCTTCAGTTCTCAGCACCCACAAGGTGACTCACAATCACCCGTAACTCCAGTTCCTCTCTATATGCACCAACATGCACATATTTACAGCATCATTACCATAATCGTCATCACCATCGTCATCATCACCGCTAACAAAGGAATTAGAAGAGTAAATGGCACTGCAGTAAGAGCATTAGCTTGGAGCTCTCCAGTGTAACTTCAAATCCAGCCTCACTCTGATGAGACCTTGGACAAGCCACATAAAACCTCCTAAGCCTTGTTTGATGAGCTCTGCTGCGTGGGGTCATGGTGAGGTCTCTATTTCAGAGTCTGTAGCAGGTGAGCCAGTCTTTTGTGGTGTGGATGATGGTGGTGGTGGTAATGATGGTGGTGATGATATATGGAAGATACCTACCAAACACTGTCTCTCCTCTGTGGCTTGACGCCCTAAGAAGCTGCTCTTTCCCTTGGGTTCCCTGATGAGGTGGAGCTAATCAAAGGAGTACTGAGGGAGACAGCTTTTCATCTTTGCCGGAGGCTAAGACTCTTGGTGCTGAACCACCAGCATCCCTGACCATGTCTTTCCCACTGCAGGAGTGAGAGAGAGAACCCGGCTGCTGATGACTCCGAGGGAGGGGCCCTGGACATGTGCTGCAGTGAGAGGCTGTCGGGTAAGTGTCCTCACCACTCCTATGACCCAAAAACTCAGGGTGGAGAAAGAGGGTACCGGCTGTCACAGAACTAGAAGTTCAGTTGCCTATGAACTTGCTGTTCTGAGGTCTCTGTCTAGCTGGGGATTTGTTTATCAAATCCTCAGTGTCCTGGGGCCATTTAGGGCATTTCTGTCTCCTCTGGGAGAAAGAGCAGACATCTGAAGGTGTGTTCAGGGTTAGAGGGGACAGAGACAGTAGACAAGGGAGCTTATCCTGGAGAGAGAGCAGCAGACCAGTGATGGCTTTAGAAGCAGTGGAGGAAATCTAAACCAGGAGGGTGACCCAGCAGCAGGCAGAGCTGCCTGGCCGAGAGTCAGAACCTGCAGCTGGAGTCCAGGTGACCACAGATGTGGGAGTCTGCCAGCCTGAACCCCTGCCGTGGCTGTCACCATGGAGACAGCCAGGGCACTGTGCCCACAGAGTGGCAGCATGGCCCTCCAGTTGGAGACCATACTCCTGGTCAAGATAAACTGCATTCAAAGAAATAGAGTGGAGAAGACAGTGGAAGAGGTTTATTTTCTCTGTATATGTTTCAATTATTTTTCTTATAACAAGTGTCCGTCCTGGTGATATTACAAAATAAAGGCAAGTGGAACATTTGAAACTTTGCCATACCTTTGTAGCACAGCCTGCATTTCCACATCCTCCACCCAAATGTTGGCTTTAAAAATAGCCTTTTGAATTCTAACTTTGAGGCCTCAAACCTGCGGTGTCTGAGAAACCTCGGGATCACGCTAGGTACGAAGCTTCAAAATGTCGTCTCCATATAGCGTTTAAGATTGGCATTGAAAACAAATAGACGTGACTCTGAAGCAGTGACTTCAAAATAAGCAACCACAGCATCCACTGCCCACCCTTCCCCATCTCCCCTGGCTTGTCTAGCAGCCTGAGCCCCTAGTGCAGATCTCCCTTATACGGTAGGGGCGCCATTGCACACCGTAATCCCCTGGTTCTGCCGGTGCAGCAATGATGCAATTCATAGGAGGCATGCTGGAGGACCAGAAGGAGCTAGCTGGAAAAAGAAGGATTCTCTGAAGGTTGTGGAAGTTGAGTCTATATGAAGGGCCACTGTATGCCTGAGACAGCACATCTACCCTGCATAGTTTAGGGGTATGACTTAAGTCCAACACATAGACATAAAAGAAGATCCGGGCCCACAGGATGAAAAACTTACTTACTTTCTGACTCTCAGAGTGATCCACTCATAGAACTGATGATTCCAGAGAAGGGAAATGAGTGTTCCATCACTGGAAGCATTCAAGTATTGGGAGATAAGCAATGGAGAGGAAATTTCCACAGTGGGTGGGAGGTCTCAGTGACATCAAAGTCTCTTGCAACTATTAAATACTTCTGTGATTCAGATATGAGTCACAGAACTTGGAGATGATTCTACAATCAGAGATGGCCCCACTGGCTAGAAAATATCCCCGGAAAGTAGGACATAACGTATAGGAACCCAAGGAGGATCGTGGCATGGAGGATAGAGCATGGGGCTTGGCATTTGAGTCTGACTGTGCTATTTCCAGGCTGCATGTTTACGGGCGAGTCATTTAACCTTGCTGAACCTGCCCCCAGTCCTTCATATGAAAGTGGAAATAACATCAACGTGAATATTCATCTTCACAAAGGTCCTGGGGAAGTAAATAAATGTAGCCACTCATTTGTTCAGCAAGTCCTTTTACTGAGGCCCCACCATGTCTCAGATACTGTACTGGGTACTGGGGATGTAGTGGTAGATGAGACATGGTCCCTACCTTAAGGAAGGTTCACAGACAAGTTCTGCACTGAGCCAATCCTGGAAAATGGGACAAAGCCACAGCAGAGAGGTTACAGTAGGAAGCACAATATGTTTAATTCTAACTCTCCTCCCCCAGAGCCAGAAACAATGTCGAATGGAAGAGGAGATTAGTCATCTCCATTGAAGCTGGCGCACTGCCTGCCTTATGCAATGCTCAGGAAGTTGGTATCATTTACTGCCCCCATCTTACAGATGACAGGACCAAGTCCCAGGGACGTTGGGCTTCCTTCCCAAATTCCCTTAGCTAGATGATGTTTGGCAAGGGAAGGCCCAGCCCAGCCATTCCTGAACCCGTGTCCTCACCACTACCCTGTGTTCTTCCCTCTGTTGTCTCCATAGAGTCCATGTTGTCTGTAGAGCGAGAAAGAGTGAAGGTGTGTTTGTCTCCCCCCCCCCCCCAGGGGAGTCAGGCAGGGTCACTGTCTCTTTCTGTGTCCTACTTCTGGAAAGCCCCATCTGCCAAAGGCCAGGAAGATGTATGCCCCCTAGACACCCAGGATGCCAGGCAGATATGGTATTGGAATCATTGTCTATCTTTTGTGACCATGAGCTCTTTAAGGCAAGCCCTCTCTGGCTCACTTCTGTGTCCTCCATCTTCCATGCCCACTATTTATTCAGCCATGTTTTCATTCATTCACCACTAACTGAGCATCTGCATGTGACTGACACTGTAGTAGGCTCAGAAGATCCAATAGAAAACTCAACTGAGAAAGTGCCTACCACACAGGACTATATTTATGTATTAAGAGTGGGTTGGACATCTATGACCTCACAATTGTACATATTATATTTAATGAAAATCTTAGAACATGTTTTGTGGTTGATATATTCTCTCTTTAAATTCGTGCCTTTCTCTGTTACGGTGTAAAAGTAGTCATGGGCCACATGTTAGTGCATGTCTTCAGCTGTATTCCAACTCAGACTTGCTTATGCAAACAAACTGCCACCCGGGTCTGAATTGCAGGCTGTAGTTTATTCAGGAATGTCCTGGTGAAGATGGCTTTGAATGTGATACTCAGCTTAGCACCTCTGTTCTTGATAAAGAGAAATCAGGAAAATATGTGGTGAGGGAAATGTCTAGTAAAGACCATTATTCAGATGCAGCTGACTAACGATATCCCCAAATGGAAGCTTTCCTAATGGAATCCCCAAAACCCTACTTGAGGGATGCTTCTTAAAGTTATGGTCATTTCTCATACTAGAGGTTATGGAACATGCTACTGAGAGGCAGCTTGTATCTGTACTTGCTTTAATATTGCTTTTTGTTGTTGTTGATGATGATGATGATGGGGCTTTCTGAAGAATGTAACTTGCTCCCCCCCCAAAAAAAACTATAAGACATACGCTATAGATAACTTGGTTCTTACCCAACATCTTTTCACTTCGTCTGTTGCTGCCCTGTGCTTAGGATTGAAAGCCTCAATTTTTACCTCTTTCATAATAAAAACCTTCAGGTGAAAAGAGTAAAAGAAAAAAAGAGTGGGTTTGCAAGCTGGAGAGATGGTTCACCTCGTAAGAGTATGGGCTGTTCTTCCAGAGGGTCTTGGTTCAATTCTCAGCACCCACAAATCGTCTGCAGCTCCATTTGCTCCATGATCACCCCATGCATGTAGTGCATAGACATGTTTGCAAACAAACACCCACACACATTAAATACATTATTTAAAGGGAGAAAAGTGGGGCCTCAGGTCTTAGGCCAGGCTCAGTCACTAATCAGTGAGATGCTAATTTCACCCCTCCCCCTGGATCACCCCCTCCCCCTGGATCTGCTATCTATAAAGCGTCAAGATTAGTCTTCAGTGCCATACAGAACTGTTGGATGGCTCAGCGAATTAATAGAGAGCCGAGAGAGGAGTTTGCCGCACCGCAGTGCTACATAAGTGTTCACTGCAAAGGGAGGATGGGCCACAAGCAAGGAGGAGGCGTCACTTGGCAAACAGTGGGAAAGACTATAGAAAAAGATGAAGGCTAAGCAGAGGGAGGAGGAGAAGGACTACAAGGTAGTTTAACATTGTGATGGTCTGTGTGGACCTGAGCCCGGTGTGGAGCAGATTGCCACAAAGGCCAGTCATCCAGATCTGCTGACCTAAATGGAAACTTGGTCATAAAACAAATGGATGTACAGAGGTCAAGAGCACTGGGGTGCTGGGCCTCTCTAGAAGAGCGCATGGACGCTGTGAGCAATTGCATAATGATAATGATGGTATAAGAACACAGTAAGAAGTAGTTTCTCTCCCTCCCTACTCTCTTCCCTGCTGGGCAAGTCACAGGCAGAGCTAGGGCCAGCCACGCCAGGATGACTCATTCATTCCCACACAAACTTCAGAGTAGAGTGACATGGCCAACACTCAGAGCCTCGGTCACCCGGACCTGAGCCAGCGTCAGGCAGGTCAGACAGACCTCCTTAGATAATGCTTTCTGGAGTGAAGATGTCTGTAGACATCACCAGCAAACCAGGAAGCCCACAGCTGCCTTCAAAGCAGGTAGGCTGCTCACACCCTCCAGGGCACTCCCCCGTGTGCGCACACTTGTGTTTGTTCTCATTTGACACAGCCGCACGCTCGCGTACACGCACGCACGTGCCCACACAGTCACCCAAGCACGTGGCCTGCCTCAGACTCGCAGGCAGGGCTCTGTGGGGGTGGACGAGCACCTCCCGAGGACACACCTGCATGCCTTCTTCCTCTTGCCTGCACAGCTCACTTGGCTCTGCAGCTCCATCAGCCTTTGTCCGTCCGCCACGCAAGCTCCCTGGCAGCTGAAAGGCACGCTAGCTCTCTTACTCTCCTGAGGTCTCTCCTGGGACTGTGCCCTGATCTCATGCACGTGCACAAAGACCAGAAAGCACATTCCTGCCCCCCACATTCCCTGTCCTTTCCTTGGCGCTTAGTCACTCTTGGTTTCCGGAACCAGTGGTAGGCACTTGGTGTAGACCTAGCTGCCTTCTCTACTCCATGCACATGCGGACTTCTTTTCTCTCCCCCGCCCCCCACCCCCGTGCGCATGTTCCTTTTCCCATGGTCTCTTCTCTTCCACTCCCCTTACATGCTCGCCTTTCTTACTTTGCAGTCATCCAAACGCATGGGTGCATTCAAAGCCACACTCCCAGCTCTTTGGTATGTGTGTAGGTGTTCACATTTGCATGAAGGCAACAACCACCGCTGATGCTGGGGCCTCCCTTCCTTCCCCCAGCTAGCACTGGTGTGAGCCCACCCTCAAATCCAATAGCTTTCTTAGAGTACACGGGAGACTGAGACCAGCGATAGCCAGGCTGTGAAACAGAGCGACGTCATTAAGTCTTGCTTTCAGTGTCTCCAATGGGAAGATTTATGGGCAGGCCATCTCCCAAGATTTGCAGGAACTGAGGCCAGGTCACAAGTGAGGCCTCTGACAGTATACCACCTCCTGTTCAGTCTTGGACTGCAAGGACCCTTGCCCGTGTGCGTGTAAGCACATCACTCTGTGTAATCAATCATGGTCCACAGTCCACTCCAATCAGTACATAGCCTCAGAAAGATGCTCCTGAAGGGAAAACCTTGCCTGCCTCAGGTCATGGTAAAAGGGAATTCTGAAGTTGTCATTGTTAGAGTACTGCTTGACAAGAGGGCGTGGATACCAGTTAGGTGCGTGGGCACCTCTCCTGGGCCTTGTGAATCATTGCCCTGTAAGGATGGTGTAACCAAGTTGGGCTTCGGTGACACACACCTTTAATCCCGGCACTTGGGAGGGAGAGGTAGGTGAGTCTCTGTGAGTTCAAGGCTAGCCTGGTCCACTAGAGCTAGTTCCAGGACAGCTAGGGCTGCACAGAGGAAACCCTGTCTCAAAAACAAACAAACAAACAAACAAACAAACAAAGAATGGTGTGGCCAAATGAGAGGGAATGCAAGTCCCATGTCTAGGAATGCCTTGAGACCAGGGTACTCCAGAAGCCCTTTCCAGCGGACTAGAGTCATGATAGTCCTCCCTACCCTAAGAGTTAAATGTATGGCATTCAACTGGGTTCGTGTTTCAGCTCTGCCACTCACTGTACTATGGCCTCAGGTAAATCATCGGCTCTGGCCCCAACATTCTATTCTCTAAACTATAGATGGTGATGCAAGATCTTCACAGAGGTCCTGGTAATGAGTTAATAGATTGAAAGCGTTTATTGCTTGGCGCTCAGTCAATGGTAGCTGATAACAATGGTGGTCATTCCATAGTATGGAATATGAACATAAAAATTCTTGCATTTTTATGAGCCTGCTCCAGGGCCCAGGTGTCAAGTTCTGGCCAGTCCTTCGGCAGTGTGGCTTATAGCTCTTCCATGAGTCTCCATCCCAGGCCTGAGATCTCACAGAACCAACGCAGCCTCAGACAGGAGCTGTCTGCTTGCAAAATCAGGTAGGAAAGGGGCCAGCACTTATGGGAAGAGAAGCTCTGTCCATTTTCCTTCCCTGAGACGGACGTGCGGTGATATTGTAGGAAGGCACCTGGATGTGCAAGGACACCGAGAAGAGGGTCTCTGAAGCCGCCGTCCCACAAAGCTTGATGCCAAAGCCCGCTGGGATAGACGAGAGCTCATCACTTGCCCAAGACATGTGGGGGCAGGTGTTCCCCTTTTCCTTCGCTTTGCCCAGTGTCAAGCCACCCTCGCTCTTGAAATACTCTTTATAACCTTCTCAAAATGTGTCCTTTCAACATCACCCTTGACTCCAGCTGATTTTATTCTTCTCGGGTCTCAAGTGTCTGTTTTAGTTAGCTGTTGTATTGCTTCCTTATAAGCTGTCTCAAAAACTCAGGAGCTTCAGACAGGGAACATCTTACCTGCCCACGAGCTACCGGGTCAGGCAGGGAGCACTTCTGTTCCGCGTCGGCTGAGATCACCCACCATGCTGCGCTCAGCTGCTTAAGGCCTGGGAAACAATGTCCATGCACCTGGTGCCTCAGTCTCTACCATGTGGCTTTGCTCTCTCTTTAGTCAGCCTGGGCTACCTCATGGCACGGCGGTCATAAGCCCATCAGACTTCTCACATGGCATTCTGAGAGAGTGGAACAGAAGCTTCAGGTTTCCTGAGCCTCAGAAAAGAAATGGTAGCATTATTTTGATTTATTGATCAAAGCTAGCCACAGTCTCAGCCCAGATTCAAATGGAGGAATGTCGCACCTGCTGTGCGGCCTGCATCCAAAAATGTAGCGAGGTGGTCGGGATAGATGACACAGAGACCGGTCGGTTGCTTTAAGAAAACTTTATGCTTCCCAAGTCAGCTTAGGAGGAGACCCCAGTCCGCTTAGGAGAGCTCTCAGGAGAAGTCTCAGGAGAAGTCTCTCAAGAAAAAGGAGCTTCCCTTTTTTAAGGACTTTTGCCATCCATTTACATACCATTCTTTCCTCCTGGCTGGTGGTCTAATCTCCGGCCCCAGAATCGGGGAGACACCACAGGGCAACAGGAAGAGGCATCTAGCCGTAGGAGGTGTGAAAGGCATGGTATTTCAGTGAGCAAGCCCTTATCTGAGCCCTAAAGCACTAAATTGTTTTCAGTAAACATTACATAGATGCCTGCTCCCAGGCCAAAGGGGAAGTGGGTTTCTGCTCAAGGTCTGGTGTCCCCACAGAGGAATACATCTAGGAATCTACACCAGCTCATCTGCCACAATATCCTTTATCAGCTTCTCTGTTCTTCTTACACTCCCTCCTTTCCTAAATATCTATTCCTTTCTCCCTATTCCATGTCCCATTGTTTTTCCAAACCTTTCCTTATTTCAGCTATGCACCTATGCAAATCTTGTGTCTTTGGCTCTTCTCCCGTACTTGCAAAGAGCGCGGCTGTGTGCAGGCTCACCCCCAACATTTGTAATGCCGCTGTGTGCTACATCAAAACAGTTTAATGTTGGAATTAAAGCTAACAGGATTTTAAATGAAATACGCCCTGTCCTTCTACATGGGCAGGTATTCATCTGTAAGGAGTATAGAATTGTGACTCCTTGGTGTTCTGCGTCAAGATACAAGGTTTAGAGAAAGCCAGTACTAGCCTAGCTGGCTCCAGCCACCGCAAGGATGCTCACATGCACTTATGTGCGTGGGCACTCTGGCCCACACGTCTGGTCTCCCAAACATAACTTCTTCAAACTAGAAATGCACACAGCAGTGTGTTGCAAGTCAGAAAGCAAGAGAACACCATGCTGAACAAGCGGGCTCAGGCCAGTATGCACAGAGAACCTTTCGATTTGTGTGTGAATGGGGAAATGTCTTCTTGGCTCCATCTATTTCTCACCTCTGAGAAAGATGCCTTGTAAAAGAATAGAGATGAGGGCTGGGCGGTGGTGGCGCACGCCTTTAATCCCAGCACTCGGGAGGCAGAGGCAGGCGGATCTCTGTGAGTTCGAGGCCAGGCTGGACCGACAGCCTCCAAGACAATACAGAGAAACCCTGTCTCGTAAAACCAAAAAAAAAAAAAAAAAAAAAGAGTAGAGATGAGCCCTTGAAATGTAAGTCCAGACCAAGAGCCATTTTCCTGGTGTAATGCCAGGGCTGACCATGTGTGCCCTGGTGTTGGGCATCACTTTTGTTGCTGGGCTAGGACAAGCCCCCACACCATTCCAGCCCCCCGGGTCATTCTCCTGCACTGGGAAATGGGGAAATCAGTTTTCGCATATCAGCTGTGAGGCCACAGCGAGCTGGTATGTGCACGGAGCTTGTAAACTAGTCTATTTGCCTGTCTGCTCACTTTCTAATTGTTGGAATCAGGCCTGGATATGAATCTGAGCTCTTCCTTTTAAAGCTTGGAACCCTGCACAAATCATTCCACAACTCTTAAGTGTCTGTCAGCCCCACTCAGGCTGTAGCTGACTGTGACTGTTAAGAAAGATTGCCAAATTCTAGTCGACTATCACCACGCTTAATACAGACCATTTCTGGGCCAGCAAGATAGATTTTTCAGATAAAGGCGCCTGCTGGCAAATCTCACGACATAAGTTCGATCCCTGGGAAGTACATGGTAGGAAGACAAACCCACTCTGCAAGGTGGTGTCCTCTGACTTCAACACACATGCCATGACAAACGTACACTCAAAGCAAGGAATTAATTAAAAACATATTTTTTAAAAGACCATGTCCCCATCACAAACAAGGCCATTTGGGTATGTACTTCTTATGTCCACCCTCTGCCAACATGAGCAGCCCACACCCAGCATCAAGGCCCACACAACCATGCCAGCCTCTCAGACCTACCGTGATACAGTGTGAGTCCAGCCTGTTGTGGGAGTCTGCTGTCTCAGAAATGAATAAGGCTACTTGTGTTAGGCAAATTCTGTCGGACAAGTTTCCAAAACCTTTATAGCTTAAAACGTTTGTTATCTTACTGTGCTTTTAATTCAGGCACCCAGGGGATGATTTAAATGGCTTAGGGTTCTGGCCCAGCCTCTCAGAGCATCTTAAAATGTTGGCCATTGTACAAAAATCTCAAAACTGAGCCAAGGCTGAACATCTACTTTATCTAAGGTCCACAGGTTGTTAACATGCCTCATATCCCTGCAGCCTGTGGGTCTTAGTCCCTCTCCAAGCAGGCCTCTCCATAGCTACCCAGTCAGGAAACTGTTTCCCGCACTGTGAGTGACTCCAGAGAGTGTGCCATGCAGGAAGGAGCACCTCAGATGAAGTCACAATCTCTGCTAACCTGATCTTAGAAGTCATATGCCTTCACTTCCACTATATGCTTTTGGCCACAGAGCCTACCACGGTTGCCGTGTGGGAGAAACTGAACGAGGTTGTGAGTACCAGGGGGCAGGATCATTGATGGCCACCTTGGGGGATATCTACCATAATGCTTAAAAGTTGAATAATTAATTTGAAAAGCTCTTAACAAAGCTTAATATAGCTATCACCCTCCATCCAGCTTCATTTTCAACACACTAGACTATTTTAGCATGCTTCCTTATTAGTATCGTTCAATGTTCAACTTGCAAGGGAAGTTCTATAGAGTTGTATACGTGGTCTAGTGTGTTCTTGATCTTAAAATTTTAATATAAAATGTTCATCTTTTAAAACAGTTAAATCCTCATAATCCAAGGAGATGTAGTCTTAAAATATGCCAATGAAGCCAGGCGGTGGTGACGCATGCCTTTAATCCCAGCACTCAGGAGGCAGAGGCAGGCGGATCTCTGTGAGTTCGAGGCCAGGCTGGACCGACAGCCTCCAAAACAATACAGAGAAACCCTGTCTCGTAAAACCAAAAAAAAAAAAAAAAGATATGCCAATGAACTGTAGGGGGTAGTCTACTAACAACAAAATACCAAAAATACCAAAAAAGACATGAAAATTAAATCAGGGCCTTTCTCAGCGTGATAGGACTATGAAAGACTCGGCTTTTCTTTATTCCTTTATGGAAAGGTGGTCTCTGCACTTTCCAAAATCATTTTTACACAAAAGGATTAAGCATTCCAAAATGCTAATCAAACAGTAGTTGTAGGTGGTGAGGACACCCCTACCCCTGCCTGCTCTCTTGGTAGACCCCAAACCTGGGACTGACCCAAACCCACAAATCCTAATGGGAGCTGATTAATCAATTCTGTGGGGGAACCTCTGTAAGGAGAGATGACCACAAAACATGGAATCCTGTTTCCTTGCAGAAAACCAACAAAATGACTCAGAGGTCACATTGGTGAACCCACTCAGTGAAGGGGAATTCAAAGCCTCCTGGACAGTCATCTATGCTGGCACCGAAGCCATGAGCCTCTCCTGCTGGGAGGTGTTGTTTCCAGAACAGGATCTCTCTGGGAGCTAGAATAAAGAGTCCCAGGCTTCTGTTCTATCTTTCTCTTCAGACACTGGACCAATTTCTAGTTCAGAGGTTTGGTTTCTGGTTCCCTTAGAGGTGAGAGGGAACTGAGAGTGTTCAGTCACTGCCAACCTTGTTTCTCAGCATCTGCCATCAGCCCACCGTAAGTGGTCCACACGGGCCCCCGGCTTGGCTTACTCAACTTGCTTTCTTTTCTCTCTGCTGTCCCCTCTATACACAGGTCATGTGTTTAATGTTCATTCTTGTCTCTGCCCTTGCTGAATAATGTCAGTATTTAATATTCTATATTGTTAACTGTGTATATTGTACAGGTGGTTCTTGACTTATAATGGTTGGAATTAGAGGGTTGTTTTTTTTTTTTTTGACTCAAAGGTGAAGGTGAGGCAGTAGAAACAGAACTTCAAATTTTGATCTTCTCCCATGCTAACAACATAAAGTTCACTGCTCCAACAGGATGCTGGGTAGCCACAGTGAACCAAGGCGTCTAGTCAGTCAGATCACCAGAATAAATGACTGAGTTTTTGTCCTTTTGCTAACCCTGCTATTCAGTAGGTTAGGTGGGATAAATGCATGTCTACTCAGGATATTTTCAACTTGCTGTGTTTCTTGGGCAGTAACTCCATCTTAAGTCAAGCACTCACACTTGTTGGATTTCAGATTTGGTCCTCGCATTCTAAATGAGAGGCTAAGGTACATCATGGGGCCATGTGTGTCTTGATGTTTTGCTCCTAACGAATGCAAATACTCTCTTTATATCCCTGAACCTTTCTCTTCCCCTGACAACGGGGGTGCAGCTCCAGGAGGAAAATAGCACCATGATAGAGTTTCTTTTCTTTTTTTTTTTTTTTTTTTTTTGTCACCCAGGAAGAGGAAATCTCAGTTGAGATTTGTAGGCAAGTCTGAAGGGTGATTTAACCAATGGTTATTGTAGGAGGATCCAGCCCACCGTGGGCGGTACCACCTTGAGGATTATTGTGGGGAGGGTCCAGCCCACCATAAGATGAAACAGACCATCTCCTCCTCGGGTTGCTTTTGGGCATGGTGTTTATCATAGCAATAGAAAGCAAACTAGAACACGCAGGGACTATGTAAAATTTTCCTTGAGCTTTGCACCTTGGAGCTCACCCTCTGGTTCCATACCAGATCCCTGCAGAGAACCTGGAGACAAGAGTTGTTGTAGGTGGGGCCTGAGGAGAGTCACAGGAGCTAGAGCGTGTTAGTCCTTTCCTATTGGCCGTGGCCAGGGCTTTTGTTCTTTGTCCTGAGTTCAAAGAGAAGGCACTGAATGAAGCTAAGCAGCAGGCTCAGGGATTCCGTTTTAAGCAGGAGAGTCTTAAAAGCTGGACAGGCCCTTAAAGACCTGCTCTTTAAATTCACGAAAGGCATAGAGAGGCAATGGGATGGCCAGGGTCACAAGCCTGACACAGAGCCCTCAGGTTCTACCACCTGGAGAACGTGGAGAATGAGTCTCCTGGGCCACCAGCCGGCCATCTGATGGTGGCAGTTCCTGGAGATTTGTCACCCAGCTGTCTGGGGTGGGTGGGGTATGCCTCGGATTGCTCTTATTCCCCTCCTGCCATCTGAACTGTCTTCGACTTCTGAGGTCATTTAGCAGAAACTGCTAAGGAACTCCGAGCTAGGACTTGGACTGCCACTGCCTTGGGCTTAGGCCCCAGTCCTTCGGGATACCTCCATACAGCGCGTGTGAAACCCCTTTGCTGTCTCATTCATGAGAGAGCTAATGAGAGAGTTTAGGGACGGACCTCTGAACCAGGGTGTAGTGGTGCACACCCATAATTCCCCATCGCTCAGGAGATAAAGGCTGGAGGATCAGGAGATCAAGGTCATCTTCAAAATGTATTGACTTCAAGGCCAGTCTTAGGCTATAGGGGGCCCTGTCTCAAAAATAAACAAAAAGACTCTTATTCTCTGGACCTCCGTTTCCTCATCAGAGAAACAAGAAGGTGAAATGAGAAACTCGTCTTCCATGTGTCTTTGTGCTGAGATCTCTGGCACTGGGGTTTGCGGTACCCCATCACCCCAGAGTCTCTGACGTCTGTCCCTTTGGCTCTCAGTGTGGTGACTGGGGCAAAGGACGCACCCATAGAGTCTCACTGATGCTTTTTCCCCTCATCCTTCGGAGCCTCCACTCCAGAGAAGCACGGAGCGCTCAGCCTTTGTGGGCAGCTGCAAAGCTGTTTGCAGTTCCACACAGAACGGCTCCATTGTATCCCATCCAAAGGGTACTTGAGCTGCATTTTGTTTTGAAGGTGTGCTCACATTCTGGATTTAATTAACCGGCAGAGACAAAGCGTCAATGTTTCCTCACCCCCAGTCCGTACCCATTCTACCTACCCAATGACCCCAGTACTCAGCCAGCAGTCTCCAAGCCCCAGCCCACGTCCAGGTGGGGCGCTCATTGTCCTCCTGGAGGCTCAGCTGGCACATGAAAAGGAGGTCCTTACCACCGCCTGCCTCCCCCACCTCACCTCTTACCTCTCTGGCTACCGTTTATCCATGATCTCCTAGGCACCAGGACAAGCATTTGTGTGTTTTTAGTTCATGGTGTCCGAAAGGTGCTATGAGATAGTACTTGTACATCCATTTTGTACAGAACTAGGTTCAGAGTGTCACTTAGCCACAGTGCTTATCCAGGGTCACATGTAGGAAATGCCAAAGCTGGACCTCAAACCCAAATCTGTAGGTCTCTAAATCTTTGGACTCCTAGCCGCTACACAAAGCTGCCTGCCCAGAAGACAGGCTGGTCCAGCTTTAGTGCACTTTAGTTCTACTTCAAGTTCCCTGGAAGTCTGCTACCTTGAGTTTCCACACGCAGTCTCCCACCAGGCCACCTTCCAGAGAGTAGACTCTGATGTCTATGAGCAGTGCTCAGCCCACAGGCCCACTGCAGACTAAGCAGTAGACACCCCCTTGACTTCCAAAGCCCTCCCCACTGCCTTGGTGGTAGCCCTGCTTTAAGAGTATCACTAACCAGAACGGCCCACCCGCTGAGTGTTGTTGACTATGGCTAGCTCCAGATGCCTGGCCCCACCCAACCCTCTGTGTCATGGAGGAGAGGCAACAGATGTTGGCACCAGGCCTCCTGAGGCTGTGTCCTGACCCTTCCACCCATGGTGATAGCTTTGGGCAAGTCCCTCTGTCATGGAGTCATTTAAGGACTGACTGAGTCAGCGCTTGTAAAGAGGTCACTGAAGTCTCTCTCCACCAGGCAGTCAAGTTTTGTGCGAGAAGTCAGCAAGCATTATGCGGGCTTTCCATCGCCAGCCTGGCAATCCTGTGTGTGACATCCCTTCCGCTTCTGCCTGGAGTGGGGGCATAGACTGCGACTATTGATGAAAGGACTGTTGAGGGATTCACTCTTATTCAAACAACCACAGAGAGGTTTCACACCTTGCCTGAGTCACTGGGGCTGAGAATAGTGAGCAACTGTATCCTAGTCCAGAACCTTCTTGGGGCCCAAACCAGTTGTCTTATGTTACTGCACCCTGCCTGCTGAAACAGGAAGACGGATAAGCTGTGGGTATTGGGGATGAGGAGATGATTTACTCAGAAAAGTGCTTGTCACACAAGTGCAGAGACCGGAGTTAGGATCCCTAGAATCCACGAAAACAAATTTTTAAAAGTATGGCATCATTTGTAAAATCCACCATCCCCTACCCCCTCCTGGGACACAGAGACAGGAGGACTCTCAGAGCTCACCAGCCAGCCAGTCTAGCCTGACAGGTGAGACCACGCCTCAAAAATAAATCAATAAAGTAGACAGTGAGTGCCTGAGGGACAGCAGAGGTCAACCTCTGGTCCCTACACACAATGCACACACAAGTACACGATGTAAGTCCCCCCATCAGCCAGCTTACTGTCCAGGGTAGATTTGTTCCTTCCCTGTCTCTTGCTGTCCTGCTGCACCTTCTATGGATCTCTTGGTCTCGGTGTTCACTGGCTAGCAGGACTGAGGGGGCAGAGGTGTTGTGGGGAACCAATACACATTCTCAGAAAGCTACTGCCCATTGCCTTTGCAGAGAGGAGTCAGGATCTTTTTTTCACCATGACTCCTAGAACGCTGCTGGCCTGCCCTGGCATAGGCGAGTGCAGACACACAGACACACACAGACATGCATACACGCACGCACGCTCCCGCCTCTATTTCCTGGGTTGTTAGGAGGGTTGAAAATCAATACTTATAAAGCTCTGGAGGCTGCACCGGTGTGTGGTTAAGTCTGTTTCCAGAAGTTCAGCATGATGGCTCCCACCTGCAACCCCACCATTCATGAAATGGAGGTGGGAAGGTCAGGAGTTGCAGATCATCCTTGGCTGCATGAAGAGTTCAAAGCTGACTTGGACTACAGGAGGTGCTATCTTGGGGGCAGGGAGGGGGATCTGTTTGCTTATAATGTTTGGGATAACAGTCAGCCCCCATGCTCTGCCACTGACCACCTATTGACCTTGGTCAAGTCATGTCCCCAAGTTGTCCTCAGTCTTTTCAAAGAAATCATCAGGCTGAGCCTGATATCCCTGTCTCAAATTCTCAGGCTCTGGCAGTCAATGGTTTTGGAAGCCTGAACAGGACTAAGTGCCATGCTCGGGCAGGCGTGGTCTCCTGTGACTGGGAGGCTTGGCTGGAAGGTCATTCTTGGCCACTCTGAGAAAGAAGACCTGAATGGGACACATAACAGACCTGAATGCTCACATAAACAGGAGCAGGCTGAGCCAGGCTTCAGCTCCAGTTATGGTGGGCTGACGCTGAGAGCAGGCAGATGAGTCACCAGGGAGACTCTGTGTTTCTGGAGCTCCAACCAGCCCCCGGGCAAAGGAACTGCAAGGCTGAATGGTGTGATTTGAGAGCTGGGGTACAAAAAAACAGATCAGCGTGTCCTCACATGCTCCAGGTGACATCTGAAGGCCATTTGCCTCCACGCTTCACCCAGTATCTCCAAAGTTTTGGCCTGGGTTACTGATCCTGCCTCTCAGTCACTCCCCCTCCCTCCCTCAACACCACTTAACATCGCAGGATCCATCCGCCAGATGTCAGGTGCAAAGCTGCACCACCAACACCCCGGACAGCTGTTTAGGGCTCAAGACTCCCACACATATATTTTCCTCCCTCTTCAGTCTCCAAGCTCTCACTATCCTCCCGGCCTGTGCTGCAGTGACCCTTTCCTAAGGAGTCATACAGCAAGAAGAAACCAAGTTCAGAGTTCAAATCTCAGGTCTGCATTTACATGGGAAAGGTGCTTGACTTCTTGAAGCCTGCATTTCCTCACCTGGAAAAATCCTTTTCACCCCAAAAGGCAAGTCTATCAGGAGCCTCCTGTTAAATCACTTGTAAGCAAGCAGCCTCTGTGTGGGTTTTGTGCGTGGTAAAGCAGCTACCTTACTGCGAACTACTGAGGAGCTAACCCTCGGTGTAAGCCTCTGCCGCTCACTGACACATGGGGCTAAGGATGACAGCTGCCATACAGAGGCCAGGGCAACTGCTTTGGGAACTGCACAGTCAGCAGCCCAGTGAGGATGTCCTTTCCCAGAGCATGAGAGTGAATGAAAGGCAGGACAGGACAATAAGAAGTGGAACCATTAGCCAGGCGGTGGCGACCCACAGCTTTAATCCCAGCACTTGGGAGGCAGAGGCAGGCCCATCTCTGTGAGTGCAAGGCCAGCCTGGTCTAGAGAGAGTTCCAGGACAGCCAGGAACTCAGAGAAACCCTGTCTTGGAAAAAAAGAAAAGTGGCATCATTTCTAGAAGAAGGACAAGAGACAAGAGGACTAATGGGCCAGGACTCTGGCACCTTGGAGAGCTGGACCGCTGGTTCACTCTCCAGAGCTTGGCCCAGTGCTTGGCAATGTCAGCACACACAATCCTTACTGAACAGCGGGGAAGCAGATACTCGTGATCCCGGTGCTTGTCCTGTACTTGGTGGTAAATGAGTGTGCACCCACAAGTCAGCGATGCCACCCCAACACGGTTCTCCACATCTGTGGTTTCTACCACTTCCTACCGGGGAGCCTCCACTCCTACCCCTGGAGGTCAGGGCTCCTTAGTTTGAGGTCCATGGAACCCCCTCCAGATTATATGCATCATATGGTGTGTGTTTGACAATGTAGCTATCCTGGTTAAAAGTGCCTAATTTCTGTCTGGGAAACAATTTTTTAAGATTTGTATTTTTATTTTATTTTTTGTGTGTGGGTATTTTGCTTGCTGTACAAATATGCCTGGTGCGATGGAACTGGGTCCATCTGGACCGTCGTGAGCCGCCATGTGGGTGCTGGGAATTGAACCTGGGTCCTCCAGAGAAACAGCCAGAGTTCTCAACTGCTAAGCCATCACTCCAGCTCCCAGGAAACAAGTTTTTTTATATTTCTTTTTTAAAGATTTATTTATTTATTATGTATACAGTATTCTGCATGCTTGCATGCCAGAAGAGGGTGCCAGATCTCCCTATAGATGGTTGTGAGCCACCATGTGGTTGCTGGGAATTGAACTCAGAACCTCTGGAAGAGAAGTCAGTGCTCTTAACCTCTGAGCCATTTCTCCAGACCCCAGGAAACAAGTTTTTAATTGTAAAAAGTTTCTGGATTTTTTGTTTTGCTTGGGGTTTGATTTTGGTTTCAGTTTTTATAGACATGGTTTCTCTGTATAACAGGTCTGATTGTCCTGGAATTTGCTTTGTAGATCACCAGGCTGGCCTCAGACTCACAGAGATCCACCTGCTTCTGTCTCCTGAGTGCTGGGACTAAAGGCGTGTGCCACCACTGTCTGGATAAGACTTTGGTTTTTGCTTTTATGGATGTGTGTGTCTGTCTATATAGTAACATTCATTCATGTGGTGCCTGCAGAGGCCAGAAGTAGGTACAGATGACCTGCAGCTAGGATTACAGGGTATTGTGAGCCTCCTAATGCAAGTAGGGGAACTGGACTTTGGTACCCAGAAAGAGGAGCAAGTGCTCTTAGTACTGAGTCATCTTTCTGGTCCCCAAGTTTTTAAATTTCATATTATCGTTATGGGGGGGGGTGCAAGTGCGCGCGCGCGCGCGTATGTGTGTGTGTGTGTGTGTGTGTCTGTGATATTGGGAACGTCACACATGCCATGACACATGTGGAGATTGGAGGACAACTTTGTCAAATTGATTCTCTCCTTCCAACTTTTTGTGGGTTGCAGGGATCAAACTCAGGTCACCAGGTTGTATGGCAAGGACCCTAAGTCACTGAGTCATCTAGCTGGCCCGAGAAAATGATTTTAAATAAACTCAGCTCCCAAAGATGTACATCTGCCTGGTGCCTGGTAAATTTTATCATTTGGTTCATCAGAACCCCAGAGAGGTAGAAGCAGGAGGATTAGAAGTTCAGGTTTATCCTCAACCACATGGTAAGTTTGCAGGCGGCCTACAACACATGAGACCCTGTCTGAAGAAAAAACCGTGTGCAAAGCACCCTCCTCTGTCTCTGAGACCTTGAGCCAAGGCCCCTCAGCCTGTGTTTCCCTCTCACCCACACCGTTTCCATGCAGTTAGGCTGCCATCTCCTATATGCAAATGTAATGAGCACAGGGTCTCAGAGGGGCTGGCTTGCCTTCTGAGTGGCTGCTATGCTGGGCCACTTTAGAAGAGCTAGGTGCACAGTCGGTCTCTGTATCCTATGATTCTAAGTGTGACAGGTGGAATCAGGGCCTGAAACTTGAAAGTATCAACTAGGAGTCATAACACCTGAATGCAGAACTCTTATCTCTTTATCTCTTTTAGGAACATTTTTATTGCTACCAATATAGAGAGAGAGAAAAAAGAGAGAGACTATATGTACCCCGAATATGTGTGTGTGTATATAATATATATTTCAGGGATTTAAGATATATAAACAAAATCACCTCTCCTCTCACCATCCCTTCCCCCCATGAATGACATGTTGGCACACAGCTTTAATCTAAGCACTTAGGAGGCAGAGGCAAATGAATCTCTATGAGTTCAAGGCCAGCCTAGCCTGCTTAGAGAGTTCTAAGCCAACAGGGTTACACAGCAATACCTTCTCTCAATAAATAAAAGTTGTTAATGCCTGGCTTGTTTTCCTTCCACTTAGCATGCATGTGTATTAAACAGCTATTCTATATCAGATCGCCACACTGCTAGCTTGCTTGCAGGACCAACTTGTCTTTATCTTTGCCATGCTTAAGCACATTGATATTTCTCTTAAATGTTAAAGCTAATAAGATCATACTGTGTCATAACCTCGCCTTTCACACTCCAGATTTCCAAACTTTCTTTCCAGGTTATTAAAGACTCATCCACAGAATCACAATATAGTGGTTGCATGATACTTTATTGCAGGCAAGTTTCATGCCTCTCAGACTAGAGTACATGTAACCCTGAGGGCAAAGCCACAGGATAAATGTCACCTTCCTGAAGCAAAATTTGATTCAGAACTTCGGGAGGAAGAAAAAAAAATGCCGTATCAAAGAGCACGGATAAACCACAGTATAGGTTGGAGAAAACCTGTGATTTAAAAATAAAAAAGCAACAAAGTCCCAATCTATGTGAGTTCAGTGTTGTTACCCTGTGAGGTTAGAAACAGACAAGAACAGAATTCCAGTCTGAGCCCCTGTGCGAATGCTTAAGGAAATGCCCAGGGAAGAGAAGACAACGCTCAGGGTCTGCAGCTTAAGCTGAGGCAGAGAGGCCAGTGGCCCTGGCCTGCACCCTTCCACCCATCCCTACATGACATCACTGTCAATGTGTGCATGGGGGCCTGGCCCCTGAGAAACCCCACCCTACAGGGTGGAAACGGGCTTCCCACACAGTCCAGCTGCAAGCAGCTGCTTTTCCCTTCTCTCCTTGCACCCAGCGTCACGCTGAACTTGGTGCTCACCAGCTGTGCCCACCGTGGTGGCCTGCCCTCCTCCTTCCCTCTTAGACTCTACCAGCATCCCAATTCATCACCGGTGCACATTCATTGTTCTGGTTTTCCCATGAAACTAGGAACCGTTCATTCCAAAGCAAGAACTGTATCAGGCACCTACAGAGTATCAGGAATCATACATTGTTTTTCCCTCTGGTATCTAAAGCCTTCATAGCATCTTTGCAAAGCATATATCCACCCCCACCCCATGCCTGTTGAGTAAAAGAAGAAGATGGGAAGCAGGAGGAGGAGTCTGGCAAGGTGACGCACACCTTTGATCCCAGCACTTGAGAGGCAGAGACAGGCTGGTCTCTGAGTTCGAAGTCAGCCAGAGTTACGCTTGTCTCAAGCATACAAACAAACAAAAGGGATAGGGTAAAACAACATCCCTTGTCCACCAGGCACTCACCCAGTCAATATGTATCAAAACCTTCGTGTCAACAGACATGTGCCGCATGCCATAGACGATCACAGAAATCACACTGATGCCACTCTGCCTCCAGGGACTTGTAGGTGACTAGAGACAGTGACATTCTACAAACCATAATGAGTGTAGTACAGGCGGAGTCCCATGAGACTGCCACAGACTGAACCCATCTCTTCCACCTACCAAGTAGGCCACCTTGGGGTTGGGGGCGGAAACCCAACCTCTTAGCACTCTGCCTCCCTTTGTAAAATGGGGGCATGACGACAGTTCCAACTTCCTAGGGATACTGTGAATAATAAGTGAGTTAATGTGCGCCATCTTTCAGAACAGAGCCATGCCAAGGTGTCTTGCTGTGGGTGGTAGTATGAAGGGGTGGCATGGGTAACGGGGCAGAACCTAGTTCCGGTGACATTAAGTTGACAGCTACAAGATGAATAGGGTTTCCTTGATGACATATACAGAGACAAGGGGAGGCACAGTGTTGGAGAGATAACCTAATAGAGGGAATAATAGGGACGGGACAGGGATGTGGCTGGAACACAGCAGCAGCAGGGAGCCATCTGGGGGTCCACAGTCATCAGCAAGGGGCCTGTGATTTTAACAAGGCTTCCCCAGGACCCAGGACTCTTGCATAACCCCGCCATCTAAGTCTGGTGAGAGGCTCGGTAAATGTTGAATGGATGACCGAACACTTGTTCAGCTGCGTTGGCTTCCCCTGCTTCTGTTGTCATCCAACCAGAAAGCAAGCCCTCAGTCCCACATGCATAGTGATCATGGGCAGCCCCTTCCCAGCAGTCCTGTCCAGCCTTACCCATTCGTTTTGCCAGGCTCTTGCATTGATGGCATACTGAGCTGAGTTTGAATGGAGATCTCCAGTGTCAGTGTCTGGAACGGAGCTGCACCTGGCTCCCCCACACCATCATCAAGAGACTCTAGATCTAAGCCGACATGTTAGAGGTGCAACTCTTTCTGAATAGTCTCGATGGAGGCACAGGCAGAGGCACTCTGGTGACAGAGCACTTGGTGATAGCCTGCGCTGCACCTGACAGGATGCGGGGTGGGTGGGGGGAGCTCTGTAAAGCTCAGTTAGAAAACCAGGGATGGACTGAAGATGTAGCTCAATTGGTAAAGCAGTTGTCTCACTAGCTCCAGGCACTGGGCTTGATCCCCAAGCACCACATAAACTACATTTAGTGGTGCGCACGTGTAATCACAGCACTCCAGTGATCGCAAGTTCAAGGTCATCCTCAGCTACATAGTGAGTTTGAGTTCCATGACACCTTGCCTCAAAAAAAAAAAAAAGGAAAAAAAAGAAAATGGAGCCAAGAGGGTGACTGTGCAAGCTTGACAGCCTGAGTTCAAATCCCAGAACTCACAGAGGAAAAACTGAATGTAGTGTCTTGCATATGCAATCCCCGCATTTCTAAGGGGAGAAGGGAGAAAGAGGCAGGAAAAAGAGCCAGCTGGAAGTACCTGCAACACAGCAACCGAGGAAAGAGAGGCTGTGCCTCAAAGTTAGCCTGTGACCGATGCACCTGCACGCATGCTCCCAATAATAATGTCTCTTTTACAGGAAGAGGGGCGATAGCTCTGTGGTTAAGAGCACTTGCTGTTCTTGCAGAGGACCCAGGGTTAGTTCCCAGCACCCATGTCAGACAGCTGACAACTGACTGTGACTCAGGCTAGCTCCAGGGGGATCCAATGCCTCTGGTTTCTTGGGCATCTGCACTCCCGCGCATAAAACCCACATCCAGACATATACAGCTGTGCATAATTAAAGATACTCATTTTCTTAAAAGGGAAAGACTGATGGTGACCCCGACCCCCATTTCTCAGATGGGGAAACTGAGGTTCGAAGAACAAGTGCCCTGAGTCATGACAATTGTAGTCATACTAGAACTAGACCCCAGATAGCCATCATCTGTTCTTCTCACCAGAAGTTTCTTCCGTACTGCCCTGATTTCCCTTTCCTAGTTGGTGTGGGGGTCTCAAAGTGGGGAAGGTGCACAGCCATAGTCACCCCAGGATTTCAGTCTCCCAGCCCCACCTGGGGAACGTATCACAAAAGACAAAACTCTGGAGAGCAGGCGTGGGTGGGTTGTTCAGGGTCACGGCCTGCCTATGCTGTGTTCTTTCTTTCTTTTTTTTTTTCTTTTCTTGCTTTTTTAATTGAGTTTGAGGTAGTTGTTTTTGTTTCCTTAAGGAACGGAAAAGAATGAAGCTGCGTAAATACAACGGTATTAGCTCTGAAAACCCCCCTGCCATTTTAACTCCCTTACTGCAGAAATAAAAGAGAAATAATTTGTCCACCCACACGTAGCTCTTTCTGACGAAGGTAGGTGAATATTGCTTTGCTAATCGAGGGTGACTGCTGGAAGCAGAGCCTCGTCGACTGAGCCAGGATTGAGAGGAACCCTGAAAGGGGCCAGACCTCCACAGGCTGGCAGAGCTCAGAGGCCAGAGTCACCGACCCCTCCTGTCCCGTCTTCCGCAGGTCTCCCCCAGCCGGTAGAGATGGAAGCATTGGACGAGGCTGAAGGGCTCCCCAGCAAGCAGAGGGAGATGCCACCACCCCCACCGCCCCCACCGCCCTCTGAGCCAGCTCAGAAGCTACCACCTCAAGGCTCCCGGAGCCACTCCCTCACTGTCAGAAGCAGCCTGTGCCTGTTCGCTGCCTCTCAGTTCCTGGTAAGGATGTCACAGGCCTCACTAGGGCCTGAAGAGAGGGTGGGGTTGAGGGACAGCCTTCTACTTCTTCCCAAGTTGTCTGCCTGGGGAGGCTGAGGGACGAGCGCCTTTCTGGTGGGCCCTCGGTTACCCCAAGTCTTCTGACTGGAGTGAAGGGAAGGCTGGAGTTCCCAGCTACAGTCTCAGGAACGAAGCTCTTCGTGTCCTGACAACCCTTATCCCCTAAACTAAGAAGACAGGCTCCCCAGTCCCTGAGCCCTGGTCCTGCAGAGTTCCCTCTGAGGACTTCCTGTCTAAGAAGGCTTTTCTGGGAGACTTCTCTTCTGTATGTACCTGTGGGGTCTCCTGTGGGAAGGGCTCTGTCTCGGCCACCTATGATTAGTCTTTCTCCCAAAGAGTGCTGGGCAGCCCTTCCCTCGGCTGCCCAGTCTGAGAGGCTCAAGAGCTTCCTGGAGGCCCAGGTTGGGGCTGAAGGTGAGCTTTGCAGGACAATATAGGGGCAAAGGGCTGCAGCTATACGCTCAGTCTGCTCCCCTGACTGCCCCAGCTCGCCTGCGGGGTGCTCTGGCTCAGTGGCCATGGCCACTCCTGGCTGCAGAACACCACAGACCTCATCTCCTCCTCGCTCACACTGTTGAACCATCTGGAACCTGTGGTGAGTAAACTCTGGGGGACCCCCTAGAACAGTGGGGTGGAGTCGGGGTAAGCTGGGACTTCCCATCCCTCCCTCACTACTCCTGGCTGGGACATCTCTGAGTTCAAGGGATGTTTCCAGGAACCCAAAGGTCATCTGTGTGCATCCCATCCAGACCCAGGATGGGTTTCCTTGTTACTTTTGAATAAGAACATTGTCCTCCCCCCGACCCCTCAGGACACTGACCAGTTTGTCTGACGTTCCCCAGGCCTGGCTGGGTTCTGGGATCTGGGGAATCCCAAGTCTGCTGCTCGTCTCTGTAACCGTGGGCCTGGTCATCATCACCACCCTGGTAAGGTGCCCTTTTGTCTTCAGCTGCAGGCAATCCCTCCCTCTCTAGAAATCCCCACTTCCCACTAGATCCATCTGATCCCCAGGCCGGCTAACCTGGGCTCTGACTAGGGCGAAGACAGGCTTGTCTCCGTCGGCAACATGCCTGCTTAAAGCAAGAGGCTCCTTTCTAGAAGTGATCAGGGCTGAGAGAAAGGGCTGAGGCAGAAAGAACCTCCAGTCCCCACCCAGAGGGATTAAACCCACTAGGAACTGGGGACAGAAAAGGGAGAGTGGGGGGGGGCAGAACCTGACATCTAGGACCCAGGAGAATGTGGTTGCTGTGGACCTTACAGCATCAGACAGCTCCATCCCACGGGGTACCTCCAGCAGGCAGCAAGCATGATCCCAGGCTGTATGCTCCCAACCAGGTGTGGCACGCCCTCAAGGCACCCCCGGAGCCACCTGCACCGCTGCCCCCAGAGGACAGGCGCCAATCAGTGAGCCGCCAGCCCTCCTTCACCTACTCGGAGTGGATGGAGGAGAGGGTAGAGGATGACTTCCTGGACCTGGACGCAGTGCCTGAGACTCCTGTGTTTGACTGTGTGATGGACATCAAGCCTGAGACTGATCCCACCTCACTGACTGTCAAGTCCATGGGTCTGCAGGAGAGGTGGGAGGGGTAGACGAGGGGTGGGTGGGGGGGGGGTCACAAATCCTCAGCTCCCATTAGAAGGGAGCTCCCGGTCTAAAGCACAGGCTTAGCCTCGTCGCTTAGTATGTGTACACGTGTGCTTTTCCAGTAATGCCCATTGACCTGGGTTCTTCAAGTTGAATGCCCAAAGGTACAGTTCCTTCCCGTGCACACACAGGAGCACACATGTGCACACCCATACTCTCCTTGGCTTGAGGAAGTCAGGGTTGGTTTCCTTATATAGGGCTTGCTGGGGCCTTTAACTTCACTGTGTTCCGTGTAACTTGACAAAGGGACAGTAGGTACCATTTCCCAAAACCTCTGCTTCCCTGGAGTGCCCCCAGAGGATTCCATAAGCAAGTTTTGGAAAGTAGTAACGCCCTGAGTTTAGGGCTGGATAAGCAAGCTTACACATGGTTTGAAGTACACACGGGATGTCACAGAAAATACTGGACGAGGACTCGGAAAACCTAGACAATAGTTTTTGGCTCTGCCACTTCATCATAGTGAAAACCTGGACAATGCTAGTGACCCCCTGAAACCCAGTGTCCCTTTCTACACAATGAGGATCCCTCCTGTTCTAAGGTTTGAGGCGCCGAGCATGACGGAGTTGGCCCAGCCTAGATATCCTTGCCGCTAGAGGCTGCCTTTGAGCTCCCTGCTTCCCTAGATGCAGAGGGCCCTGGCCTCTCCCAGCTGAGATGCACTTAATGCCATGACAACCTCATTCTAGAACGGTGATGCTGGGGTCTGCAGCTGTGCTCTTGGGCTTGAGGCTAACCTTTGCATGTATCTCCCCTGTGGGCCTCCTTCCACAGGGGAGGGCCATTAGGGGTTGCTTAGGAGTTGAGCTTTTGGAACTTGGGCTTTCACCCCACGGTGGGAAGGAGTGGACAGAGGTGGAGGCAGAACCGTGTCGCTCCTTAGGATAAGTTCTTGTCACATCCCACCCTGGTCTCCTCTGACCACCTTCTTCCTTCCTTTCATGCCGAAGGCTCATATCTTCTTCCATGACCCTTGCAGGAGGGGCTCCAATGTCTCCTTGACCCTGGACATGTGTACCCCTGGCTGCAATGAGGAGGGTTTCGGCTACCTGGTGTCCCCACGAGAGGAGTCAGCCCACGAGTACCTGCTCAGTGCCTCCCGAGTCCTCCGAGCAGAGGAGCTGCACGAAAAGGCCCTGGACCCCTTCTTGCTGCAGGCAGAATTCTTTGTGAGTCCCTTGAAGTGACCATCCACATTCGCATGCGTAATGGTCCACCACCCGGCCAGTCAGTACTCCGGAGTATACAAACCCATTCATGGAATAGACTAGCATCCCCTTATCATCTCTCCCAGCATCTGGGGAGTGCTCTTACCCTCTGAAGCCTGATGTCCTCACCTGGAAATTCGGACAAATGGCAGGGTCTTTGCAGGGGTTAAGGGGGACGATACCATACATCAGGCAGACAGTGGTACTTCTGTGCCCTGGGAGCTGCAGAAAGCAACCTCCTCCTAGTGGTGCAGTTCAGACATAGGGCGGACATGTGCCTACCAGCATACACAAAGCTTGGCCAACCCTCCTAGAAAGAAGGAAGCCTCTCCCATCTTCCCGCCCTCCTCTGCCTGATGTCATCAAAGATGTCTGTCCCCGTGCTCCTTCCCCCTCTTTTCCATCCTGGGTCTCAAGCTCAGGCCCTAAGTCCTTTCCCAACCTCTGTCTGACATGTGCTAGATTCAGAAGGTCCCAATAAATAATAGTCAGGTGGATCTCTGTGAGTTCGAGACCAGCCTGGTCTACAAGAGTTAGTTCCAGGACAGCCTTCAAAACAATACAGAGAAACCCTGTCTGGAAAAAAAAAAAAGAGAGAACGTGTGGCCTGTATTGTCACCGAAAGTTAAGTCTGAAGTGAGACTCGGCAGTGTGAGCCTTTTGATACTGATCCTCAGGAATAGCAAACTCCACTGCCCATGGGGTCTGCACCCATGGGGGGAGGGGTCAAAACAGGTTTCTCTGTATATAGTCCTGGCTGTCCTGGAACTCAGTCTGTAGACCGGGCTGGCCTCAAACAGAAATCCGCCTGCCTCTGCCTCCCGAGTGCTGAGATTAAAGGTGTGCTCCACCACCGCCAGGCCTGCACCCACAGTTAATAAAAGAACCCCAAGGGGGGCAGGGAGGAACTGAAGCCCAACAGTCCACTTTCCCATCAAACTCACCAGTCAGGTAGCTAACCCACTGTGCCGCTTGGGCTCAGTGCTCCAAGATCTCCAGAGCTTGTCTCCATCTGCAGAAAACCCAAAGTGATGGCACCAGCTCTCTCCTTCAGTCTTGGGCTCCACCCCCACACCAGCAGGTCAGGTGACCCACCGGTACCTTCCTCACATCATTCCCACCTCAGTGTCCCTAGATAGCCTGCCTCCATCACCCCAGCCCCAGCTCCCAGCTCCCACCACTGTCCTTTCCCTGTGGAAACCATCCTCCATGTCCCTTCCTGCTCAGTAGATAGCATAGATTTTGCCAGGGAGGAAGGAACACAGTCTGCTCACCCACTCCATGGGCAGTTCTGCAATTGCGTATTGTAAGTTTTTTTTTAATTATCATTTCTTTTCATTCTCACAAGAGCCCCAGAAGCTATCTCTATCTGCATTGGGCAAAGACCATCTAGAATATCCAGAAACAGTGAACCCTATGACCAGGTTGCTAAAGTGTGCAGACATTTTAGACAGGAGTGCATAGTGAGGCATCCCTGGGGAGGTACCCCAGAGGCCATGGGTGAGGGGATAGAGCTGAGGTGAACCTAAGAGTTAGAGGCAATTTGGAGGTGCAGGGCTGAAACTAGTGCTCTCGGCAAGCATGGCGCCTTGAACGCAGACTCCCATGGGCCTGGGCAGAGGAGAAAGGCATGACTGAGAATAGCAAATCAAAGAAATCCAAGTGAGGGTGGGCGTTGGTGGCACACACCTTTAATCCCAGCACTGGGGGGGGGGGTGAGCCAGAGGCAGGCAGATTTCTGTGAGTTCGAGGCCAGCCTGGTCTACAAAACGAGTTCCAGGACAGCCTCCAAAACAATACAGAGAAACCCTGTCTCGAAAAACCAAAAAAAAGGAAAGAAAGAAATCCAACAGTGAGTTCAGGGTTAGTGAGCAGCCTACTGAGGCTGCTTCAGATTTTTAAAAGTTGTGTGTGAGGAGAGCTGGGATTTTAACTCAGTGTTGGGTACGTGGCAAGCGTGCACAGGGTCTAGGTCCAACCTCCAGTATAAGGGGAGCGTGTGGAAAGGGACAAGAGACCAGACCCAACTGCAGATAAAGGGAGGCTGGATCCAAAGAGACCTCACAAGCCAGGGTGCCCATCAGACCTGGAGCAGCTTCGAAGTGACAAACAGCCTTATGGGATAAGAAGCCGGTTCCCTTTTTACTGGGCAATGAGGGAAGGTTCTAAGAGGAAGTGACCTCAGACAAACAGGATGTGCAGAAGAGATGAGGGTGGGTCAAGTATTACCAAAAAGTGAACATCACAAATGAAAGTCCAAGGTGAGGGTGACCACTGCAGGAACACATATCCCCAGAACTACCTGGCTGGTTGCTGCACAAAGAGCAGGGAAGGAGAGAGTGGTTGGCAAGGTCTTGTTTGTTTTCGCTTGGCCTTTTATTGAACATCTATCTCAAACCAAGCTGGCCCTCAGCAAACAATTGCTGTGTTATTTATTTTATGCACTTGGCATATGCCAGTAACTATTCTAAGTGTGTGTGTGTGTGTGTGTGTGTGTGTGTGTGTGTGTGTGTGTGTGTATTCACTCAGTAGTAAATGATTGTCAGATGAATGCATGAACTCAAGACAGGCCCTGCAGTGGCGGTTGGAGGCAAGCAGCCCCTGAATTTGGACTTCTAGGGAAGACCAGCCTGAAGCTGCTCACAGCCCCCATGTCTTCCTCATGTAGGAAATCCCCATGAACTTCGTGGATCCAAAAGAGTACGACATCCCAGGGCTGGTGCGGAAGAATCGGTACCGAACCATCCTTCCCAGTGAGTGCCTGCTGCCCCAGGGTAGGGAGGGGAGAGGGTCCTGTCATCCAGGAAGGCCTCAAGTCCAGCGACAGGCCTCCAGAGATGGCAGACAGTCGTCCAGGAGATTGGAGGGAGGCCAGGCCAACCGAGGAGAAGGGAATGAGAGCGGAGACTGGCTGGACCCTTGTCCTGCCTGGCTAGTGGCTCTGAGCTCTGTGGAAGCTCTGAGAGAAAGGGTGGCTCTGAGGCAGTGAGCACTGACTGGAGTATTAGCAGGGCCTTTCTCTTCTCAATGGGTACGTTTTAAGAGGAAGCCATTGCAGGCTCAGAGAAGGTAAGTGGCTTATCCACAGCCATACAGCTTAGTAAACAAAGACCTGTTCTGAACCTGGGCTTCTGTGACCCCTGTGTTCTCTGTGACCTGGCAGTCAGTCCTCTGGCAAGCAGAGCCACCTCCCAAAGGGAATAAGGTACCTTCATCCTGTAGCGGTCTGTCCAAGTGAGGCTACACAGGAAAGCCTAAGCAGGTCTTGTCTCCTTTGAACGTGGTCAGAACAGGTGACCTACTGTTCCCATTCCATCCCGTGGTATCCCTGTCAGGTCATTTTGATCAAGGCCCTCTGGGGGCTAGCTCAGAAGGAGCGGGTTGAGTTGTTGAAAGCGAATCCCCAAAAACCTACTCCAACCGGTCTGTGGAGTAGGGAGCCCTGAAAAAGCAGTTTGCCATCAGCGTCTCCAACAGCATGTAAGATGTCATGACTTATTTTTAACTTTTACAATATCGACTTGTGGTTACTATGGTTACACAGTCTCTAGGTAGTTATGTTTAAACAAAGCACCATTTAAGGCCAGGATGTCTTAGTCGGGCTGCTCACCTCTTCTTACAACTTATCATCCCTGCTCCTGTTCTCCCTACAGGCAGGGGCCCGGGTACCCCAGAACCTAGGGTTATGCTGGCTCCTTAGAATGGCCTCTGGAGTCAGCCAGGGTCCATGTGGTCCTGCAGGATCATTGACAGGCTCCCAGCTCCTCCAAGCAAGCCCTCAACCTCCAGGCCCCAGACCGCCCCCCAAGCCCAACACAGAATGTTGCACAGCCAGGCAGAGCTGGCCCTGAAGTGTATAAGACTAGACTGGGGAGGGGGGACACAGGTCATAGAAGGCTCAGCAGAGGCAGCCTCTGGGATACTGGGTGGGGGGACCCCCTGAGATTTCTTCTGTCGTTGATTGAACACATTTCCTGAGCCCCATCCCGGGGACTGAAAATCTGGATTCTGTGCACAGAGTTTGGTGTCAAGCAAAAGAAACAGCTCTGTGGACAGTCCCAGGATGAGCACTGGCCCAGCGGGGCACAATGACTGTCCCGATCAGCACCTCAAGCTCCAAAAGAGTGCGAGCAGCTGGGAGACAGCCTGGACCTTCTTGAACGAATGAGTGGATGAATCTCTAGATCTGGCCCCCTCCCTTCCATCCTTACTACCAAATGACTTTGTGGGGGTTCGGTCTCCCACGCTGTCCGGTTCTAATGAGCACCGTTGGCATATGGCGCACTCGCATAAGCGTCCCTGTGACCTTGGCACTGCTTACGGAACTGCGGCAGTCGTATCCTGACTTTTTCTCCTCCCCCCACCCTGTCCCTCTCTCACAATGGGGCACAACAGAAATGGAATCATGTCACCTTCCTCCTTGAACAGTCACTGTCACCTTCTCTAGGCGTGGTATGTGAGTCTGTGGCACCTGGCTCCTCTCCAACTCCCATCTCTCCGATCTCACTCAGCCTTGGCCTGCGTACCTGGTCAGACAGCGTTCCCTGTTTTCCCTCCTGGCCCTTCAATTTCTGAAAAGTAGCACATCCCCTGCGAGGCACAGCAGCCACCCTAGCCCAATCGCCGACCCCTCTTTCCCTCCAGCCCCAGAGCTCTCTGACCAGGCTCCTGCCCAACACTGCACAGAGCCAGCATGAACTGGGGGCTGTAGAATGCAACCATCGCCATCACCACGGTGACTCCCTGACCACAAAGCTCTGATGTCTGGCCAGAGAGGGCGGCTCCCACATCTGTCCTTGCAGCACCTAACCTGGATAGTCAAAAGCAAGAGGTCCAGGCAGAGCTGCCTGCTTCAGCACTCTCTTCTGCTGGCTGTGCAGAAGCCCCCTCCTACCTAATCTTATCCCTCCCAGCCCTGCACCACCGCTATGCCCTCTCTACAAGAACCGTCCACCCCCATATCACCTGCCATGGCCCAGGCAGAGATGGGGGCTTGTGGGGGATGGAGACGAGAGATCTTCTCCATTCCCATTGTCTGCTGCAAACTCGTGATAACAGCAAGTGCCTGTGGCGTGGCATTTGTCTTAAGATTTTGTAGCCCTCCCCTGGGGCCCTGCTTCTTCCCCTTAACTCTTCTTTAATGATATTCATTTTGTATGCACATGCATATAAGTGTGTATGGAGCACACCTGTGGAGGTCTGAGGACAATGTGTGAGATTCAGTTCTCCCCTCCAGCATATGGGTCCCAGGAACCCAACTCAAGTTGGTAGCAAGTGTCTTTACCCTCTGAGCCATCTTAGCAGCCACCGTCGACTCTTTTAGTCTTTACAAGATAAAGGAGGTCATCGGGTCATGACTCTTAATGGCATCCCTGTACTGTCTGTGAGGGCACATGCTGTTTCACCCTGTACCAGAAGTCCGAGCTCACAGCCTCACCTGTCTCCCACGCCAGATCCTCACAGCAGAGTGTGTCTGACTTCACCAGACCCTGAAGATCCTCTGAGTTCCTACATCAACGCCAACTACATCCGGGTACGTAGCACCATCCCAAGAGCCTTCACCTAAAGAAGAGGCCTGAGTTGGTGGGATAAGTCTGTATCCTGCAGACTTGTCCCCCAAGCCAGTGTGGCTCACAAAAGCCCCCAAGGGGGAACCTAAGTGCGGGATGGGTTCCTGGGAGTGCTGCCTCTGATCCTGACCTTGACTGGCTGCTGCAGGGCTACAGTGGGAAGGAGAAGGTGTACATCGCCACACAGGGACCCATCGTCAGCACTGTGGCCGACTTCTGGCGCATGGTGTGGCAGGAGCACACACCCATCATTGTCATGATCACCAACATCGAGGAGATGAACGAGGTAGGGACCCTGCGCCATTGCCCAGTGCTCCCTGCTCTCTGCCCCACAGGCAGCATCTCATTTGCATCTGAGTTTGTATGAGTGGCCCTGGTGTGCACTCAGCTGTCAACATAAGGAAATGGGAGGCGCTGAGAATTAAAGTATACGCTCAGGGCCACATAGAGCAGAGCCGAGCCTGAAGCTCTCAGCCCTGATACTTTGCCGCCTCTCCGTCCGCCACCGATGCGGATGCTCGTGATGAGCAGCTCGTTTAATTGAATCTCCATTAAAAAGTCCTTCAGGGGGAGGCTGGGCACTTAGCTCAGTTGAGGACCTGAGTTTTAACCATAGCACCTACGTAAATAAATCCAGGCATGGCATGTGCATCTGTACCTGCAGTGCTAGGGCAGCCATAGCAGGCAGATCTAGGGCTCCCAGGCCAGCCAGTCCCATTGCTTGATGGGTTCCAGGCCAACAAGAGATCCTGTCCTGGAAAAACCAAGGCAGACTTCACGTGAGGAGAGCAACGCTCGAGGTTAAACTCTGGTCTCCATACACACGCAAAGTCCTCAAAGGAGTACCATTTTCATTTTTCAAATAGGGAAACTGAGGCTCAGAAGTGAGAAGTATGTCAGGGGTTATGGAGCCAAGATTCCAACACAATGCTCTAATAACAAAGCCTGCTGTCTGTGTGTGCCCATCTGCTGGCCTCAGCAGAGCAGGAAGGAATGTGTACGGAGAGCAGGCGTGTAACACAGCCTGATCTTGGTCCTTGCAGAAGTGCACGGAATATTGGCCAGAGGAGCAGGTAGTCCACGACGGCGTGGAGATCACCGTGCAGAAAGTCATCCACACTGAGGACTATCGGCTACGACTCATCTCCCTCAGGGTGAGTCCTGGAGCTAGATAGGGCAGGGCAGCTGGAAGGCTTAACTGGGACTGCCAACTGGAAAAGGGTACTCAAAGGCCTACTATCCATGATGCGCAGGCCTGTGCCACACCCAGCATTTTCTGGTAAGCAAGGTGGATAGACTTGGACGTAAGGGTCAAGACGGAGCCTCGGCTACGTTTTCCAAACCTTATTTCCATGCACCGTCAAGCTCTTCCTGGGCACTGCTGCTCACAACAGTTCTAGATCTCTACAACCTCTCAAGGCCAGGACTGTCCTGGTGAGGAGGCTTCGAGCATCATCCTTATCATAACGGAAGGCTCTTTATGATTCTGAGTGCCTGTAAAGTCCCTCCTATTGGGGTTCTGGCTTCTGGTCTGATGCGCTCAATATGTCCACCGCCAGAGGGCAGGCACTCCCTGCTGCTTTAGGGCACACAATCAGGCTTACAGGAAATGGCAGGAAAAAGGAAAATACACAAAATAGGAGCAACACACAGCAGCCCCGAAGAGTGGGGGAAAGTCTCCTCCCATCCTAAACTTGTGCTTCTCCCAGGATAAGGAGCAGAGGAGATACTGCTCCTCTGGGGCATTAGAAGGTTCTAGTTTGGAGAAGTGGTGAAATGTGTGTTTGCAGAAGACAGAGTCCCCTGTGATCACCCAGAAGGGTGGGGAGTTAAGCTGGGCACCAGGAAGCTGATTTCCTGTTCAGAAACAACCTAGCAAAGTCACTGATGCTGACAGCCACAGGGTTCAGCCACAGAAAGGAGTTTCAGGGCCTGGCATCTGTCCCTCTGAGCTGCCCTGTCCCCCACTGGATGCAGAATTGGATGCCAAGGTGTCTGAGCGCCCAGACGACAGTGTCCACATGAGCGTCTAACACCAAGGCTCACTGGGAATACTGAAGGCCAGGAAGTGAGGGGCAGATGCTGTGGTCACTGTCACAGCCATGTAACCCAAGGACATGAGGAACCAGCTTCCAAGTAGAGACAGGCTGCTGGGATGTGGGGCTGCTCAGTTTTCTCAGTGCTATGGGACCAGCTAGGGAAGGACTAGAGTGTTTACAAGCACCCGCTCTGGGTGTGGTTCTGGCTTGGGTACTTGGGACAGAGCTGCGTTCTGGACTCTTTTCAAGGAGCACCCATGAGATGCTAAATACCAACCAGTGATAGACAAGGCTACGGAAGGGTACCCTGACATATGGGATGCTCTGAGGGTGCTTCCCCGAAGTGCTGTGTCTTGGAGGATTGGTAGGGGGTGACCTGGAACAAACAATCGGAGAAGCTTTCCTAGCATGCCGGAAAGGGCAGCGGTGTGCCCAAGCACACACATGTGCCCACTTCCTATACTATGTCCTCTCACGACAGAAAGGATGATGGCGTGAGGAAGCTCTCTGGGGTCTCTAATCCAAGGGCATGGCTCACATTTGAAGGTGTTCACTCCTGACCCGCAGGCCCCACCTTCAGATTCCCACACACTGGAAAGGAGGTTTCAACATTATGAAGGTGGAGGACAGGAAACCACAGCATTCAGTCCGTGGTGAAGGGTTTGCTGGATTGGTGTAGAGTAAGGTTTTCAGTACTGGAGACTTAACCCGGCTTCTCACACTGGCACACAGCTCTCTCCCTGAGCTACATCCCCAGCCTTTTTGTATTGTTTGGTTTGTTTTGAGACAGTCTCACTAAGTTTCCCAGACTTCCCTGGGACTTGCTCTGAAGATCAATGCAGGCTTGATCTTCCTGCCTCAGTCTTCCGAGGAGCTGGGATTACAGGCCCAGCCAGCTAAAGGTCTTAAACACAGTGCGTTGTATCCAGATTTGTGCTGGGGAGAAGCCATGTTGATGCTATGGGTCTTTGATAGTCAGGGAGGAGGAGGAGGATGGGATCTCCACACAGTGGGTAGGTAGAGCAGGGAGGAGACTGGCGGCACGTGATGAGGACAGCAGGATGGGCAGGCAGAGCATAGTCCCTGTGCTCTAGGTCACGTGATGAAGAGGTGCCTGGGACATCTGTCAGAACAAGGATCTTCCAGACAGTAATGAATTGGAGAAAAGGCTCTTTGCCTTTCTTGGATGATTTTAGGGTTTAGAGGCCAGTGTCTCTCTCTCACACACACACCAAGACAACCCTAATCTGCCTTGTGCCATCAGGCAATATGGAAGAAGGGGACTAGGCTGCACTCTCTGCGCCCTCCCTTTCCTCCCTTCCCATCTCCATCTTTGCATGAATTAGGTCCTGGAACATTCACATGTATACATGTATCTGGGGGGGTGGGAGAACTCTCTCTCTCTCTCTCTCTCTCTCTCTCTCTCTCTCTCTCTCTCTCTCTCTCTCTCTCTCTCTCTCTCTCTCTCAGAGAGGAACTGAAGAGCGAGGCTTGAAACATTACTGGTTCACATCCTGGCCTGACCAGAAGACCCCGGACCGGGCACCGCCACTCCTGCACCTGGTACGGGAGGTGGAGGAGGCAGCCCAGCAAGAGGGACCCCATTGTTCTCCAATCATCGTTCACTGCAGGTAGGTTTTCCTGTCCACGCACTGGGGCGGAGCCGCCCCCATGCCTGGGCTACTGCGCCCCTCAGCCCGTCAGTGCAGGCATCGGGAGGACCGGCTGCTTCATCTTCTCAACCCTCAGTGCAGGCATCGGGAGGACCGGCTGCTTCATCGCCACCAGCATCTGCTGTCAGCAGCTGCGGCGTGAGGGCATCGTGGACATCCTGAAGACCACGTGCCAGCTCCGTCAGGACAGGTCAGCCACTGGTCAGGGGGGGAGGTGGCGGCAGTGTGACGTGTGCATGAATCCAGGGGCAGCTGACAAACCGGACACACAGTCTGTAAGGCGGACGGGGAGCAGAAAATAAAAACAAACGGGAGAGCGCAGAGTCCAGGCAGCTCTCTGGAGGAAGAGAAGACAGGCAGATAGAAAGGAAAGGGGGGTGGGGCTGAAAACAAGGGTGTGTCCCTGAAATGAGGGGGCAGAGGGCAACGGCTGGGAAGAGTTAGTCTCCCTAAGCTACAGAATAGCTGGTGGTCCTGGTGTTTGAGGGCCCCTCCCGCAGCCCGCTGCCTCTCTGCTGGCCAGGGGCGGCATGATCCAGACGTGCGAACAGTACCAGTTTGTGCACCACGCCATGAGCCTCTATGAGAAGCAGCTGTGCCACCAGTCCTCAGAGTGACTACACTCTTTCTCTGAGCTCCTCTGCCCACTGCCCAGCCTGCGCCTGGGCCTTCATCCCAACCACCCAAGATCTGGCCTTGGGTCCTGGGCCTGCTCCCTGTCCCTTCCCCTCACACTCTTCCTTCTCCTCAGTCTGCTCCCCCTCTTTGCCCTGGCCTGGCCCCTACCCCCACCCTAGCTCTTCTACTGTACATACTGCAGACTTGGGGAGGGCAAGGGAAGAATGTGCCAGGCCAGGCCTGAGGCCCCTGGGCCTGACCCACACCATACAGACCTGGGGCCTCAGTTTTAACCATGGTTCCACTGCTACCTGGCCCAAAGCGTTTCCACGCCACACCCCCAAGCTTCCTATCACTGTGCGTTCTGTCTGCCCATCCATCTCTGCTATCTGTACCAGACACTGTGTCCCTCAGCCAGGGAAGGAGCAATGAACTGAGCTCTAGCCCCTCGGTCCCCCAGCCCCACCAGTTCCTCTGAAAGGGCAGGCTGCATTTTGCCACCAGGATGTGGATGGCGGGAATAGGATCCAGAGGCCAGGCAGGAGAGCATGTGATGGTTGACAGAGAGATCCCGGCTAAGGAAGGTTCCTGGGCAAGGGCTGACATTACTCCAGACAGCCTCTGAGCGTTCGATACTCTCAGGAGGCAATGACCAGCCTGTGGGGCACTGGAGAGGAAGAGGACAAATGCAGCAGGGGAACCCCAAAGAGCCGGGCCCTGAGGGGGGCCTTCAAGGGTAGGATGGGGACTCAACTCCAGACCTGTAAGACATCTTTCTGTGTCACTATGGGAAAGCCCAAAAGTCTTGCTGCGTGTTGCTCTGTGTGTGTTCCCTGTGTCCGTGTGTGTGTTGAGAGCCCATGAGCAGGGCATGCATGACTCTTTGGCAACATGTGTTATCTTGGAGCCACGTGTTTTTATTGCTGACTTTAACTATTTATTCCACGGCAAACAGAGACATTTGGTGTCTTTTTATAACTCGCTCACGGTCATTGAATAGAGCAATAAACAGAGCATTTTGAGCATAACTAAGTCTCCTGGATCTGTCATTTCCAGTTGCCTCTATTCCCAGCCTCCTTGCACCTCAGGATTTTGTGCCTCTCCTTCTCTGCCCATGCACATAAAGTTGGCCCTCTTGCTCGCTGGTGCCCCCCTGTGGGGATTGGGAATATAGGCGAAGATGGATTTGAAAACCTGGTCTATTAATACCTCAGGATTCTTACTCAGTCTTCAGTCCCAGTCCGCAGAAGTACACTGCACCACAAGGAACCTCACGGATGGGTATGAGAAGCTTCTGGGAAGGCAAAGTAGCTAGCAGGCCACCAGCTAGAGAGCTGAGCCAGGGAGGCCAGGCATGGAACAAGGGGACATTCCCATTCACACCAAGGCCTCTCTCTGGTTGGATAGTTAAGTCCTTTTCTCTGGGACCCCATCTGCGCTTCAGACACCCTTATTTTTTTTCCTATTGTATGTGCCGTCCTCTCCGTGATTGAATCTTTGAAAGCCCTGCTGACTGGCCAGCAGCCTGCCCCGGGGTGACCTCCATTTACCATCAGTGGCTGACAGCTACTTTTGCTTCACCCCATGGGCAGGGGAGAAGAACAGAGAAGTGTCCCAGATGGCTTAGGATCTAGTTCCCTGGGGCCCTTTGGGAGGGGCTACTCTGAGCTCAGGCCTTCCGATGGAAACTGCTAGAAACTGCAGCTGTTATTGGGCCCCATAGGGCCAACAAGAGGTAAGGGGACTGGTCCAACAGGTCCAAGGCAGGGCTGCCAGCTCACAGAGATCTCCCTCCCGGAGGATGGGTCGCTCTACCCAGATTTCAGAGACTGGAGGGAGGAATGGGAAGGAGCAGAGCTAATGCCATCCCCCTACCCCATACGGCCACTCAATGCAGACCAAATGGTGGTCCCAGGGTTTGTGCAAAGTGTCACATCCACAAGACTCACCCAGTGTACCTCTTCCCAGTCCTGGGGAGACAAAGGCCTTTGGCTTAGCCCCCAACCCTGTCGCCCTGCACGTGTTCATGTGTCCAAGCAGGGACAGCGACCCTGGGCCCCTCAGCTCAAAGAAGCCCTACCCTGCAGCAGTGAGAAACAGAGCAGAGCCTCAACCATTGGGCACAGGAAATGGACTCCTGGCCTGCCACCTCAGCTTCCCCCCCGCCTGGTCCCCAGCATTCAATCCATTCCTGCATCCAACTTGCTTCCCTCCCCCAACTCCCCAACTGTGTGTCACCAAGCTGAAGGACAAGTCTAAGAAAGCCTTCCCCAAGGGTGTGGCATCTAAGGGATTGGTGACGATCAGTGCCCACTGTTGGAATGAAGAAGGAGGCCGTCCATCCTACAGCCAGGGCAGCGGCTGGGCCTCCAGGCCGCAGGCACAGCATTCGGGGGTTGGAAGACTCGGGTTAGCAAAGAAGGTAAGGCCCCCTGTCATTCCCTCTGGAAAGAGACACAAACTGGAACTTTCTGTGCCAGAGGGGGAGATGGAGTGAGGCAGAACGCGGCATGCTCTTGGAACCCAGAGACAGAACAACCCAGGTGAAGAAATCGGGAGTTAGCCTCAGACCGCCCACTCAGAAGAAGGCCTTGGATTCTCTGGAGGGGCAAGAAGCTCAGATTCTGTTCTGGGTGGCAATTTGGATAGGTCACTTCAATCAGACACGTTTCCCCATATGCAAAATAGGTTCTTAAAAGCCACCACATAGCCGGGCGTTGGTGGCACACGCCTTTAATCCCAGCACTCGGGAGGCAGAGGCAGGCGGATCTCTGTGAATTCAAGGCCAGCCTGATCTACAGAGCGAATTCCAGGACAGGTCCAAAACAATACAGAGAAACCCTGTCTCGAAAAACCAAAAATAAAAAAATAAAAAATAAAAAAAGCCACCACATAGTTGGGCAGTAGTGGCGCACACCTTTAATCCAAGTACTCGGGAGGCAGAGGCAGATGGATCTCTGTGAGTTCCGGGCCAGCCTGGTCTACAAAGCTACACAGAGAAACCCTGTCTTGAAAAAAAAGACCACCACAAAGGTTAACTAGGAGGCAGGTGCATCCGTTCGCTGACACACCGGTGCTGTCATCAGGAACAACAAAAGGCCTTGTAAAACGGTGTACAGAGATCTCCAAGGCACAGAGCAGGACTGTGTATGACAGGCCGCCTGGCATGTACAATGGGAAGACCCCTGTCTGTGTCTGAATGGAAGGGCTCCAGGGACAACCCCAGATTGCATGCAGGTCTCTATCTGGAGGACTGAGCGGTGGGAAGAAAGCGTATATGGCATCTTATGTTTTTAATATATTGAACTACTGGTTCAAAAGAAGTATAATAAATGAAAGCTAAGCCTCTGCCTTTGTCCTGTGACAAGTGAAAACAGAGCTGTGGAAACACAGTCGCCTGTCTCACCATCCCAAATACCATGCGCCCCCAGGACCCAGAAGGATTGGCTGGTCAGCTTCCTTGAAAGCACAGTCAGGGATCTCTCCTTTGGCCTGACCTCATTCCCTCCTCATGAAATGCTCAGCACTGTCTTCCTCTGCCATGCACCTCTCGACAGGTGCGCCAGGTAAGTCTAAGCCCCATCTCCTCCCTCTCCAGGAACCTGGGGCTGTTTGTGTTGCTGGGTGAAGGGACAAGCCCTTGTAACCTGTCGGGGAAAAGTAAATGGGAAACGAAGAAAAGAGAAGTCAGAGAGTAAAGGTCGGTTGCCTGACTGTTTCTTTTGCCGTGGGTTCCCTTCACCCTTGGGTCTGTAGACACATCACATATGCACATGTGCGAGCGCATGCACACACACACATACCTCTGAAGACCCCTCCTACACACACACACACACACACACCTCTGAAGACCCCTCCTACCCCCTCATCTTCAGTGACCTCATCCTCTCTGCAGTCCACACAGGGTGAGTGCCCAAGCCTGCTGTCACCATGACGACTACTCACCTCCAGCAGATGGTACAGGAATATGTGTCCATGGAGTTCTCCAGCTACACCCCCCATGTGTAGACCTCTCAGACAACTGAGAGGATGGGAGGCAGTGGAATGGGTGAGGGAGTATGAAGGAAGGACAGGAAAGTCTTCCTTCTTCTGTGCCCATCCATGGGTGGCCTCCGTCTTTGCCATGAGTTGGCCCTTCAGGAGACCCCAACACCTGCAGTAACCTCCTCCCAACCTGTGCTTCTAATCTAAGGCTTGAGCTGGATGGCCAAATCTGAGGAAAAACAGATTAGGAAAAACACAAATCCCACAGATGTGTGTAAAACGTTGATAAATCCTTGAATTGCTTAAGACATTCAGAGCCAGGGGCAAAGGGGTTACGTGAATGTCATGCTTGCAGGAAGGTAGACACCTTACCTACATTGAGCAATGCTAATCCTGGTTCGCTTAAGAAATGGGAGACCTAGCCACAGGAAGAGGCAAGACAAACCACACAAGCAAATGCCCTGAGCAGCCAGGCTTGAAGGCGAGGTCACCAATGGCAAGCTGAGAAAGGGGTCTCAGGAAGGACGGACTGTTTCAACTGCATCTCTGGTGGAAGCCGCTAAAAGATGGCTGGAGGCCAAGGTATCTTTCCTCACAGCCATTGCATTTACCTTCAAGGTCCCAGAAGGACAGAGTCTCTCTAAGTCCTCTGTGTACAAGGTCATGAGAAAAAAAAAAAAAAAACACCATACGGCTCTGGCCAGTGAGACAGAGCCTTGAAGTAGATCAGCCAGCACTCAAGATCTATGGTCTAGACCAAAAATCGCAAAATGGTTTATAATCCTCATTCTCAGCCCTGGCTGTGAATTAGAGCCATCTCAACCTAGGGGTGGGGCTAGAGAAGCTAGCCATGCCTGAGTCTCTCCCAGACCATTAAATCCGGAATGTTTTTTAAGCTCCTCGGGGATCCTGGTGTGGAGCCAGGGTTGACTGGACTAAGCAGCAGTCCAGGCAGGAAATGGGGAAACACAAATGTGGGAGGGAAAGCGGGGGACGCTCAAGAGGACCCCCTTCTAAAGAGACAGCCATGGCTCCCCTCCCACTAGCCAGCAATCACAGGTGACATCTTTCCTTTCTCATGGCTGGCTACTTCCTTTACACAACGTGGAGGTCCAAGACAAGACATCTGCAGGCAAAGTACGGCCTCCACGCCGCCGCCTGTTCAGAACTCTAGTTGCTATTCAAAATCAAGCCGAGGGCTTCTTAACAAAATGTTTTCCATCTCAGCCTGAGTGCAGATAACAAAAGCACCTACTTCCCTGGCTGCCCTGAGGATTAACAAAATCACCTCTGACATGTGCCTCACACAACCCAGGGCACAGGGGAAGGGCTTTGAAACAGAGCAGTTATTATTCACTGGTAACTCATCGGCCATGAAGATCTGGGCAGTCATAGAGTACTGGCCGAGGACGTGTGAGGCCCTGAGTTCACTCCCAGGGATGGGGTGACATACGCTCTGTCAGTTAAGGAGATATACATAGACAGCCCCTCTGGATTGTCAATGTGTCCTGTCCTCACCCAGGAATCACTGCTTCCAAGGAAACTAATGCTGAGCTCACAGACTGGCTGAGAAAAATCCAGGACAGAGTTCAGCTAAGCTGCAGCCCTCCCAGGGAGAAGCGGGCCCGAGTACCTTTTACTAGGGGACCAGAACTCCCAGGAGAGAAATTCAAGAGAAAGAATGGTAGGTAAGTAGATAGATGGATGATAAAAGGATGGATGGATAGATAGACAGACAGATAGATAGATAAATAGATATCCATCCTAAAAGGAAAGTCTCATTTTATATATCAGTATGAGAGTCAAGATGGCCCTGGTACCTGAAATTTGATAGAATTTGATGACTATCAATTCTGGCCACAGATGGTTTCCTATTCCCTCTGGCCCTCACTGGCCCTTGCTATCCATGCTCCACCCACTCAAGCAATGTGATCCTTTAATCCCACGATGAAATCCCACCTAGAGTCTTTCCAGATGTCTCGCTTGGCCCACAGGAAGTGTGACGAGAAAGTTGTCCAGCACAGTGTCATTCTTCCCTTGCGGACCTGGAGTTCCAAGCACCCTGCCCGGGGAAGTGTCCCAGACTTCATGAGAAACCTCTCCCGTCATCTCTCCTGAGGGTATGCCTCTCCCTGTGTCTCCTCTATTCCTCTCTCTTCTCCAGCCCCCTCCCCAGTGTCCCCCAAATACACAAGCTGAGTATTGTATCCCTGCCTGCTCCAGGCTGGACCCAGCAACACGGGAGGAGGGAAGGAATGGGCAGTGCTTCCAGCCTACAGGCTGTGAAGTAAAACATGGCGTGTTTCCACCATAGGGAACAAAGCAGTGTTCAGAGCCCAGGTGCAGGGAAACCTCAAACCCCACTGTGTCCTGGACGAGGGGAAGGGGAAAATTGCTAAGATCTTCTAGGACCAAATCAACAAGAAACACATGCCGAATATGAGGTTGGACACCAAGGAGGTAGAGACCTAGACACCTCCCATCCATCACTCACCCCACCCGAACCCCTGCCAGGGCCGACTACAGGAAGTCACAGTGTAACCCAAAATAGTGGTGGGAGAAGGGACACTGTGGGATGGGAGAGACCTTGGGGGCTGAGATGCTGCAGGGGAAAGTGACAACCCGGGCCAAGCCAGAAGGCAGTCATCCAGTCAGATGGAGGAAGCATGGAGTCCAGCAGATGAAAGTCAAAGGATCAGCTGATCAAACCGAGGACTCAGGAAGTGGAGAGCTACAGAGTGAGGACAGCAAAGAAAGACCATAATGGATGGAGTGAGACCGTGCCGGGGGGGGACACAGAGTAGGAGTAAGGCCTGGAGGTCCTGGGCCCTCCAGAAGAGCCTTATCATCCTTAAGGTATCACTCTGGATCACTTCCAGAAAAGCGCTGCCCAGCTGCAATGTCTGGCGTCAGGAGGCTCGTGCAAGGCAGAGAGCAGTCCCTGCGAGACCCTACAATTACTAAGGTCTTCCCCACTTCCCACTGCGAAGGGCAAAGTTCAGCCCCCCCCCCAACAGAAGTTGGTTTCTCTTCCCAAAGCCTGGTCTTTGGATTTCCTGCCCACACACAAGCTGTCCTGGAGTCTCCCACAGGGCACCCCTTGCGCAAGGCCAGCCATTCAGCAGGCTCTCTGAAAAGCCCACCTCACTGGGAGCACCATGCAAGCAAGAGCTAGGAAGGTTTTATTCACCCCCGATCCCTCCAGGGTCCAGGCTCATGCCTGAGATGAACAAATAAATTGCATTAAATGTAATTGCATTAAACTTCCCAGTGCAGGAAAATGGAATATAAATTCCAGCTCAGGAGGCCCATGCCCTTCAGGAGCTCATAGCTGAGGGAGGGCCTGGTGGGGAAGCTGACAATGTTGTTGCTGTAGGATTGGGCGGTAGATGCTCATACCCACACTACTTGCCCTGTTTTTCACACATGACTCCAACACTCAGCCCCCTTCCCCCTCCTCTAAAAACTCTCTTTTCCCATCTCATAGAACATAGAACACCCCCCCCCATGGTCTGACTCTGAGCCAGCTGGAGCAGCTGACCTCACATGATTCGGACAACAGGTGTGTTGCAAGCAATGAGCACACAGATGCCATTACACCATCCTGGTTGGTAACAGAGGGCGAGCCTGTCTCTCCTCCTGGCTTTTTCTCCTAGGAATTAGGCATCTGACTTTCTGACTATGCCCTCTCTCTGTCCTCAGGTCAACAAAAAACTCGATCAAGAAGCTGTGGAAGAAGATGGGAGGTGGGTGGAGGGGTCCCCTGCCCAGGATGCAGACTCCCCCCCATCCAACTGAACCCTCTCAAAGAACCCACAATCTTGATCCCCCTCTAACAATCTAGGGCTCCCGGACTCGAAAAATGAATCAGAGAGTGACAGAAAAGAAAGATGCTGGGTTTTTGGGCTGAGGTACTCAAGAAGGACTTTGCAAAGGTCTGTATGGAATGTTTTCCCTGACCTGGGCGAGCTGCTCAAAGGGATGAAGAGGAAAGTGGAAGTGGAGGGGAGGTCAGTGCGCAGCAGGGAGCAGGGGCCTGAGGGTAAAGCCTGGGCTTCTCCCCTGTCCTGCAAGCGAGAGCACAAGTGCACGCTTGCGCGCGCGCACACACACACACACACACACACACGGCAGGCTGTCTACCACAAATGCAGGGAGAGAGACTCTCACCCTCCTACCTCTACTCATATCGCCTCCCCAGTTGCATGCATGTGGATTTAGACAGACCTCGGTTCAAATCCCACTTCCACTGTCTTAGTTTTATCTCTCTGAGTTTCAGTTTCTACAACAGCAAAACTTTGTACTTCTCCCTTGTATTTGTTTATTCTGTTGTCATGCATTGCCTCATTGGACAAACTCTTGCTAAGCACTGACTATGTAATTATAGAGTCTCTGCCCTGGACCCAGGCACGTAATGACTATTCTATGAATGGTGGCGGCTCCTTCCGCATCTCCTGCAATCCTGCTCTTCTGTCTTCCAGTTGATCAATGAGGCAGGGTGTTAAGTAATGAGCTTAAACCCTTAAGTGTCCCTTCCAGGATTATGGGCACAGCCTAGACAGAGTCCAAATGCCTCTGATCCTTGCATTTTGTTGAAAAAAACTCTCTCAGGTCAGTAGGATTCTGAAGCCACTAGAAGACAAAGATCAAGGTTGACGCTCCTATAGTCCTCGACTACATCGTGGAGCTGAAGGACCCCAGTCCTGAGATGGCACCGACCAAGGTGGGGAGCACCTAGCCAGGAACCAGCCCGGCTCCTCCATGGCTGCTGCACCTTCTGCCTTCTCGGACCCTCTCATTAGCTATAAGCCAGGTCCTCTCTTCTAGCCAACCAAGAGGACACCTTCTGATAACATTGAATGAGGCTGCTTCCAGTGGTCCTGAGTTCAATTCCCAGCAACCACATGGTGGCTCACAACCATCTGTAATGAGATCTGGTGCCCCCTTCTGACCTGCAAGGGACATGTGCAGGCAGAACACTGTATACATAATAAACCTTTTGGGCTGCAGAGATGGCTCAGAGGTTAAGAGCACTGGCTGCTCTTCCAGAGGTCATGAGTTCAATTCCCAGCAACCACATGGTGGCTCACAGCCATCTCTAATGAGATCTGGTGCCCTCTTCTGGCTTGCAGACATACAAAGAAATCTTTAAAAATTCTTACTAATCTTTAAAAAAATACTTATTAAAAAAAGAGAGACTGGTTCCTAAACTTATCTTCTAGTTATTTCTACCATTTTCATTTTGATGTGAAATAGTCACTTACCTCTTTCCATGACTTAGTCTAGCCACCTTCAAACAGAAAGCCTGAATTAGATAATCCTGAAGGTCACTGAAGTTCTGCTCCTAGGGTTCATACACATTAAGAATATGTATCTGTGTGACAGTTGTGTAGCTTGGTCTATTTGTGGGACTCCTAACAATGGGAGCAGGGGCTGTCCCTAATGCTCTGCTTGGCTCTTGGGAACCTATTCCTCATACTGGGTTGTCTTGCACAGCCTTAATTCAAGGGGAGGTGCTTAGACTTACTGCTACTTGATACATCACACTTTGCTGATACCCATGGAAGGCCTGCCCATTTCTAACAGAAAGAGAAGAGGGTTGGATGGAGGCGGAACAGAAGGGAGGAGAGGAGGAAGAGGAAACTGCCGTCAGGATGTAAAATAAACATATTATTTGAAAAATAAAAAAGGATGTGGGCCTTATGGGAAGACAGGGCCTTTGTGTCCCACCAAGCTGGATGGTGGAGCTATAGAGATTTATGGGGCCTGAGAATGTTTAAAGGGACACGCACCTCCAGAGTCAGTCATGCTGACTCTGGGGAATGAGGAGCTCAGAGGTCTCTTTCTAAGCGCCTTTGTCGCCTTCCCCACCTGTGAGGCAGGACACTGAGCCTTTCAGGATCCAGTATCCCGTGGGTAAGTGGGAGGTGAGGCAAGTGGGCTCCAGGTACATGCCGGTTATTAGCAACACAAACATGAGCAATGCCAGTGCCTCCAGCCTGACTGTGGGAGGTAATAGGGCGAGTGTCGTGGCAGCCTGAGAACGAGCATGACCCCCCCCAATGGCCCCCAGTTGGCAGAACTGTTTGGGAAGGATTAGGAGGTGTGGCGTGTCGCCGAGGACAGACTGAGGTTCCGGAAACCCATGGCAACCAGGGAAGCTCTCTCTGCCTTGTAGTTATGTCTCGCGATGTGCGATCTCAGCCACGGCTCCAGTCCCGTGCTCCCTGCCATGGTGCCTGTGGTGGCTAACTCTCTGAAACTGTAAGCCCCAAATAAGCACTTTCGTTTTTAAACAGTTGAAAAGTGACTAAGAGAGGTGCACAGTTCCCGTACTGGATATGGAAGTAGGCATCTAGGCCCCAAAAGGGCCTATCAGGGAGAGGAACCGCCATATTGGAGAGAGGACTCCATGGGGGTGGGAGTTAGTATGAAAAGAAAACTCGAGGCATAAGGTATAGATATTCCTTAGAGATTATGAAATAGTGCTATGGGACAGTGTAGCATAGTGGTTAGGAGGGCAGACTCTGGAGTTAGACTCCTGGGGTCCGATACCCAGCGGCTGCTACTTATGGATGTGTGACTTGAAGCAAGTTGCCTTGTTTGTTTGCCCTACGTTCTCTGCCTGTAAAATGGGGAATCATGGTAGAATCTACCTAGATGAGAATTGGATGAGTCAATACGTGGGAATAAGCTACAAGAGTGCCTATCTAATGCTATACAAGTTTTTTTTTTTTTGGTTTTACGAGACAGGGTTTCTCTATATTGTTTTGGAGGCTGTCGGTCCAGCCTTGCCTTGAACTCACAGAGATCCACCTGCCTCTGCCTCCCAAGTGCTGGGATTAAAGGCGTGCGCCACCACCGCCCGGCTATACAAGTTGTTTTTTAATGCTGATAATATTACTGCAGGAGAGACCACGCAAATACCATGAGATGGGACTCCAGAGCAGACAGGAGTCAGCAGGTGAAATGAACGGAAGGATGCCTCTCCAGCTGTGGGCCACAGGAGGTCAATGACCCCTGGGTTTCTGTTCTCCCTCACGGTCCACCTCCCTGCTGCAGATTAGCCACTGAAGTCCACAGAAGATGTGAGACTAGAGATGGTGAGAATGCCAGGAAGCTGTGTCTGAGATCCACCTCTCCAAGAAAGAAACTGACTTTGTGTGGAAGTCCAGCAGGAAGCAGCTGAAGACAGGTGGCAAGTATGAGACCTCAGGCCATCTGAGAATGGTCTGACCTACACACTTAAGATCAAAGATGCCAGACTCGGCAACAGTGGCGAGTTCTTTGCCGAAGCAGGAACTTGGTACGGAGGATCATCTCACTATCAACTGTGAATGGTTCATAAGAGCTTGAGGGGTGAAATTCATGTCACAGCAACCCCCATGCGTCCATCCATCTACCCGTCCATCCATCCATCTCCTCTTGGCAAGACTCTGTAGGGGAGGCAGATGTGAAAATGAAATTATAATAGTTACTAACATGAAGTTAACACACGCTGGAGTCATATTATCAGCTGCGTAATCATGAACCAAAAAAATCACTAGCTTTTAACTGTGTGACATTCTCTGTGAGATGTGAATCCACACCTGTTCACCCCCAGATGAACTCAAGTATCCACCGCATGGAAGGTCCTCTGAAAACAGAAAGGTTCAAAGATACTGGGCCAACCCATGTACTCACAGTCCCCACCCCGTGGCCACCAGTTCCCCTCCACCCCCTGATGTCTGCCCTGTAGATCTCCTTCCATTGACTCATTCATCTAGAAACACCAGCTGCCCTGTTACCATGAAAGTGGGCTGCATGACTTACAAGCAAGGCTATTGCCCAAAGCGACCTGGTACAAGAAGTTCTCTAGGTGACCAAGGAGGAGCCTGTGTCCATGGGACACAGAGGAGACCAGAATCAGCTCACCATCTCCAGCTGTGTACATAAAGACATCAACTTGGTCCTGCTCAAGCTCAAACATGATAGTCACACAGCAGCTGCTGCTGTGCACAGCCATCAGGTTGTCTGAGAGCACCAGCCAGGATTCAGAGTGGTGACCGGGAAGGAGGCCCTGGAGTCTGCGTTTTGACTGGGAATGGGATTGGAATATTGGCTTTGTCACCAGAAGCTAACTGCCTAACTTTTTAAGCAGCCTTAAGGTCAAGTAGACCCGTCTAAGCCTTAGTTTCCCACCAGGAACGGAGTAGGGGCTTACCCTAGCATCTATTTCTAGTGCTTCTCAAATGCACAGCACAAGCACACAGCACATCTTCCAGTAGTCACTTGAGTGTTGCTGTGGACTACAATGATGGCAAAGTTGGAGGTAAGGAGATGAGGTGGGAGTGGGATGGAGGTTAGGTTGGGTGCAAAGAGCTCTGAGGTGGGAAGTAAAACGATGAGATGGGAGGGTAGAGGGCTGTGGTAGAAAGGGGATTTTAGATTTATTTGAACATGATGAGAAGCTGCTCTTGTGACCTTCAACATCCATTACACACACACACACACACACACACACACACACACACACGCACGCACGCGCCATCGTGCCACAAAACTGGGGCAGGGGAAGGTTTGCATTTTCATTCAGTTTACCACCCCTGTATTCTTGACGTTGGGGATTCACAGATGCAGTATCCCCAAATGTGTAAAGCTAGCAGACAGATAAGTAATTGTAATCCAAGAACGACAGTAACCCTAGAAAGCACGAGTATTCTGGAACCTCGGAAAAGTGGAGAGCTTGTCTGGGAAAGAGAGGGTTGTGGTGTGAATGACAGATAAGCAGGGCCTTGCCAGGGGCTGCAGAGCATCCATTTCTAGGTAGGCAGGAGGCTCAGAGAGGCAAGGATCAAACTTCCTAGGCACATCTTAGGAGTGCTGGGCACAAGACAAATGAGGGATCCAGAAAGCTCAGAGCCCAGTTATGCCCCAGGCTAGCCAGACCCGATCAGTGAGAAGCCCTCTATCCCTTTGCTCCAAAGCCCCATTTGTGAAGCTGCTGTCTGTCTCTAGACCGTCCAAAGCCTCGCCACGGCCAAGTTCAGCTCCTGGAGTTCTTGTGTAACTGTGAGCACAGGAAACGGAAGACCCACCTGTGAGAAAGTTCACAGTAGAAGCATTGGACTAAGAGGAGAGAGATGGACGACACAGCGGCCAGCTTCACCACCCAGACCAAAAAGAGGGGAAAGCTTCCATGCTTTGTATTCTGTTCAGAGGGTACAAGTGACCCTACTACCTGAGACTGAGAAAGTCTTTGCAGCAAATCCTATAGGTGAGAGATTGCCTAGTGCTAAGGGGTGCACCTAGGGGTTATGATGGGGGGCTTTGCCACTGAGGTATGCTGATCTGCAGGGAACACCACAGGCCCGTCCGCTAACTGTTCTGTGGGGCATTCTGATTGCAGATGAAGAACAAATGTTTACAAGAACCAACTCCACTTTTTTCTTCATTCCAGAGATCATTCTGGAAGCTGAGGGTGTATGACACCAACTTAGGGATAAGCTTGAAAGCACTTTAGTTTTTACAAAGAAAACCTTTGGCAGTAATCAGTATTTAAATTATGATTCTTAATTAGTTACTGGCTGTACCCCTCCCAACTGATTTCCAGGTGTCAGTGTGTCAGGACTGGAAACTGTGGCACCCGTCTCAGGAGTCAGACGACTTGTACTGCCCACATCTTACACAGTAAAACCACCCGGCTTTAATAAATGCTCATACCTGCTCTTCACCCCAAGAAAATTTGATTAGGAAATCTTGAATTAGGGCCCAGATGCTAATTGTTGGTGGTGGGTTTCCACACATTTCCCATTTAATGTTTAACCATTTAATGTTTAATCATTATTTTAAGGTGTTTCAAACAGGGGCAGAAATAACATGGATTAGAGAACTACCTGCATGCCCCCCTTACTTTTTCCCTCTCTGTGTTACCCATAGAACCCCCTGCCTGGCCTTACCTCTCAGCCTCAAGTGGCTGATGTGACCAGGGAATTGTTGAACCAGGACATCGACTGTCCCTGCCCAGAATGGTGCAGTCCAGGGCTTTGTTACTTTGTGGAGTGGAAAGAGAAGGCAATAATCTGTGGATGATGGCCAACAAGGATCCCATTCAGAGTGAAGTGCTAGGGACAAAGGTTCTAGGCCAGGAGGGGGTGGGACAAAAAAAGTGTTGCTGCCCATGGCCATAGCCCTCCTCAAGATTCTTTGGGAGTTTCAATATCCCATTATCCCTTCTTCCGTGGTCTCTTCGGTCTCTTATCCCATAGATGCACCTGGCCTCATGACCCCTCATCATCCCCCCTCAGGCACAGAGTATACCATGGATGGAGGACACAATGTAAATTCCAAGGTATAGCTGTGTATCAGGCCACCCCAGGACATGCCAGCATGCCAACCAGTTCAGTGGTGGCCAAGGAGCTGGTAGTATGAAGCCAGGCCCACACATTAATGGAACCAGTTCCTTTAAGAGAGAGTTTCTTCACTGGGAAAAGTCTGACTCAAAGTACTACAGTCTCACTCTCTGGCAAATGCCGGCCTCATAGAAGAGCAGGATTCATACTCAAGAAAAAGTCAACAAAGACTGAGCATCTGGGCCAGTGAGAAAGCAGGGTAGGCAGAGTTTTTTGTTTTTGTTTTGTTTTGTTTTGTTTTAACCACGCTTTGCTATCTCTTGCTTGGTGAGTGAGTTGGGGTTGAGTGAGGATGCTGGGTGGATGCTTAGGAGGCCCTAAGTTGAGGATGTGAGGTGGGAATACTGCTTGTAAGCAGATGTGGTAGAAATGGCTAGATTCAATCTGGGTGTTGGATGTAGGAAGGCTGAATGTGCAGGGTGTGTTGGGTTTTGAGGATGCTGAAACTACTGCGTTGGTAAAACAATTAAATTGGCACATCGTTGAGTAATCAAGTTTATATATTAAGGGTGCTCACTGTGGGAGCTGCTGTAGAAGTGAAAATTAGGATTTAGGCGTAGGGAATGTGGGAACTAGGCATGGGGTTGATATGGATGAATTTGGGGACCAACTGAATGTCTGTGTTACCCTAGAAACTCCAGGCCTGGTAGAGGACCTAAACATGTCTGATTCTTCTAACTCAAGCATCTCTCTTGGCTGGTGTGAGCATGTTTAAGGGACATCCTTTTTTTAACTTATGTTCATTGGTGCTTTCCCTGAATGTATGTCTGTGTGAGGGTGTCAGACTCCCTGGAACTGGAGTTACAGATAGTTCTGAGCTGCCATGTGAGTGCTGGGAATCGAACCAGGGTCCCCTGGAAGAACAGTCACTGTTCTTAGCCGCTGAGCCATCTCTCCAGCCCCCAGCAACATCCTTGAGATGAGCGCTGAAGGCATCAAGGAGTAGAGGAAGCGCATGGAAGATTCCATCTCAGACACCTGCTACACAGCAGGGATCTTCACCAAGAGACAGAACCACCAGGTGAGGACACAGAGCCAACACCCCAGCTCCAAACCTTTCCCCTGAGGCTTCATCCCATAGAGAAAGATGTGGTGATGTTCTGATTAAGAAAAACTCATCCACACTTCTTATGCCTAGACAAAGTCAAGGGTAATCTCTGGGATCCCCTTGCCTGAAAAAAATACGAAACAAGCACTGTGCCAGATTAGTATCTCTGTGTGCCATTGGAGGTGTAAGGAATATAGAAACAAGTAAGGTGCAGAGCTTGCCTTCCAAGATCTTACCTTCTAGGAGACACAAATGGAAAAGTATGTATCTCCCAGTGTTTTCAGGGCAGCCAGATGTCTTTGTGTGGCCTGTACCAGAGCCACAAAAGGGGTTGCAAAGGTTGAAGAGCAATCTATGCCTTACCCATATGTCTTCAACCTCAGCTGCTATGAAGTATGACCTCAGCACCTAGCCAGAGCCGGACAGTGGTGGGTTCTGGGACAGCCCTCTGCATCCATGCATCCTTCTCTGGGTTGTCCCAGATTCTGCTCCCCATACTGCCCCCTGCAACAGGCTGAGCGTTGTAAGAACTACTGTCTCGAATTCTGCCACCCATTTGCAAATGCCACAAAATGTAGCTCTCCACTGCTGCTTAGCTAAACTAAGACACAGCCTTTTTGGTGAGTGGGCAATGGGGCCTACTTTGACACCACAAAGCAAGGCATTGACTGATAGAGAGGGTTTTTTCTGGGGGGGAGGGGTATTGTTTTGTTTTACCCTTTTATCTCAGAGTCCTGGAGCCCTGTAGACATTGACCTACGGCACAGCCCTTGTCTCAGATTCTGTGGTTGGTCATATCTGATGAGATACCAGGCGTAAGCAAAGTACACTCTACAGGGAGAGAGGTGCCGAGAAGCCGACTGGAAACTGGAGTGACCTCTTAACAGAGGGCTGGAAGCCTTACACAAAGGTCTTAACAACCCCAGGAACAGAAAAAGAAGGGCCTTTATTGAATACTAACTACATGGTGGCCTCCTTGTCCCTCAATCCTGTAAAATAAGCAGCCTCTGTCAGTCTTTCTTTTGCAAATGAGGCAATAGGTATTATAAAAGAGATGTACATTGCCAAAGGTCACAAGCTATTAGGTGGCAAGGTGACGCTTCACAAACAGGTTTTTCTGACTCCAGGACATCTGCTGCCTACCACTCACAGAAGGAAAGTGTGTGGTTCCATCTTCCTATGGGCTGGGCAGGTGGGTATGCAGGCTAGTATGAAGGCACAACTTCTGACCCCAATTCTTCCGGATTTCTCCAGACCTCCTGCAAACCAGCAGCAGTTTGAAAAGGCCCCCAACACAGTGACTCTGACCTGGAACCAAAACCCTGATGTCCAGGAAGATGGTGATGCCCACTATGTCACCCGAAGAGGGATGAAAACAGCCCCCGTCTGGTTCGCTGCAGCTAAGCATGTCTTCAGCAACAAGTGCATGGTGACACGGCAGGAAATGCTACTTCAGACTAGTGGCTCAAAATGAAATGGGTGACAGTGACCCACCGCACTCCAAGGATGTGTGGTTTGTCAATAGGACCAGAGTGGAGATAGGACCGGAGTCACTAAAGAGTACCCAAGAGTTAACATCAGAGATCCATGGAGATGGGTCATCACTTACAGACCTGTGAGGAACTCAACAGAGATGTACCTGTGGGTGCTTTCAGCGATGTGACTGATGGGGAAGAGGCACCCTTAGGGGCCCAGATCATAGTGAGGGAGAGGAGGATTACAGAGCCAATCTGAAGACTGCTATAAAGAGAGGGAAGGTATGGGTGAGTGCTGGCTGGGACTCTGGAAAACAGTGGTGAAGTCTGCAGGGATACAGATAACACCGGGAAATGGGAAAAGATGGCTACAGGGGGCTAAGAGGAGAACCTGAAAGCTGACTTGACAGAGGGGAAGCCATGCTGGGGGAAGAGATCCATGCCGGGGTTAGGAGCTGAGAAAACCAGAATCGAAGAAGCGGGTATGGAGAAGGCATTTGATTCCCTCGGTCTAGGAAAACATAAGTCTATGAGGCTGAAGCGGAGAAGTGCAGTGTGGGTGCACAAAAACCCTTAAGAACTGCGCAGGTGGTGGCACACACCTTTAGCCCCAGCACCCGGGAGACAGTCATGGGTAGATTTCTATGTGTTTGAGGCCAGCCTGGTCTAAGCAAGCTCCAGGCCAGGCTGTAAAATGGGAACATCTCAAAGAAGGGAGAGGAGAAGGAGGGAGGGAGGAAGGGAGGGACGGAGGGAGGGACGGAGGGACGGAGGCAAAGAAGAGTACACAGTTGAGGCTCCCATAATTGCTAGCACCTGAGAATATGACCCACATCTTCCTGGGTATCTTTTGAGCTCTAAGATGAGGGTGGCTCACAGCTGCCCATCCCCCCTACGCAGTGAGGACCCGAGCCCCAAGTTGAAATCCTATCAGCTGGACTGGCACCACGCAACCTGCTTTCTGGCCCACTGTGCTCTGTGCCAGGACTACTCCATGAGTGGCACCTTTCTTGGGAACCCATGGCTCATGGTGACTGTCTACAGGGTGATGTCAGCATCACTGTCAACTCTAAGTTCTGCTACAGCTTCACCCGCAGTGTGTACACCCTGGCCGTCCCCACCTGCACGCTGAAGGACAGCCGTGAATACTGCACGCTGGGAAAGCATGAGCTAGGCGAGGACCATAGCATCTGCTTGCTCACTCTCTATGGTAAGAACACCACCAGGTCTGGCCTGGAGGGAGGACACATCCATTCTGTCCAAGGGCAGGGGCCCATTCCATCAACTGGCTAGGGCTGTTTTCTGTTTGATCTGCCATCAAGAGGTACAAATATTCTCCCATCTTATCAATGCCATATATAATGTCCCTGGCCCCTGCAAATGTGGGGAGTTCATGATCCCTTGCTAAACTATGACAACACGCATTGATGAACTGAGACCCACCTTTCAAAAAGATGCTGCTCACCAGGTTTAAACAAGACTGACCCATCACAATTTATTCAGCAGGGTTCTGGGGGAAATCTGTACACTTACAAATTTTCTCAAGTGATTTTTGATATGCATCAATGTTGAAAATCACTGGTCTAGGGTAAGGACCCACGAGAGGCTCAAACACGGGAAGCATAAAGTGGAGGATTCCTCTCACATATGCCTGCCTTGCTCTTGCTTGTGGTGTACACATTTGAGGAGATAGTTTACTCGTTCTCATTCAGTCTACTGTCTTCATGGCTAGCAGTGTGACCCCTCCAATGTGAAGCCAACCTCACATGCCATGCTGTTCAGATTCCTCCCAGCTTCTCCCAGTCTTCATGTTAACATTCTAGCAGGCCAGGCACCCCGTTCCCTTCTCTCCGGCTTTGTGCTCCATCACGCCCTCAAATTCTCTATGGTGATGTGGTCTCCATGGCTACAGATCTTTATTCAGTCAGTTAGAGATGTCTTTCCTTAGGGGCAAAGATGGTAGTCTCTCAAGTGCTCAACCAGGTGTCCGGCACTAAGAAGATAATGCTTCGAGAACAGCTGCTGAACTGTGTCTGAACTAAGCAAGGAGGGCATGGGGGATGGAGGTAGAGGATCCAGCGTCCATTCCACAACCAGAGATCCCTGGCAGTCACTCTGGCTGGTTTTAGGAATACGGACTGGGGCCTCCGATGCCACCACTGGCTAGCCATCTTTCTGTTTCTTCACCTACTGGGTTATGAGGAAGCACCTAACACAAATCCTGGGGGAGGTGGGGGAAACCAAGTCTGACTAGATGGCAGCCTTTGAACTCACATACAGCTAATCCAGCTCGGAAGACATAGGGACCAGTCCTCAGTTCCTATGTAGTGACTCTAAATCCAGCGACTTCAGATCTTCACGAGCACTAATAAATATTAGCTCTCATTTTTTTCAAAGATGGCAAGTCAAGCCCAGCATTGATCACCGAGAATCTTCAGAAGGCGGAGCTCTTCACGCAAGCTCCGGCCTGGAGGCGGCAGCATCAGCTGTGGTGTGGGGCTTTTGGGCCAGTCTACCTTACTGGACGGACGGATGGACGGGCGGACGGACGGACGTGTCACCTTAAGTGTTCGGTGAAGGTACAGAACAAGAAACTCTCTGAGCTCACCCTTCCTGCTCCTGAGAAAGGAGTGCAACAGGAGCCCTGGGGGTGAACACACAGCCAGCCCACACACACAGCCAGCCCACACACACACACACACACACACACACACACACACACACACACACACACACACACGAAGTCACCTTGGGGCTTCCCTTCCTTCTTCACACCCACTCACCCTCCCCTCAGCACACAGGACAAATTCTGCTGACTCCCTCCCCCTCCCCATCCTGCTCCCTCCCATTTCTGCACATCACAGAAGTCTGGGCTCAGCATCCTAGAGTTTGAATGGATCAGGACCTTGCTCCCTAAGTACCCAGCCTCCTGCCATCAGAGCAGGATGGAGCTGCTCATGCAGTTTTAAACTTGCTTTACAGTAGAATACTTCCTGGAAGAATTTTAAACTCGAAATGACGGAGCCCTGAGCCCTGCTCCCCCCACCTCCCTACTTCTTTGCTTTCTGTCCCCATGAGAGGTATCTGTAAAATTTTCAGTTTGGGTCTAGCTTAACAGCTCACAGTAATACATAGCTCAACAGTAGAGCACAATTTTAGCACATGAAACGCCTTCAGTTTGATGCCCAGCACCCCCAAAAAAAAAAGTTTGGAAAGTCATACATTCATCTACCACCCATGAGATTTGAACCTCCTGTATTATATTCCCCCAAACATGTCAATGGCATATTCACCACTGACCCTTTCTGCTTCAGGACTAAGCACTGCCCATTAAAATTCAAATGCCCCCGGAGTAAGGCAGAACAATATTCTACTGAGGCTTCAGGTCTAAAGTAAGAACCAGCTAGTCTAATTCCATTCCTCCCTCCCAGCTGCTCAACTAAACCCAGATTCCAAGGAAGAGGCAGTAGTATAGAAGTCTGCTCCATTTAGAGAAGCAACCAGTCTGGGCTGGGGACGGGGAGAGGGTTATGCTGCAACTGCATAGCTAAGGGTTACCAAGACTGCTAAATACCTAAACACAGAGCACTACATCAAGGGCAAATGCAGACAATGGTAAGACACTACCCAGCCCCACCCTCTTGAATATAACCACACCACTCACACACACACACACACACACACACACACACACACACACACACACACACACACGACCAGGGAAGTGACACCCACTGAAACAAATACAGTGTCAGCATAGCCAGGGAGCCAGCTAGGCGCCAAGATGCCCGAGCCAAGTCAACTGTGACCCAGGCTGTGAGGCCAACCAAGGCTCCTGGCACCATGCCTCCAGCCTCCACCCCCTGTCCAGGACAGGCACGTGCCACACAGGCAGATAAGTCAGAAAGTCAGTGGTCCTTGGGGTTTTATTTTATTTTATTTTATTTTTCACATGGGCAGTAGAGGATGGAGTTACCCCATCCTTACTCCCCTTGCATTGACTGTGCCTTACGTCTTAAGACCCCCAGAGAGTCTTTTAGAACTCACTCCCAGGACAGGAAGAAAGCTCTGTTGTTGGTGTGCTAGGGTAGGACACCCCGGCTCTGAGCTAGGTTAAGTACCCCTCAGAAGCTCTCTGAGGCCCACCCCTCTAATTCTTTTGCAGACAGCAGGAAAAGACATATAGCTGGAGACCAGTCCCTTCCTTTGGCATGGTTTACCTTAGCCCTGGGGATAGAGTCTGAGGGAGATGGTTGAAGTCTAAGCTCTGAGACAACCCGTGAAACAGGACCAATCTGAAACCTTGGTACCCTCAAGTTTCCAGACCAAGGAAGTTCCCTTCAACTACTTCTCATAGACAGACATCCATTCACCACTTGACTGAGATGCTGAAGTAACAAGGCTAGATAAAGGAAAACAAGACTCCCCCTTCAACCAATCTTCCCAAAGGGGAACCTGGGGAAGGAGCTTCAAGCCCTGGTCCTGGGTCATCTTGGGAGACACAAACTGGGAAAGAATGAGCCTGGCATGGCCATTAGTCCTAGGCGTAAGAGATAGTCACACTCCTCCACCTAGTAAAAAGATAAAGGGAGGTTAACAAGCCATCACCTTCTGGGAGGGCTTTGACGGTCCTGATGGTGTGCGAGAGGTCTACTGAGACTTAGGTGAGGGATACGAGGCCACCTCTGAGCTCTCAGCATCATCCTGGACTACCAGCTTTCCCAGGAGTGCCTCCAGCTTACCCGGTCAAGCCTGCCTCTTTCCCAGGAGGTGCCTGCTGATCCAGCTCCTGCACACTCCCAAAGTCGGGGCCCCAGTCCCAGGAGAAAGGTGAGCAGACCCCAGTCCCTTCAGTTGGCCTTGCTCAGTCTATAGTCTTCCAGGGGCTCCCGGCTCTCGACAGCCGACAGGGCAATGAGCATCTGAGCAGCATAGTAAGTGGACATGATGAGCGCCCGAGAGTAGGGCACGGGGAAACAGAACTTGTTGAGAGCGATGGTCAGGTCTGAGATGATGAAAAGCAGTGCACCACCGCCAGCCGCCAGCTCCGTCCACCGCCAGGCTGCGCCAACCAGCCGCAGCCCTGCCATAGCTCTCCAGCCCATGAAGCTGATGAGGGCCACATAGATCCCTACCAGGTAGGTGAAGGCACCCGACAGCCCTGGGTAGAGTAGAGCATAGCACAGGCCTGATAGCACTCCAATCACCAGACCTGTCCGGAGAGCCAGTGGCCGCATGCCAAAGGCCGAAGCATAGAGTATGTGTGTCACAGCAAACATCAGGAGACCTGCAAGCGAGAGGGGATACAGAATGCTAAAAGCAGGCTTGGTGACTAATGAGCACTTTGTGTGCAAGAGAATGGGACTAGGGATAACCCGGCAGCTTTGCTCCGGGACTAAGAGGGGTAGCAAGTTTTAAACTCACCCTTCTCATATACTCCCTTAGAGAGCTGGTTCTCCTCCAACAGAAGACCCAAGTCCCCAGCCTCAAAAATCCTCCAACTCCCTATCCCCTCTTCCAAAGCCTTCCCCAATCCCCAACCCCAGGACCCTCTTTCCTCCAGCCCCAGGCACCCTCCCAGGCAACTCCTACAACTACTGACCATACTCAAAGTAGCCGTGGTCCTGCCAGATGAGGAAGGCATCGCCCACAGCAGAGAAGACGAGCCCCACAAAGATGAGGGAGGCACTGGGGTGGGCCAGCAGGAACCTGATGCCATGGGCCAGAAGGAAAAGCCAGAGGCAGAAGATGGGCAGGCACTTGATAAGGGCACTGACCCACGATGGGCTGGATGAGGGCAGCCAGAGCACAAAATACACGCAGGTGGCCTTTAAAAAGGGCACCAGTTTGGGTCCCTCGCTCTTCACCTGGAAGAGACAAGACGAGGGTGACGCTCAGAGGTCGGGGAGCCCAGAAGCCCATGGTGGAATGTAAAACCCAGCAGCACCTTTCCCCAAGGCTACAGGGCACACACCAGCCCTATACCACTCAGAAGAGGGAGGACTGCTCGAGAAACCTGGCCTGTCCAGCTCTAGTCAGCCAGCAGAAGTCTGGTTGAATGAAACCATTATCACCCTAAGGTTCAGTTTACCAGGACAGGCAAGGGCTCTCCTGTCCTGTCACTCTCGTCCACTCTCGGCCCTGGGACTGGCCCAGAAGAGTCATTCACTGGGCCAACAGTGAATGCTACGATGCTCCCTTCTGCAACCTAGTGCTTTCCCTTCTGGTTTCGTCCTCTCCCCTCCTAGAAGGGTCCCTTGGCCCTGCTTCCAGTCAGCATCAGCTCCCAGCTGTGAGGAATCCGAGTGATATTAGAGGGAAACCACAGAAACGCAATGGCTGACCAACTCATGATCCCAGCTTTAGAGCCAGGACTCCGGCTTAGAGGCCTGGCAACACCGGGTGAGTGCCAGGAATGTAGGCAAATGACAGAACCTCCACCCCACAGGCTTTCTGTCCTGCCCAAGTCTGCCCCCTCAGCGTCCACTCCACCTGTGTTAGACCAAAGGTGGCATCAAGGACAAAGAGATGCTAGGGATGCTGGGAAGAGAAATAAGATTTGCGTTGGGAGCAATAAAGACTGCCTGAAACAAAAAAGGTTTCCAGGGCTAGGGGGTGCTGGCCATTTCTTTTCCCAGAGAACAAGAGCAACTTGAGGCACCAGAGACAGGAAGGGGGTGGGGAGGGCTTCTTGTCCCGGCTTCTGATCTGGAGCCAGCAGACAGGCAGGGAGGAGATGGGGAACTGAGAGAGGGAAGTTGGCACAGCTGACTGGGTCTCAGCTGGATTAGGGGGAGGGCAGCTCTAAAGAAAGGTTTGACTCAAAGCACAGTCCGAGCTGGGGGAGGAGAGTCTGCAGATGTTCTACGGTCTCCCGAAGCTCCTTCTCGTGGGTTGTTAGCTCAGGGTTTCTGAGGGTGAGCTGGAGCGACTGGGGTTCCCAATAGACCCCAAACTTCACCTAAAGTTCTCTGGCTGGGTGAGGAAGCTGTTCCCGCAAGACCCTGAGGACACACTCAGATTCCCAGGCTACCAGGTACCTGATGCAACTGCAGAAGGGGTAGAGAGGAGACATATAGCGAGAGGGTCCTGGGAATAAGCCTGCTCTTGTTCTGTCAGAGGTGAGAGATGAGGGCAGAGGTGACACTCCCTTCCCATGGAAACTTCCTTATCAGGGATAGTCAGGGTGTGGGCATGCATGGTCAAGGGAGGAGACCCCCCCCAAGACGCCCAGCTCAACGTGTCAGCCCTCAGAAACGTCAACTTTGCTCTCCCCTCCTTCCCCAAGCCTGTATTTTCTAGAAGAAACTGGCAGTTAGGTGGTGAAATCACGACTGAGAAGCCAGCCTCAGAGGAGTGGGGAGCCAAGCCAAAGGTCGGAGTTGATTAAAAAAAAAAGTCTGAAAAGGAGGTCAGGCCGATTGAGAGCAGTCCACAGCCACCTAGCTTTGCTTAGGCTGAGGCGTCACCCCTTTGCGCCTACAAGGTGACGATGAAACCAACCTGGGGTCAGGATTCCCAAGAGGTCGACCCTCCCACACACACCCTCTCGAACGCTCCTCTGAGGTCCCACCACGCAGAAAACCCTGAGGCCCGCTGCTGTCCGTCCGGTCCCAGGCCAAGACCCACAGACCGGCTCCAGACACACATGGATCAACAAAGTCACGCTTCCGAGTCACGTGCACAGTGTTTTCCTCCCTCCCGCGGGCAGACGGGGGGCGCGCGCGGAGGAGGGGGGGTTGCTGCGTTGAGTGAGGCGCGAGGGGCCGTGACAGCCGCCGCTCCCCTCGGAGGGGGAGGCACTAGCTTCCTCGGCCACCCCGGCGGGCGGGCGGCCCGGCTGGCCGCTGCCTCGTCCCCAGGCCCGGGGAGCTCCGGCCGCGGCTCGCGCGCTCGCGCACTCACCACAGTGACCGGGGACACCATGGCGGCGGCGGCGGCGGCTGCTGGCACCCGCTCCGGGTTGCACCGCCAGGACGCACCCAGGGGGCCAGGTGAGCAGACGATGAAACAAAGCCGGGGTGAAGTGCACTACCTCCCGCGCGCCCGGGAGCTGGGAGTACAGACTGCGAACCTCACGACGTCACCACAGACCCAGCCAATGAGCGGGCTGGAGCCTCCGATGGGCGGAGTCCGGCGGGCGGCGCCCGCCAGGCTTCCTCTGTTTCTGCACTGTAGAAGGAGATCCTCCCACCCCCGGGCGTGGGCGGGGACTCGAGGCCACGCCCCGTAGGGAGGCGTGGCAGGGCATCCCAGAACGTGATCGCGACCCCCCACGGCTAGGAGGCGAGCGCGTCGCCGCCCCGGGAGTACCGCGAGATGCATCGTCTCTTAACTCCAGGACAAAAAGCAAAGAGAGATTCTCCTCAGCCTTTTAAGCATGCAGCCTAAGCGGATGCGATTCCAATAAGACGTGGTTTTCAACAGTGGACGCGGCAGGGTTCAGCAGACAGCCTTCAGCATGGGAAGAGATACGTATCCAGGCGCAGAGTGTACTTAAACTATACAGAATCGTAGTTACATTAAGCGCACGTGGACATTTGTACACTGAACAAAAATATAGCTACGGACGGGAACTGCGGGTTGACCACCATCCTTCACCGCACTACGAAACCTGGGGATAAAAGCAAGCGGCAACCTGTAGTGGACCCCATTACGGCAACAGGTGAACAAATTACAGTGCTAGAGGGCCTTAGTCACACATCCCTCGCGGCTGGAACAACAGTGACAGACAAGAGCAAAGCAGCAATGCATTGCAGGCAAAGCTGAGCATGCCCTCTCTAGCCTAGATTTCCTCCTCTGTAAAATGAATGGGTGACCTCTAAGGTTCTGCCCAATCCAGACCTGTTGTGTAGGATCAGGAAGGGGGAAGGTTGCTGGTTTCTGGAAATACAAGTCTACCTAGCAGACTTCATGGAAATGGAGGTTTCCAAATTCCACTGGATAGGTGTGTGGTCTGTGATACAAGCAGAGCTTTGGCTGTGGCATCTGCTGTTGGGAAGGGGGGGAACACTGACTGCTTCCGGAGATGGGGATACCCCAGCCCCGTGCTGGACCCCAGCCCCGTGCTGGCCTGGAAAAGACACAGGCTGAACTCTCCAGTGAGCCCTTCCCACAGTCATCCTCTTCATTTTTTTCCTCCAGCTGTCCTCTAGCCCTAAACTGCTGGCCTGACACCCCCTCAGAGAAGAACAGCCCTCTTCTAGTGACAGTATTGACAACCTGAAATTCCAAATAGAGTCTAGTAAGGGCCAAAGTCAAGGTTTGGGAGAGAGGTGCTGCTCGCCTCCTCTCTAGGCAAATTCATGGTCCAGGTTATTTTTTTGTTGCTGTTGTTTTTGTTTTTGTTTTGTTTTTTCAGTCAGGAGTTTTGAGAAGACCACCTACTTCATCCCAGTGAGAAATGTAAACAGCTGTCCCCAAAGCTTTGTCATAGACGCCACTGCCAAATGTATTTCTGGGAGAGAGCACTGAACCGAAAGCAACATGGACATGATCCCTCGTTTCCTGGGACTCACGAGTGTTGTAATTGGTCATATGCCACTCTGTCTTTGGAGCCTCGGTTCCCCATCAACAAGTTATAATATTACAACATACATTCCAGTTTTAGACCAAACCCTCCAGTCACCAGTCAAGCCAGGGCATTTTTGTTTCTCTGGACCCTTTTCTCTAATTATAAAGATTAAAAATGTGAACTTTTAAAAGGATTGGGGGGAGAGTACGGGGGTGTAATTGAGGTCAAAGTTGCTGGAACTCCCTGGAGGTGGTATTGCAGGCATCTGTGAGCTGCCTGAAATGGATGCTGGGAACAGAACTCAGGTCCCCTGGTGGAGCAGTGTGTGCCTTTACCCAGTGAGCCAACTCTCCAGGCCCTGAGAATGTAAACTTTATTGGTGGTTTCAAAAACTGGGACCAACCAGAATTGCTTGAGAAGTCCTTTTAAAACATCATTTCCTGCCTTAGCCCTACTAATTCACCAATTTTGATAAGCTTCAAACACAAATACCTAAACAGACAGTGCTCACCAGGAATACCACTTCTAGCTGAGTTCAGCTGAGAGTCAGAGGCCATTCAGAGAGCGAGAAAAAAACATGGACAAGGTCCACTCGACCAGGCTGAGAATCCGGCATTTCTAGAAGCTGTGCTCTTCCCTGGCTAACTCGGTCTCTCTTCCTCAAACCTCGGGGCTTTTGGCAATGTGCCTCTGGACCAGTGACTGCTTTTGTTACCTAACCCTCGTCTTACTCTGCCTGCTTGAACTAAGTGAGTTTCTGCCCTGCCCCAATCTTATCTTTGAAGACAGAACGCCTGATGACCAGAAGTCCCTCTTCAGGTGGCTAACTAAAACCGATCGGGTCTAAGATGTGTGCTGCAGTGACCGCCCCATGACTTCTCTAATTTCCTTAAGACTCTATGGCAGCATGCTAAATGACACCTCTCGGCACCATGACAGGTGACCAGAAAGAACCACAGAAGGAACAAAAGCAGGGGGCATCTGGGTTCCTGGGAAACCTCTATCCACTCCCAGGAAGATAGAGCTCTTTCTGTCCTTCCTTAGCTCATTCCTCCCATGGTTCCTTCACCCAGTGGCTATAACTCTCTGTCCCTAGCCGTTGGAGCAGCTACTTTGCAAATTTATCTTCCATTACCTCCTTCCCTGTTCAGTGAACACTCACTTTTATTGTGAATTCTATAACTCCGAGAGGGAAAGGGGAACCAGGAATTAGCTACAGTTTGGCTAATCTGTCCAATGCCTCTACAGGCTGTAATTGATTCTCTTCAGTTAAGTACTCTAGATATTGAGCCTTCACTGACACGGACACTAACAATTTTGCTTCCCCTCAAGAAGGAACTTATCCTAATTTTATTTATATGTATATGTATTTGATTCGATTTTTAAATTTGCTCTTCGGTTGTTTGGGAGGGTTGATTTAGACTTTCTTGAGTTTATATTCTAGGTAGCAAGGAATAGAGTACGACTTAATGAAAATAGGCGCTCCTCTTCTGTACCCAGAATGACTTGTCACCTGGTTCTTCTCACACAGAGCTATTTTTCCTCTGTACTTGCCTGTCTGTAAGGAGGTGAGCCCATTCACTGATTCACTCCATCAACAAATACATAAAGTGTACCTGCATATGTGCCAGCTATCATGTTAGATGCCAGAGTTATAAATATTGGGTCAAAAACAACCTCTGTGCTCATGGAGTTCACAGTTGACTGCCGGCAGGTGAGTAAACAAACAGGTGGTGTAGCAGCTGAAGCAATTGAGGTGAGAAGCTGGGTGTGGCGTCCCATACCTGTAGTCCCAGATGCTCAGGAGGCTGATGTGGAAGAGTGCCGTGAGCCCACAAAGTCAAGACCGGTATGGTCAACACAGCCTCAAGAAGTACGAATGTGTGTCACAAGAGCCATACAGAAGACATCAGAGTGATTCATTGTACCTGTCACAGTAGAGGAAGGCGGGGCTTACTCTAGAAGAATCGGTTAGCCTTCATTGAGCAAACATCAGTGGGTATGACTCTAGGAATGGAGTCAGATGGAGTCAGAAAGACACACTGAATCAGGACAAAGGAGTAGCACTGGAGCTGGGAGAGGGAGGTTGATGCCAGGATCTAGAGTCGCTATTGAAGAACTGGAGAAGAAATAAGAGGAGCCGAGTCAGGAAGGATCCTGAAGCTTCTATTAAGGAGTTTGGACTTGGCCCAGGAGATGCCAGTTGTCTTCTGTTCTTAACTTCTCTAGTTGGTTCTATCTCTCTAGGTCTGGTCCAGAGACCCCCAAAGCACACCTAACTAATCAGCTTTAAGAATCTTCCCTCCAGCTGGTGAGTGCTGGTGGGGCACACCTTTAATCCCAACACTCAGGAGGTAGAGACAGGTGGATCTCCATGAGTTCAGGGCCTGCCAGGTCTTCAGAGTGAGTTTCAGAACAGCCCAGGCAAGGCAAACTACAAAAAGAAATCCTGTCTCAAAAAAAAACAACAACAACAAACAAAAAAATAGAATCTTCCTATTACACTCCCATTTAACCCACAGATCTGTCTGGAGAGGAAATGTTAGAAATGTCACAGGGTGCAACATGAAACTGTGGTAAACGTATGTGAGAGTAGTTTTAAGAGAGATGAATGTATGTCGGAAGGTACTAGATACCAATCTAGAGCTCAGACCAGAAGTAAAGACTGAGTCTAGACTTTCTTGTCACAGCCAGTTGTGTTAGGTTTAATATGTGGGATCAGGGGTGGTCTTAATAAAGATGTTCTGGGCTCTGTGATTAGACTCTGGGTTTGGGGGTGACCTAAGTCCAGGCTCTCCATTTTCTGTGGGCCCTTGTCAAATCATTTGACCTCTCTCTGTTTCTTTTTCTAAATAATGCCAACCTGGCAGGAGTGGTTTGAAAGGAAGTTTGTTAATGCATATTCCATGCCCTGCTGCCAGAACGTGCTTGCTCTCCTTGTTCATTGACAAGGGCATCCCTGGACCTTAAGATCCAAGTGGACATGGGGCTGGGAGGTGGCTCAGAGGTTAATAGCACTGGCTGCTCTTCAAGAAGTCCTGAGTTAATTCCCAGCACCCACGTGGTGGCTCACAACCATCTGTAATGAGATCTGGTGTACTCGTCTGCCTCCAGGCAGAAAGGCAGGCAGAATGCTGGATATAAACAAATAATTTTTTTAAATCCAAGTGGACTTTCCTAACTAAAATTTGTCAACCAAAGGGTCTTCTGGTTGACAAATTTTGGTTCAGTACCAGGGCCCCCCTCCCCCAGGGAATCCCTCCCTTCCAGAGGAGTATGCCGGATTAGACGACCACAGCACCTAAACTTCTAGAACTCCAGTTCTCCAAAATCTTTTCTTTAATACTTATTTTAGTGTGTGTGCATGCGTGTGTGTATGTGTGTGTGTCATAACACCCATGTAGAGGTTAGAGGACACGTTCTAGAAGTAAATTCTTTCCTCCCTTCCTCTTTGCTTCGGGTCTTCAGGCTCGGCAGCAAGCAGCTCTAAGCCATGAGCCATCTCAGCAGCCCCCAAGTCTTATTGTCATCCTGGCCTCCTCAGTCCTGTTGGATCCTACAGCGTTCGGGGCTCAGTTTGGGGTTGTTCCTTCTCCGGTGCTGGAAAGCTAGGAAGAGGAGGAAAGCAGTGTCTTAAGAGGTGAATAATTAGATGGCCTTGTTTCTATTTAAAATAAATATATACATACATACATACATATATATATATATGTATGTATATGGTGCCCTTGGGGGAAACACGAGATCCTACCTACCCATTAAGTTCCTGAACACTGAATTAGTAATTGTCTCCCCACTGTCGGCATCTGAGGGCTGGTCTCCATATAACAGGGAAGAACAGACTGCTCAGTCACTCTCCCCTGCACGAACCACTTCCCTAGCTGTCTTCATTCCAATGTGGCTGGTGGCCGGTCCTCCTTCAGTCAGGCGTACAAACGGCACTCACTGGCCGCTTCACCAGTGCAGGCCGCATCTGAAAGCAGACTCAGCACAGCAGAGCTCCCCTGTCATCAGGTCAGGGAGCCCCCAGTCCGGCTGGGGAGGCTGACACACAAACTTCCCTCTCCTCAGATCTGACCAGAAAAGTGGACAGGGACAGTGAGGCGCGTGGGGGTGGGGGGGTGGGGGTGGAGCAACGCTGTGCAAAGGTCGGGGAGTTATTTATACTATCCCAGCCTTTCCTATTCCAGCCCAGCTTCCTGTCTCCCATCCGGAGGAGTACAGGCCTTGGAAGCGTGTTACATTAGGACTGAAACTCCAGCGGAGGGAGGGAGCGCTGGAGTTGACCATAAGCCCCTCTTCGCTCTCACTGGGAAGAAGAGGGCAGCAGTTAACGAGGTGGGGCCTTCAGCCCTGTCTCCCTGTCCCTCTATCTTCCAGAACCAAAATTTTAACCGCCCCTCCTTTTATAAGCTTGTTTTAGAAGGTTGTTTAATCCTCCCCTTCTTTTCTTTCTTTTGACTTTTTTTGGGATCTTTTTTCATGTTTTATTTTTTGTATTTAAATTAGAAACAATCTTATTTTATATATCAATCCCAGTTCCCTCTCCCTCCCATCCTCCCAAGCCCCACACTGACCCCCATCCCATCCCTCTTCTGCTCCATAGAAAGAGTGAGGCCTTCCACAGGTGATCTTCAAAGTCTGTCACATCATTTGGGGCAGGCCCTAGGCCCTCCCTTGTGTGTCTAGGCTGAGAGAGTATCCCCTCTATGGGAAATGGGCTCCCAATGTCCATTCATACACTACGGATAAATACTGTTCCACTACCAGAGGCCTCATAGACTGCCCAGAGCTCCTAACTGAAACCCACATTCAGGGGGCCTGGTTCTATTCTATGCTGTTTTCTGAGCTGTCAGTCTGGGGTCCATGAGCTCCCCCTTGTTCAGGTCAGCTGTTTCTGTGGGTTTCCCCAGCCTGGTCTTGACCCCTTTGCTCATCACTCCTCCCTCTCTGCAACTGGATTCTAGAAATTCAGCTCAATGCTTAGCTGTGGGTCTCTGCTTCTGCTTCCATCAGCTTCTGGATGAAGGTTCTAGGATGGCATATAAGGTAGTCATCAATCTCATTATAGCAGAAGGCCTCTTCACTATTGCTTAGATTGTTAGTTGGAGTCATCCTTGTAAAATTTTGGATATTTCTCTAGTGCTCAGATTTCTCTTTAAACCTATAATGGCTCCCTCTATTAAGGTATCTCTTTTCTTGCTCTCCTCTATTCTTCCCCCGACTCAAATTTTCGGGATTTTTAATACATTTCAAATAAGGAGAACTGGTTCGTTTCTTCTTCACTGCCAAAGGGACCGCTACAGTGTCTGCGGCTGGCTCCTTGTCTGCAGTAACCAGAACATAACCTCACCCTACCCTTGTTCTTGGTGTTAACTGATTTCCTCACCCTACCCTTGTTCTTGGTGTTAACTGATTTGACACTCTTTTTCCTGACCATCAGCAGAAAGTCCTTGGCATCCTCAGTTTTCTGAAGCACGGTGAGGAGAAGAATAGTGTCTGTCTTACCTTTGTCCATTTTCCCTAGGCCTGTTGAAACCCCACCAAGACCAGCATCAGCATGCTGTGACAGTTGAGGACAGTAGGAAACCGGACACACATAAGAGAGGCATTAGTTATGGCAGTGTGGGAAGGCAGCTCTGTGTCAAGGGACAGCGTCAGAGACCGGAAGCTCCTGGTTGGATTTCCAGCACCAGCCATTCCTCCTGGACAAGTGACTAACTCTGACCTCAGTTTCCTTTGAAGTGGGGAGGCAAATAGTTTCCTTGCACAGTTCTTGTAGGAAGCAACTGAAAGCAGAACATAAGGCACTGAAATATGAAATTCCTTGAACTTAGGGTTTTATAATTTGTGCTTTCTTCCTTTCAGGGAGCTGAAATTCAAGGTGGGAATGTCTGCCTGGAATGCATTGAGGATGGTGCTTTCTGAAGAGTAGGCGGAACTTCTCAACATTCACAAGCTGGGACACGTCAGAAGCAACAGGAAGCTTGTTAAACGCATGGATGGCCACACTTTCGTCACAGGCTTCTGATTCCAGGGCTTCAGGGTGGAGCTCTAGCATCTGCATTTTAACAAGGTCCCTGGAGTTATTCATGTGCACATGCAGGTTGAGGTGCTTTGTAGCAGATAACTCAGAGCTGTTCATCCAGCAAGCACGTACCAAGAACCAGGCCAAAGCAATGAGCTCGGAAAGAAACTCTTGCCTCACACAGGGCCTGTCATACAGTGAGCCCTGGTTAAACACCCACACCCCCCAAAAAAAGCCTTCAAAAAGATGTATCATTGCCGGGCGGTGGTGGCGCACGCCTTTAATCCCAGCACTCAGGAGGCAGAGGCAGGCGGATCTCTGTGAGTTCGAGGCTGGGCTGGACCGACAGCCTCCAAACAATACAGAGAAACCCTGTCTCATAAAAACCAAAAAAAAAAAAAGGCAATGAACTTGAGAAGTTAGAGAGGTGGGGAATTGATCTGGGAAGAATTAGGGAAAGAAGCAGGAGTGAAATAATAAGCTTTCTTTTTTAAAAACAAGATGCTTGCCAAGGGACGATATGAGGAAAAGTTTCCTAGGTGAAAGAATGTTTCTGACAGCTTAAAGGATAAGGCTTACCAGCCTCAGATGTAGAAGTGTAACAGTTAAAGGTGTGGCAGAGTGATGAGGTGTATCTGCGTCTTAGGGTACCAGGAAGCGGTAGGAAGGACAGCAGGAGGAGGTCTGTGGGTTTGAGGATTAGATCGCAGCAGATCCACTCAGACGCAGAGTTGGAATGAAGTCTGTGGGATAGCACAGTCCATAACAGCAGGCAAAGAGAACAACTGAGAAGCTGTTACTAAACTGGGTAGTGGGTGGTGCACGCCTTTAATCCCAGCACTAGGGAGGCAGATCTCTGCGAGTTCAAGGCCAGCCTGGTCTACAAAACTACACAAAGAAACCCTGTCCTCAAAAAATAAAAAATAAAAATAAAGTTAAAGGAATAAAAAGGAAGAGAAGAAAAAGAAACTGTTGCTGGAGAAAACCCATTTGGAATGATGTCAGTAGGTTGTGGAGGGATCAACTCCAAAGATTTTAAAGTAGTTCCTTCCCCTGATGGAGTTAGGATTGTGATTACTGTGGCGAAACACCATGTCCAAAAGTAACGTGGGGAGGAAAGGGTTTGTTTGTTTGGCTTACACTTCCACAGCACTGTTCATCATCAAAGGAAGTTAGCACAGGAACTCAACCATGTGGGAACCTGGAGGCAGGAGCTGGTGCGGAAGCCATGGAGGGGAGCTGCTTACTGGCTTGCTAACCACGACTTGCTCAGCTGCTTCCTTATAGAGCCCAGGACCACCAGCCCAGGGATGGCCCCACCCACAAGGGGATCAGCTCCCTCTCATCAATTAAGAAAATGCCCTACAGCCAGATCTTACAGAAGCTTTTTTCTCAATTTAGGCTCCCTCCTTTCAGATGACTCTAGATTGTATCAAATTGATATAAAACTATCCAGGACATGGAGTTAAAGGCACAGCATCTCCCAAAATGCTCAGTGGGTATCTTGATTGTCTGCAGCTGAAATCGATTAGAAATGGTAGCTACCGGGCCATTCGCCCTGTCCTTTCCTACATACAGCAAGTCATAAAGATTCTTTTTCGAGGAAAGTCCCTGTCCTTCCAAGATGTAAAATGCCTTCGGTCATCAGAGTCTGGTAACTGGGGCCTCGGGGACACTGAATAAACCACTGCTTTGAAATTACCCTTATTTTCCACCAGCCTTATCAAACTCTTATCCTGCATATTTACTGGAAACAGCCCCAGAATTTACTACCCAAGTCCAGATATCCATTTGTCCTGTCATTTCTTCACAAATTTATGATCCTTTCTTGCTGTTTGTTTGTTTTAGTTTTTTTGGTTTTTCAGGACAGTGTTTCTCTGTGTGTAGCCTTGACCTGAAACTCACAGAGACTCGCCTACCTCTGCCCCCCCAAGTGCTGGTATTAAAGGCATGCGCCACCACTGCCCAGCATAATTCTTCGTTTTAAAGGTAGAAAGGCATTGGGCATTGGTGGCAACGCCTTTAATCCCAGCACTCAGGAAGCAGAGGCAGGAGGATCTCTGTGAGTTTGAGGCCAGCCTTGGCTACAGAGAGAGTGCCAGGATAGACTCCAAAGATTCACAGAGAAACCCTGTCTCGGGAAGGAAAATAAAAAGGTAAAAGGGCATCATCCTTGACCATTCCCTCAGGCTTCACTGTGGTGAAGATCTCCATATACTTGTAAAATTAAGTTTTAATAACATTTTCCTCTCTAGGTTTGTGGGTGCATACATTTAATCCCAGCACTCACTGTGAGTTCAAGGCTAACCTGATCTACATAGAGAGTTTCAGGCCAGTCAGAGCTACATAGTAAGACCCTTTAGGAAAAATAAAATAATTTTTTTTAAAAAAATCGCTGTTGAGATGAGCACTTAAGAGTACTTGCTGCTCTTCCAGAGGACCTGAGTTCAGTTCCCAGCCAGGTGACTCACAACCACCTGTAACTCCTAAGCCCTCTTTTAGCCTCCTACCCAACCTTACACACACACACACACACACACACACTAATTAATTAATATCAATAAAAAAGCTCTTTGCTGCATCTACTTTGGGAATGAAGACCATTCTGAGCAATCAGGCTGTTGACTTTCCAGAAAATGTCAGAACCACTCTGAAAGGACACAGTTATGCAGGGCCTCGGAGGAACCTCCAACCATTGATGGAGCCTAAGTCTCCCTGGAAGGAAAAAGACAAGGTTCCCAGTTGACACATGGTGGAGAAACAGAAAGGAACTGGCTGTTCCGTGTGTGTGTGTGTGTGTGTGTATGTGTGAACTGTCTGTGCTCCAGTATAGAAAGTGATCAGGGATCAGGGATGCAGGTCAAGCTCTGCACGTGCTCACTTTCCCATCAACATTGCTAGTTATTCAGAAAAATGGGTCTGAATTGTCTCAATTGACATCTAAAACTTTGTGGGTGAAAAATACATCCAGAGTTCAGATGAGGACAGGTGTTGCTTGTTCTGTCTCTCACGAAGGAATTAATTCTATTGTTGTTGTTGTTTTGTCTTGTCTTGTTTTGTTCTTTTGAGACAGGGTTTCTCTGTATTGTTTTGGATCCTGTCCTAGAACTCTCTCTGTAGACCAGGCTGGTCTCGAACTCACAGAGATTCACCTGCCTCTGTCTCCCGAGTTCTGGGATTAAAGGTGTGTGCCACCAACGCCTGGCCAGGAACTAATTCTTAAAAATTATATTGAACTTGCTTAAAATTCAAAGGCTTTGATCCAACAAGGCACAATAGTTCAAAAAAGTAAGTCAGAAAGTTTTTGGCGTCTATGTTTCTGAAAAAGGAACAGTGTAGCAAGAGTTAGTGCAGCAAGCAGGGAGTGAGATCTGAGTTACACATCTCCAGAAACAAGATCCTGAATTAAGTGAACAGCCATAAGGTTATTAAATGAAAATCCCAGTTCCAAAAGCTGGCTACCTCGTTACAAGTTGTTGACCAGTGAAGCCTCTGAGGATCAATCCCTCAGACGACATAGGCTATTGCCACTGCTGTTGATTGCCCACCAAAACTGGCTGGTAAGACCCTTTTCCTGAAGTCACCATACTACAGGACAGAGAGACATCAGGTTGGAGGAGAAGCTTCCTCCCCTATGGCTAACTTCTATAGTGCTGGAAGGTATTGTGCAGGCTGCTAAGGGAGAATTGTCAACAGTGTTATTTACCAGTGGGTCAATCAGCAAAAATACAGAACAGTCAGGGGAGACAAGCCCACTAGTGCAATAGTAGCATGACTGTTGTTGGGGTAACCAAGTGATTTCTTATTGGATTTGAAGTCCCATCCACAGGAGAACATTCACACCTAGTTACCTGGCTGAAAGCCTATGGCTGGTGAGTCAGGCTATAGGAGGAAGCTATTGCTATTTTTTGCCAAATTGACATGATATTGGTGTCAAACTATCTTCTAAATATCTGTGCTTATTCCCACAATGAGTGCTGCTGTTAGCTTTAATCAGAGAAGCTGCTTTTGCAGCAAGCAGGGCTACTGCAGTGACTAACTGGCCGAAGGAAGTGCTGAGAATAAGTAACACTGGTTGCTCATCCTTTAACAGAACGTCCATTTCACCCTCTCCAAGGCTTCGTAAATACTGAGGGAAAAGGGTAAAGATGCTAGAGCCAGAAGAAGGAGCAGAATGTTGCAGAATATTGTCTGTCTGTCTTTCAGGGATGGGTTGTGGCCTTTGTGCCCTAAGCATCTGTGATAACCTGTGTAAGACTGGGATCATCAACATTTCATCACTGAGCAGAGAGGGTCTCACAAGGCTCACCCCTTCACCCCTCTATGGGTCAAATGATTATCGAGGAGGGAAAGACATGTTCAGTGGTGTAGCCACTGCTAAATTGCCCATGATCCCACAAGATACCCTTGCTGAACACAGTGGTTCACCAAACAAGAATAAAAGGCATGAAAATAGAAGGAGGGTTAGCTGAGTAGTGGGAGGAAAAGGGAGCCAAGAAAGGGTTATACAGGGAAAATATGATGAAAACACATTGTAGACACGTATGGAAATACCATAATGAAATCTAGGATCCTGTATAATTAATACATGTTAATAAAATTTTTAAAGAACTAAGAAGAGTAGAAGGGATGTTGCTCCACTATACTAGTGGTATCTCTTTTCAACAGCTTACTGCAAACAATTTTCTCTCTGTTGTTATTAATTCTGCTTATGAATATAACACATTTCTCATGAAAGCTTTGGAAAATAGGGAAAAGTACAAATAATATATTAGAGACCACCTCTAACACCACAGTCCAGTGATAATCACATTGGAAGGATTTAGCATATTAGCATATTTCTTCCAGTGGTTTTACACACATATAATCGTGCTTTAAAATGCAAATTTATGATAGTTAATTTAATATACCCATGTTGTGGATATTCAATTTGTTTCCTATTACAAAAAAGCAATAATAAACACAAAATACATAAGTCCTTGTCTTTATTGTTTTCTCTCCTCCTTTTTTAAAGCCCCCAGGTTGACCTCAAATTTGACATCCCCCTGCCTCATTCCCCTCAGTGCTGGAATTACAGGCATGTGCCACTATGCCTGTTTTTTTTTAATTGTTTTCTTAGTACAGATCTTTGGAAGTAAGACTAATAGGGATTCATTACATTTGTGAATCAGAAATTATTCTCCAGATAAGCTGCCAAATTACTCTCCAAAAATAGTTTACACTTTTGTAACAACTTTGAAGAACCTTAATTCATTGGATTAATGACTATCTGAAAGCTTTACTTAGGCATAATATTTTTAAATTTATATGTGTACATGTATGAGTATACATACTTTCATGCATATGCCCGAAGAGGCCACCGGAGGCCAGAAGAAGGCATCAGAACTCTGTGATTCAGCAGCTTAGGTGCTGGGACCCAAACTCAGGGCCAGTACAAGCACAGTACCTGTTTTTAACTGCCAATGAACCCCTCTAAGCATTTAAAAGTCTCATTTCCCTTTCAATTAAGTTTCTGCAAGTTTTACTTCCTACATCAATGACAGCAAATACTTCCTAGTGTTTGTTATATGCCAGACAGCATGCCGTTTGCTTCGCTTACATTTTCCCTTTGAGTTTTCACAATACTTTTACGACACAGGGTCTATTATTACTTTCATTTTACAATTGAGGAACCGAAGCCTTCCAGAAGCCAACTAAGAGACTTGCTCTTGGTCACAAACGAGGAAACAGAAAGTCAGAAATGCCAAATAATTCTTTAAGGGACCTTTTTCAGAAAGTTCCTCACTTAATGAGGAACTGTGAAAAAGAAAACAGTAGTCAAGGTGCCAGCTGGCAGTGCATCCTGGACAAGTAATGAAAAGAATCGAGAGTATTTACAGGTCAGTTACAACTAAGCATGTTTAAGTTGTAACTGGGGAAATGGCTCAACAGTTAAGAGCACACACTGCCTTCCCAGGCACTCAAGGTCGTTCCCGGCACCTGTATTGGACAGCTCACATTACCTGTAACTTCTACTGCATGGAACTACGTAGCACGAATAATAAAAACCCAGAGACAGATATTGGGGTTCAAGCTGAAGATCAGAAACGCAGAGCAGCCAGCCGCTAGAGAGTTCTTACCTCTACCAAGGCTAAGACCAAAGAGGAACAGACTGCAGTGCTCTCCACCAAGACTGCACTGAGCTCCGGCCTTATATTCCTCTGTAGTGCTGGAATTAAAGGTGTGTCATCCCAAGTGCTGGGATCAAAGGTATGAGCTCTGTTTCTCTTTTAGATAGATTCACTCTCATGTAGCCCAGGGTGGCCTTGAACTCAGGAGATCCATCTGCCTCTGTCTCTCAAGTGTTAAGATTAAAGGTGTGGCCACCACTGCCTGTCATCTGTGGCTATCTAGTGGCTTAGGTGTGAGGCTAACTAGTGGCTTAGTTCTTAACTAAGTGTGTGACTAAGCTCTGCACTCTGATCTTCATGCAAGCTTTATTTGTTAGATTACAAACAAAATATCACTACAGAACAAGGCACCTTCTCCCAGCCCCTGCAAGTACTACACTTACACACACCTACCCAAAAGCTTACACACACACACACACACACACACAATACATATACATATACTTACATATATACATAAATTTTTAAAATCTTTTTCAAAAATTTAAGTCTATGTATTGTGTAAGCTGTCATAATGTTGAGTTTCTGTTATGGACTGAATATTTATGTCTCCCCAAAATTCCCATGTGGAAGCTTTAGTCCCCATTGTGATAGTACTCAGAGAAGGTACTCTTGAGAGATAATTGGGTTTAAATCAAGTCATGATGATTGGATCCCCAGGATGAGTTCAGTGCCTTAAGAGAAAAGATCAAAGTTTCTTTTCTTCACCACAAGAGAATGCAAGGCCAGGACAGAGGCCCTCACCAGAACCTGACCATGCTAACTAGGCTTCCAACCTCCAAAGATGGGAGAAAATAACAGTATCTAAGTCACACAATCTAACATTTTGTTACAGTAGCTAAGACAGTGTCTAGGTTTTTCAGGAAGAATGGCAAAGGACTTCCCTATAATAGTTCAACTTCACGTTAACCGTTTCTAAGGTCATTGAATGTCCAGGGTCATAATTCTGTGTGTGTAATACTGGGGTTTGAGTTCAGGACCTGTATGTGCTGTCCAAATGTTCCACACCACTCAGCAATATCTCTACTCCTTTTCTGGTTTTGCTTTGAGACAGTATCTCACCAAGTTGCCTTGAACTCCCCATGTTAACCCAAATAGACCTCACACTTGGGATTCTACTGCCTAAGCCTCTTAAATAGCTCTACTCAAGATTTCATAAATATTTTTAGAGGCAATTACTTTTATTAAAATGTTTGGGGCTGGGGTTGATAATACTCATCAGTAAAGCACTTACTGCATAAGTATGAGGAGCCGTGTGCCATCCCAGAGGCCACATAAAATGCCAGGCTTGCTAGCTTGCACTTACAATCTCAGCACTGGACATGCAGAGACAGGTGGATCCCTGGGTCTCACTGACCAACCAGCCTACCCTAGCCTTTGTGCTCCGGGGCCCAGTGACAGATTCTCTCTCAAAAAGCAAGATGAAGAGGCTTGGAGGGTGGCCCAGCAGTTAGGAGCACCTGCTCTTGCAAAGGACCATGGTTTGGTTCCTAGCACTTACAGCTAGTCGTAGCTCCAGTCCAGGGGATCCAGAGCCATCTTCAGGCTTCCACCAGCAACAGGCGTGCACCCAGGTCACGGCCACACACTCAGGCAAAACACTTATCGGTGTATACAAAGCTACACAAATCATTTTTAAAAACATGAACACACACACATACAGAGAGGGAGAGAGACAGAGATGGAGAGAAATGAAAGCCAGTGTCTCCCAGGATTAATTAATTAAAAATAATCACAAAATGTTTGTGTTTGTCGGGGGTAGAGATGCGGCTGAATTGGTAAGTTACTCAGCGTGCATACGTCCCTGGGTTTGACTTGAAGCACTACATAACCCTGGCATGGTGGTACACACTCGGAGAGGCACGAGATGGAGACCGGAGAAACAAGAAGTTCGGGCCACCCTCCGCTGTATAACGAGTCTCTATGACTTTCAACGTCTTCCTTAAGTCACCTTACTAGTTTTAGGACCGCATCATAACCACAGCCTTCCATGTCATCAGGGTAATTTTGTCATCTTGCTCTTTTGGAGATGTCATCTCAATTAGTAATTCGGAGCTAAATCAATTATATTCCTTTCTATATGCTCTCAAATTAAGCTACAGGCTCCGTAATGAGTGAATGAGTGAGGATAGCAGATGGTAGCCCATGCCTATGATCCCAGCACTTGAGGTTGAGATGGGAGGAGAGACAGTTCAAGGTCAGCCTGGCCTACACCGTGAGTTCTGGGACTGCCAGCCAAAACTGCATAGTGACATGTGGGGTATGATAAGAACCTGTGGGAGGGGTGATTCAGGATGGGGGGGGGGTGTTCCAGTGCCCAGAGAGTTCTCCGTCATACTTTAATGCATACATAATTGAATTAATTGATACAGAAAAGCTGAAGTACAGAGAGGCAAAGTTACGAGACCAAAGGTGTTCAGCAAACCACTGGAAGAACGAAGAACCCAGACGTTCTCTCCTGCTTCTTCCCAGAGCAGCACAGGTGACAGGGCAGAGTGGGCTTCAGATGGGACCTTCTGACTCAGTGGTTCTCAACCTTCCTAATGCTTCGACAGTTCCTCTTGTTGTGGGGACCCCCAACCAGAAAACTATTTTCGGTGCTACTTTGTAACTGTAAATTTTCTACTGTTATGAATTATAATGTGAATATCTGGTATGCAATTCCTGTGAAAGAGTCATTACACACACACACACACACACACACACACACACACACACACACTAAGGGAGTTGAGAACCATTGCTCTAACTGCTTTTCTCTCTTTCCCAGAAACTAGACCATCCCTGTCTGTAGCAGACAGGCCCTTGCTATAAAAGTGAGCAAACCCTCTAGCCGCCAGCAACTCTAAGGTAAGTTTATAGTCCTGGCCATACAGGCTGAGCCAGACTGAATCTCATGCTGTGAAATTTCCCACCACTCCCTGAAAAACGATGAAAGCCCCCTTTTCTCGGGGGATTTCATCTGCAGACTCGAGTCTTCAGGACCCCTGCCCAGGCGGTACAGGGCATCCATCTCTCCTGCAGAGCTCCGCTCCAGATTCCTGAGGGGAAGACTCTCTCTCCCTGTAAGTCTCCATCATGCCTCCTCCTCCGATGTGATGTGCTGTCCCTCCTGATGTCCTCCCTCCCCACCCCACCCCCAAACATGCAGCGCACACACACCACGGTCTGGAAGATGCGTCTGACAGCAAAGCTCCCCTCTGAGGGTAGCTGGCCTCAGCCTCCTCTCCAGGAACCCGCCAGCTGTTTGTTTTAGCAGCAAGGCACCCGCATTCTGTTCCACCAGCCTCTGCCCCTCCCCGCACGGGCCGAGCAGCAGTGTGTTCTGGAGGTTCAAACCAACGTTGCTGTGTATCTGGAAGCTTCAGAAGCAGCGAACAGCTCACACCAGCACGGCCACCGCGCACGAACCTCAAGCTGCGGCAACCGCCCAGGTCCTGAATAACTCCAGCCGCCCAGAAGCCAGTCTGGAGGCCCAGAAGCCGAGAAATCCGCAAGACCGGGAGTCTAGAGGCCCGGAAAACTAAGTCCACACTCAGCCAGTGGCCCCGATCCTGGCTCAGCAAGTCCACTAAGCACTGTGGGAGCATTCAGGACACTTAAGCTCACGCAACCTTTCTTCCTTTTTTCTCGTTTGTGCCAGAGGCATGATTTTTGTCACCACAAACTAGCAAACAAAATGTTAAAATAGTAATAAAATAAAAAGGCTGCCACAGCGCCGACTGTCTGAAAGGCTGCCTGGGCCTAATTGTGGCTAAATTTTAAATGTCATTTTTTGGCAGGAAGTTTCCAAAATTTAAGTGGAAAATGTTGTGGCCACTGGCCAAGTAGTCCAATTACTCAGTACATTTGGGAGTGAATTTTTTTTTTAGAAAAAAAGGTATAAAATGGATCTTTCTGCTGCCGAGTAGAGCATGACTATAATTCCAGCATTGTGAAATGGAGGTAGATCGTCTACAACTGCCTAGCAAATCTGAGATCAGCCTGGGTTACAGTAAAAAAGAAAAGGTTTGTAATGTGTTCAATTTTGACATTCTCTTCTATGCTTTATAAGTAGAATGGCATTATTTCATTTCATTCATGTAAAAACATTGTGAAATTCTCATGGGGTAATGTATATCAAACATTTGAAAGAGTACCATTGTTTAGAAAGCTTTCAACACACCGTGCTTTATTTGTTATCTCTTAAATTATCTCTGTATTTGTTATCTCTTAAATTTAGCAACTTAAAGATACAAATTTATCATCTTATTTCTGACAATCAAAACCCAAAGTAGCTTTGGCAGAGGTGGTTCTGGCTCGGGTCATGTGAGGTTGTTGAAGTCAATCAGTCAGCTGGGCACTTGAGTCTGCAGTCATGCCAGGGCTGAACTGGGTGGAGGCTTGGTTCCCCAGCTCACTCGTGTGGGGATGGGCAATTCTTAGTTACTAACAGTGTAAGCGTTTCGTCGGGATGGGTCAGGACAGGAACAGGAACAGGAGTGGGTCAGGTATTCTGGCACTCGGGAGTCACAGAATACCCAGTGTTACACAGCTCAGGTGGAAAGGTATCCTGGAGCTCGGGAGCCAAGGATACTGAGTGTTACACAGCTCAGGTAGAAAGGTATCCTGGAGCTCGGGAGCCAAGGACCACCACAGGTTGCAGTAAGCTTGGCAGCTTACAGCCTTGCCTCAGAGAAAGGCTTCTCCGGTGTGGCAGCTCCGCTCCGGCAGGACAGGGTCTTCCAGCTGGGGATGTTCGCCTAGTGTAGTAGTTTTGCTCCGCAGGAGGTTTCTCGGGCGAAGTTGTTACAGTTTAGCTCTGCTCCTGGAGAGCAGAGAGCAGAGAGCAGGGAGCCGGGAGCAGAGTGTAACAACTCCGCTCTGCCAAGGAAGGTTTCCCGGGCAAGTGTTACAGCGCTGCTCCTCTGCTCTGCTCTGCTCTGCCCAGGGTCGCCTCTGCTTGCTCTGTCGCCGCCGCAAAAGAAGATCTTCACCCGAAGCTCATCCAAAGGTGTTTATTGGAAGACAGCTGGACCAGCCAAGTTGAACATACACAGGGTTTATATAGGGGTTCCTGGGGTTGGGGAAGTTTTTCCAGGGTAGGGATTGGTCCGATTTCAGTGCTGAGCTCAGATTGGCTAGAGCTCTGCTCTGGGATTGGTTACTTTTTTACACAGGATTAGGGTCAGATTTGGCTCTGGTTTCAGGGCCAAAGTGTGTTTCTTTCTCTGGTCCTTTTTAGCCTTTTGCCTCCAATTTTAGGGCCAGGGTACATTTCTTTCACTGACTCTGATTCCAGGGACAAAGTGTGTTCCTTTGGCACTGGTTTTAGGGTCAGGGTACATTTCTTTGGTTCTGGTTGCAGGGCCAAAGTGTGTTCTTTGGCTCTGCTCAGGGTGTGTTTCTTTGACTGGTCCCTTTTCCCTACAAACAGGGCAGAAACATCTATTCCTCAAGGCAACTTCCCCACAGTCTCCACACAGCTCAGTGAAGGAAGTTCCCCAGAGCAAAGATTCAAAGACCAAAGCCAAGGTCACTTATGGCTTTGTCTCAGAAGTGACAGGTCATCTGTGCTTCTGGTAGTAAAAAGCTACACAAGCACTTCCGCTCCAGAAACAGGATCCATTTGAAGGCCAGGAACCATTTGGAGGCCATCTTGGAGGCTATTTACTACGTACTGCTTACTGTAAATCTTTTTTGAATTTGGGTTTCTGGCCCCAAACCTAGGGCTTCTCATTTGGTAGTACTGCAGTAGCTACCAAAACAGACAGGTAAATTATCCCACAGATGACTAAATGGAGAGTTCAGTGGGCCAGCAAGTCGAGGAAACAAAAAACTTAAGAAAATATTTTAGGTTTGGTGTTTTGGTGGGTTTTTGTTGTTGTTGTTGCTTGTTTTGTTTTGTGACTATTGAAATCATTACTCCGAATTTTCCGGAGTTTTTGACACTTAAGCATTGTTGTCGTTGTCTGAGTTTGTGTAAGGGTTGTTTGTTTGAGATAGAGTCTCACTATATGGCCCTGACCTGGATCTCACAGAGATACATCTGCCTTTACTTCCTGATGGTTAACAGTGAAGGTGTGCTCCACCCAACCCCACAGGTCTTGTTTTGTTGGCTGGTTAGCTGGCTGACTGACTGGCTGCTTTCTGAGATAGGGACTCACTATGCAGCCTTGGGTAGTCTGAAACTCACTGTGTAGACCAGGTTGTCCTCAAACTCAGAGACCTACTACTGCCCTCTCCCCTCCCCCTCCCCCCTCTCCCTCTCCCTCCCCCCACCGGCCAGCTTCCTGAGCACCATATACCACCATACCCGATGGTCTTAACTGTTTTAAAATAGTCTCTGTTTGGACTGGAGATGTAACAATAAACAGCACACTTGTTGAGGGCATAGGTAACTGTTTATTGTAGAAATTACTTTCAAGAGAAAACAGGCAACCAAGGTGACTCAGCAGCTTTCCGCCACAGAACCGGAAGCTGAAAAAAGAGCGTATGTCTCCCCTGCACGATCTTTTATTACCACCTCTAGCCACGCCCAAAGTGGGCATGGTGGGCGTGGCTAGCGGCGCAGTCCTAAAGTCTCTTCCTGCATGGAGAGATGGGTCAGTCATTAAAAGCACTGGCTATTCTTTCCCAGGTCTTGATTCCCAGGACCCACATGGTGGGGGACTCACAATAGTCTAAAACTGCAGTCCCATGGAATCTGATGCCTCTTCGGGTATGCAGACGAAATACCCATATATATAAACAAATAAATCTTTTTTGTTGTTTTGTTTTGCTTGTTTGGGGTTTGAAGGGGTTGTTTGTGGTTTTTTGCTTTTCATGACAGGGTTTCTCTGTGTATCCCTAGCTATTCTGAAACTCGACCTTCCCTCCACCAGTGAAAGATACCTTAAACATCCTTTGGAGCCAGGCGGTGGTGGCGCACGCCTTTAATCCCAGCACTTGGGAGGCAGAGGCAGGCGGATCTCTGTGAGTTCGAGGCCAGGCTGGACTGACAGCCTCCAAAACAATACAGAGAAACCCTGTCTCGTAAATACCAAAACAAAACAAAACAAAACACCCTTTGGAAAATGTTCTATGAATTTGTATGTGTCTCCATTCTCTCTCTCTCTCTATCTATCTGTGTGTATGTGTCTTTCCCTTTCTCTGTCTCTGTCTTTATGTCTCTCTGTCTTTCTCTCTGTCTATCTTCTCTCTCTCTCACACACACACACATACATACACACACACACAGAGATACACACACAAAACTATGTGTAGTAGTCTACAGCCTGCACCTGGCTTTTTCAACTACCAAAATATCTTTGAATTCTTTCCTCATGGGCTGGAGAGATAGCTCAGAGGTTAAGAGCACTGACTGGTCTTCCAGGGGTCCCAGCAACCACATGGTGGCTCACAACCATCTACAATTCAATCCTGTGTCCTCTTCTGGCATATAAGCAGAACATTGTATATGTAATAAATAAATAAATCTTTAAAAAATTTTTAAAAAAAGAATTCTTTCCTCATTAACATATAGCTCTATCAACTGAGAACAAAAACCAACATAGTCAAGAACCAAGAAAATTGCATTTATTCAGAGCTATTTGAATCCTAGAAATCACAAATTCAAGCAACTTTGAAAGTTCACTCCAAGGTCTTACAGAATGGCAGCTGTGTTTACCACTTTGGACATCAAGGAACTGAGACCAGTTCTGGGGAAGTGAGAGCGTCTTGTAAAGAAGGGGTTAATCCAGGTCTCAGTTTCTGGGTAATTCAAAGGAAGGGGTCTGCTAAGGGGAAGAGCAACTAGGAATCAAGAATGCTTCCGGGAAATGCTGCTTTGCTCAACCCACAGGTCAGCTTGAATGTGGGTGAAAGGGCACAGCTCACAGGTCTAGCATGGAAGTGTCTGACTGAGCACTTATTAACAGCGACCTCCTGACTCTTTGCTAAGTGCCCTGAGCCAGAGCGGCCCCATTTTGATTGTTGCATTCCTTGCCAAGTCTGCATCATTCTTTGGAACCCTGCAGGGTTCTATAATTATAACTCTACCGTGGAGTACGTCATCATTTATTCAACCAGTTGCCCTTGGGTGGATGATTAGGCTGTGTGCTTTGTTTGTGTCTGGTACAAAGTACAATGAATAACAATCTATATACCTCTGAGTATAAAGAAGAAATATGCTGGGTAAAACTTAGGGTTTCACTAATTTCCATAATTAAATGCTATGTGTATTTCGGGCTATGGCATGTGTCCTGTGTGTGTGTGTGTGTGTTGTGCTCACAAACTCATGAACAAGTTAGAAAACATCTTGTGGGAGACAAGTCTGTCCTTCCAGGAATTGAACTTAGGCTATTAGGCTTGGCAACAAGCTTTTTTTTTTTTTTTTTTTTTTTTTTTTTTTTGTCATTCCAGACAGGGTTCCTTTGAGTAGCCCTGGCTTTCCTGAAACTAGGTCTGTAGACCAGGCTGGCCTCTGCCTCTCCTGCCCCTGCCCCTGCCCCTGCCCCTGCCCCTGCCCCTGCCCCTGCCTCCTCTGCCTCAAGTGCTAGGATTAAAGATATGCAACACCAACACCTGTTGGCAACAAGTATTCTTTACCATTGAGCCATCCCACAGCTCAGGATGATCTGAGATTCTACCTGGGATGTAGAGGAGCCCCCTGTGCTGGTCAGTGCTCTACCGCCACCCAGTGGTATGGAGAGGAGTTACCACAGGCCCTCTGAGGCTCTGTTTCCTGATGGAGTCAAGTCCTTGCTTTCTAAGCAGGTTGCTGAAACAAGCAAATCCAAATACAGGACACTCAAAAACTTACATTTTGGATGAACAACAAATAACTTTTTACTTGAGTTATACTTACACTTTTAAAAAAGGAGTTCACTTACCTGAAATCCAGATTTAACTAGGTAATCTGTAATTTATCTGAGAATTATTTTTTCAAGGACTTTGACAACTGAAGTTTCCAGAAAAGCAGCCACACCTGTGTTAAAGATTCTACGAGGCTGATTGACAGATTAGACCATCCTGAACAGAGAGTTTGGATGTTGCAAATATAGAGCCAAAATTATCTTGAGCTGTCTCTAGTCCCCTTAGTAGCCACTTATTAGCTATTTCTGTGCCTGGCAAAGCATCTTTTCCACTATAGGATAAATTTTATCATATATTAACTTAGCAGACCATGATATTTCACTGTTCCAAAAGCTAAGAATGTCACAAGACAGCATCTGAAACCTATGGGACTCAGACTCATAGAAATTCACTTACCTCTGTGCTGGGATAAAAGGTGAGTGCCACGCCTTTAATCCCAGCACTCGGGAGGCAGAGGCAGGCAGATCTCTGTGAGTTCAAGGCCAGCCTGGTCTACCGAGCGAGTTCCAGGACAGCCTCCAAAACAATACAGAGAAACCCTGTCTTGAAAAAAAAAAAAAGGTGAGTGCCACTATGCCTGTGATTTTTCTTATCAACACCTGCCGAGATTCCTTGAAACCATTTCCATAATGGGACGTGTTATTTGGAGCAAGCAGTAGCTGCAGCTGGACCACGGTCTCTCAAAATCACCTCAGGAATGAATGATTGCAGCCAGGCAAAAAATATAAAACAGACTCCTGGTCAAGAGAATAGAATAGACCAGGGCTAGTTCTGTAATTTAGACTACCCCAGGAAGGGGGTTCACCTTTCACCATGCCAAAGATAGGTGGTAATTAATCCTTTAGTGGAGTGGTCCTCAACCCTCCTAATGCTGTGACCCTCAATACAGCTGGTGTTGTGGTGACCCCCAACCACAAAATCATTTCGTTGCTACTACGTAACTGTAAGGTTGCTACTGTTATGAATCATAATGTAAATCTGATATGCTGGGTATCTGACATCCTGTTCCGACCCACAGATTGAAAACCATCGCCCCAGAGCAGCGCTTCACGGACCACAGCTGTGTGAGGGGCATGGGTCGGCCTGGAGAAGTGTAACCTTTCCTTTTCTTTCTTCTATTTCCTAACCATGCCTTCCTCAACACGTTGGGATTTCCCTCCAACATTTTTGGCTCCCCCACTCTTTCTCCAATGCCTCCCTGCCTGCCCAGTGGCTGCAGTCTACGATATGTCTGGCGGACCTCTAAGTCAGGTTAAATGGCGTGGCTGTCTCCATCCTTCCCTCCCTCTCCTCCAGATGGCTGCTAAAGTTTGCAGCTTGCCTACCCTGGGGTTATTTTAAACTCTAGTAAAATTGTCCTCTAGTTTTGATTTGACTCTATTCCTAAAACCTTTTTTAAATTTTGTTTTGTTTTGCTTTTTTCAAAAGGGGGTTTTTCTGTGTTGCCTTGGCTGTCCTGGAACTCTGTAGACCAGGCTGGCCTCACATTCACAGAAATCCACCTGCCTCTGCCTCCTGAGTGCTGGGATTAAAGGAGTGCGCCACCTGGTGGGATTTCCAGAGATCTACAAGGATGACACCAACTGGCAAACTAAGCAATAGTGGAGAAACTACATTAAATGCCCCTCCCTGATAATGATTTTAATGACTACCTTGTATGCCATCCTAGAACCTCCATCCAGTGACAGACAGAAGCAGAGGCAGACACCCACAGCTAACCACTGAACTGAACTCCTGGAACCCAGTGACAGAGAGGGAGGAGTCAAAGACTGGGTGAAACCCAGAGAAACAGCTGACCTGAAGAAGGGGGAGATCTTGGACCCCAGACCGATGGCTGAGAGTCCAGCATGGGACTGATCCAGACCCCCTGAATGTGGGTGTCAATGAGGAAGCCTAGGCAGCCTATGGGGCTTTGGGTAGTAGACCAGTCTATATCCCTGGCATACAAATGGTCTTTGGGCACCCATCCCACAATGAGGGATGCTTTCTCAATCTGGACACCTGGCAGAGGGCCTAGGCCCTCCCCAGAACGAAATGACAGATTCTAGAGATCCCCCATGGAGGAGGGCCATACCCTCCCTGGGGAAGGTAGTAGGGATTGGGTGGGGGGCGGGAGAGGGGGCTGGTGGGAAAGAAAAGGAGTGTGCCACTACTGCCCAACTTAAATTCTTTTTTAATATTTATTTTTTGGAATGGGTGTTTTGCCTGAAGGTATGTCCTTGCACCAGCTGTGTGCCTGGTGTCCTAAGATGCCAGAAGAAAGTGTCATATCCCCTGGAACTGTAGTTATAGATGGTTGTGAGCCAGCATGTGGGTGCTGGGAATTGAACCAAAGACCTCCGGAAGAGCAACAGTGCTCTTAACCACTGAGCCACCATCTCTCCAGGTCCCATTCTCAAGTTGCTTTACCAATAAGGCCAAACCCCAAAAGGGGACCCCCAACATCTCCTGGATCAAAGTAGCAGCTGTCCTTTGTGGCCTCTGTTTCAAGGGGGAACTCTCCTGACTCGGCACTTGGAGAAGGGGAAGTCAGTGGACCAGGACTGTTTCTCCTGGGACTGTAGCTGTGAGACAGGAAACTGCCAGGTGTCTGTAAATTATGGCAGCAGATCTGGGGGCTCAGAGAACTGCTCTAGGAGCAAGAAAAAGAGCATCGGCAGGTTGTTTTGTCGTTGATGATATTCGTAAGTACACTTTGTTCCTAGCGTCTTTTGAAACCCTGGAAACCACTGATCAGACTAACCAGTGAGCCCCGGGTTCTTTCTGCCTGCCTTAGCCTCCCCGGCAGGTGCCTAACTCTTTAGGTGGGTCCTAGGCTTCAGACTCAGGTTCTCATGTGTAACAAGCATTTTACTAACTGAGCCGTCTTCCCAGCTTCACGAGATGGGGGACTGGGGAGCAGCTCGTTGTAGAGCACGTGCACACACCTGGCCTGGGGGTTCCATCACTAGCAAGAGAAAGAAGTCCTTCATCCTGGGAGGAGTTTGGGCAGGTGATGATGTGAGTGGGCTTCTCTAGGCTGCCTCTCTGGCCCATCTGGCACTTAAGCTTTTGTCCAATCATTCTGTCCTTTCCTCGGCTCCCGTCCCGCACGCCATAGCACTGGGATTACGGATATATGCATTGCATCCAACTTTTCACACGGGTTCTGGGCGTCAAGCTCCAGCTATCAGACCTCTCCCTGCACAGAACCACCTCTTTCTAGAAGATTCATAGCAGCACAGCTCATAAGGAGTCCGTACTAGAAACTGTTATATAATACATACAGTGAAAGGGGAACAGCTGCGATTGGTCCAGAAAGGAAGATGACACGTGATTTCCTCCAGAAGAATGTCATTTATTAGGAGAAAGGACCCTCAGACCATGGCTGTGGGAGGGACAGAATTATACAGAAACAATATGGAGATCGAAACATGATTGGGCTTCAGGGAGAAGACATGGCAGGACTTTAAAACCTGGAGAGGAGTTTCATTTAAGAATGAGAATGAGTGAGCCGGGTGGTGGTGGCGCACGCCTTTAATCCCAGCACTCGGGAGGCAGAGGCAGGCAGATCTCTGTGAGTTCGAGGCCGGCCTGGACCGATAGCCTCCAAAACAATACAGAGAAACCCTGTCTCTTAAAAACCAAAAAAAAAAAAAAAAAAAAAAAAAGAATGAGAATGAGCCAGGTGTTGGCTGGCGCACACCTTTAAGCCCAGCAATTGGGAGGCAGAGGCAGGAGGACCTCTGTGAGTTTGAGGCCAGTCTGGTCTACAGAGTGAGCTCCAGGACATCCAAGGCTACACAGAGAAACCCTGTCTTGAAAAGAAAAAAGAATGAGAATGAGAGCCATAAGAAGACAGAGACCAAGAGGGCTATAGAGGGGTGGGACACGGGAGCCTCTCCAAGAGAGCACTCTTCTAAGCAAATACCTGAGCAAGACTCACCTGAGCAGATTCCAAGCCAATCCCAGAACAAAGGATGAATCTGACTTTTCATAACCTTTTAGGAATGGCAGAAGTTTGTTTGTTTGCTTGTTTCCTTTTTAAAAAAGATTTATTTATTATGTAACAGTGTTCAGCCTGCATGTATGCCTGTACACCAGAAGAGGGCACCAGATCTCATTGCAGATGGTTGTAAGCCACCACCGTGTGGTTGCTAGGAAATTGAACTCAGGAAAAGCAGCCAGTGCTCTTAACCTCCGAGCCACCTTCCCAGCCCAGAAGCTTTATATCACATGATTTTCATGTGTGACCAAGAGCACGGAAGAGCAGGTATTCATTAGAACCACACGTCACGGTTTGCAGCTGCTAGTCGATAGTTCAGATAACTTCGCAATCCTCTGTAGGGAGCAGAGGAAGCCCTGGGTGAGTGTATATGTATTGCTGGCATGGGCACCTCAGACTCCAATGCCTCAGCCCCACAGAAGTGCCAATGCTTTCCCCAGGTAAGAGTCAAGAGGATGGCAAAACCTTCCTCTGTGGTCCTTGTGTGAGGGGTTGGCCAGTGTGCACAAAAACTACCGATTGCAGCTTTGTCCTCTCTGATGTTTGTGGTGTGGGACTGATCATCTCCAGACACCTCCTACCGAGACTAGCTAACCTCCTTCCCACTGTGCCCTAAAGAAACATGCTGAGATGCTGGGGCACGGCAGTGGATGCCACTCTATCAGAGAGAGCGCACACCTGCCTGACCCCATCCTTTCTGCAAGTGGCTGGGTGCCTGTCCCTCCTTCATCCCCTTGAAGCCTTGAAGGATGCAGGAACCCTTGGTGCCAGAAAGAGCTGTTGGAAGGCTGCAGTATATGGCCTTTAAAAAAAAAAGTGATCACTGAGATAGAGGAATGGCTCAGAGGTTAAGAGAATTGGCTGCTTGTCCAGAGTTCGTAAGTTCAAATCCCAGGAACCATTTGTTGGCTCACTTCCATCTATAATGAGATCTGGTGCTCTCTTCTGGCTTGCAGGCATAATAAATAAATAAATAAACAAATAAATAAATAAATAAATCTTTTTTTTTTCCGAGACAGGGTTTCTCTGTATTGTTTTGGAGGCTGTCCTGGAACTTGCTCTGTAGACCAGGCTGGTTTTGAACTCACAGAGTGCTGGGATTAAAGGTGTATGTCACCACCACCCTGCTGAGATTTTTTTTAAACATTATTTTTATTTTATATGTATGAGTGTTTTGCCTGCATGTAAGTGTACTGTGTATGCCTGGTGCCTTCAGAGGCCAGAAGAGGGCAAAAGATCCCTGGAAATGTAGTTGCAGGTGGTTATAAGCCTCCGTGTGTAGCCCAGCATTGGTGGCACACGTCTTTATTCCCAGCACTCAGGAGGCAGAGGCAGGCAGATCTCTGTGAGTTCAAGACCACCCTGGTCTACAAGAACTAGTGCCAGGATAGGATCCAAAGTCACAGAGAAACCCTGTCTCGAAAAACAAACAAACAAACAAACTCCATGTGGGAGTTTGGGATTGAACCTGGGTCCTCTACAAGAGCAGCAAGGGCTAGTAATCACTAAGGTATCTCTCCAGCCCCACTTGGAGATATTTTTAACCCCACCTGTTACTTTCTTCTGTCCTTTTTCACTTCACAAACACAATCATGAGCTTTTCTCTAAAAAGCCCTTAGACACCAGGTGTGTATGGACATGCCTGTGAGTCAGAACTAGGGAGGTGGAGGCTGGAGGGCCCGGAGTTAAAGATTATTCAAATGGAGCCAGGGCGTGGTGGCCCACGCCTTTAATCCCAGCACTCGGGAGGCAGAGGCAGGCGGATCACTGTGAGTTCGAGACTAGCCTGGTCTACCGAGCCAATTCCAGGACAGGCTCCAAAGCCACAGAGAAATCCTGTCTCGAAGAACCAATAAATAAATAAATAAATAAAAGATTCAAGTCAACCTTTGTTACATAGTGAATTAAAGGCTGAAGTGGTCTATATGAGACCCTATCCTCCAAATAGTGGATATAGACCAACCACTTTATGTTATTTTTTGTTACTGCTATTTTGTTAGGGGTGTTGTTGTGTTTTCTTTTTTCAGAGTCCCACATTGTAACCCATGCTGTCCTGAACCAAGCTAACCTCAACTCATAGAGATGCCCCTGCCTCGGAGTGCAGGGATTACAGTTGTGTGCTGCTTACTGATACATTTTAAAGTGTCTGCCACCGCTTCTCATGGAATGAGTCCTCCGTGGTCTTGATCGGTCATTATCATTTTTAAAAACATCCAGGTCATTTCTAGTTCTTAGGCATTACAAATAATCTGTGATGTTTCGTTGTAAGTAGAACCTTACCAGTTCAGTTATCGATTTTCTCAGCTCCATTGACTGCTCAATGGAAAACGTTCTGGGTCCTTTAAATGTTTCCTTTACGAAGTTCTGTCATTAGAGGGCGCCAGAGAAACTTTTAAAAAAACAACGGTAGTTTATGTCCTAGATCCTGCGTGGCCCCGCCCGGAACAGACTCCACTGTAGGCATAGCCTCTGTGGCCCTGGCTCCTGCAGGGTGGGGCAGTAGCAGAGCCAGCATCACCCTCCGCAGCCTGCTCCTGCATCCTCAGGAAGCTCTGTAGGAGGGACCACAATGAGACTGACCCCAGCACCCTAGCAGGCCGATTTCCAGGAGTTCTATTGGTTACTCTGTTACTCAGAAGTGACCCATAGATAGTCCATTACCTCCAAGAAGGTCTGGATCTCAGGGAGATCCCTGGAGACAGGGAATTCTTTCTCAGATGCCTTTTGTAGTCCTTAGAACTCTCCTTACTTCGCCTGAGGCCATAGTTCAGCCCTAACCGTCTTGCAATGCCAGAACAAGTTCCCTAGGGTCCAGCCCCTGCCCTCAGGTAAAAAGGTGTGGACATGTTGAAGAATGCCTTTAATCCAAGCATTGGGCCAGTAGACAGGATTATCTATCGGGCTCTCTAACCAAATACCTTAACCAGGGAGTGCAGGTCCCTATGACACCCTGCCTCAAAAACCAAGTTGGTGGCTTGAGGAATGACACCTAAGGCCACACCCATAGACACACCAAAGTGAATTTTAAGAAATCCTCTTTTACTTCTTACTAACCAGCCCATTACTCAAAGCCCATGGTACTCCGTAATTCTCTCACATAAACTTCCAATACCACCGGTTGAGTGAGTCCTTGTGAGTGCTGCTGTCCCCTTCCTGAGAGTAACCAGGTTATTTCTAGAGTTTTGCCAAAACGCATAAGCCTGAAATAAATACACATATCCTTGTGTGTTGGTAGTTTTTCTGTCTGTGCGGTTTCCTACACTGGGGTTACTGCTTCAGCTTCCCAGGGGCCAAAAGTCTTGAGCAGCTTCACAGAGTGAAAGAAGTGTCCACAGACACCACCACCACCACCTGCCCGGCCCTTTATTTTAGTCAATAGCCTTTAGTCCAACTCACATACCTTGACTGTCATTCTTCCTTGGTTTTTTGTTTGTTTGTTTGTTTGTTTTGAGATAGACTCTCATTTTGTAGCCCTGGCTGTCCTGGCACTCACTCTGTAGACCAGGCTGGCTTCAAACTCACAGAGATCCACCTCCCTCTCACCTTCTTCGTGAGCATGTACATTTCTAGTCGACTTCCTCTGTGGTGAGTCATATGGGTCAGGGCGCCACAATGACTTCACTTAACCTCGATTATTATCATTAAAGAACCTGTCTCCAAACACAAGCACGCTGGAGATTTGGATGGGGTGACGGGCAGAACACAGATGTTGACACATGTAGAAACAGTGTATTCTGTCATTTCTCTTGTGTGTGTGTGTGTGTGTGTGTGCTTGTATAGTTGTTGTTTTAACACAGAGTCTCATCTGTAGCCCAGGATGGCATCAATCTTTTTTTTTTTTTTTAACTTTCTGCCTCAGCCTCAAAAGCGCTAGGGTAAGCCAGGCATAGTAGGACATGCCTTGAATCACAGCACTCAGGAAGAGGAGATAGGTGGATCCAGGCCAGCCTGGTCTATATAGGAAAGTAACAAGACAGCCAAGGCTACATAGACCCTGTCTCAACAACAACAACAAAAAATTCTAGGATTATAGACTCCTTCCACAAAATATAGATCTCAAGGAGCGATGGATCTCATCTCTTTCTTTCTTTTTTTGGTTTTTTTTTTCCTTTTTTGGTTTTTTCGAGACAGGGTTTCTCTGTGGCTTTGGAGGCTGTCCTGGAACTCGTTTGGTAGTCCAAACTGGTCTCGAACTCACAGAGATCCGCCAGCCTCTGCCTCCCGAGTGCTGGGATTAAAGGCGTGCGCCACCAACGCCCGGCTTTGGATCTCATTTCTATAAGCCAATGACACAAAATTATAGTTTCTTTCTTTTTTTTTTCCCTGTATTGTTTTGGAGGCTGTCCTGGAACTCATTCTGGAGACCAGGCTGGCCTCAAACTCACAGAGATCTGCCTGGCTCTGCCTCCAGAGTGCTGGGATTAAAGGTGTGTGCCCTCCAACGCCTGGCTAAAATTATCGTTTCGAATAAACACATTTGCACATTGACACTGAAGTAACCAGTCATATGTTTCTTAAACAAGAGACTTCATCCCCTCTCCGCCAGGTCACGGCCATCATGGACACAAGTCCATCAAGCTGGCTAGGGGAACAAAGTTCTGGCTGGCCAGGACCGGTTCGCAGGGACAGTGCTTGCAGGTGCTCATGGAATTTATGGTTGACACCAGCCGCTCTATCATTCGAAACATCAAAGGCCCTGCTGAGGAGGGTGATGTGCTCACTCTATTGGAGTCAGAAAGAGAGGCTGGGAGATCACACTGACCTTGCTGCTGGGTCCTGGATATCCACCACTTGACCCATGATGACCTGCAACTATTGAATAAAGCATTTGTGTTGGAGAGAGAAAGAGAGAGAGAGAGAGAGAGAGAGAGAGAGAGAGAGAGAGAGAGAGAGAGAGAGAGAGAGAGAGAGAGAGAGAGAGAGAGAGAGAGAGAGAGAGAGAGAGAGAGAGAGAGAGAGAGAGAGAGACTTTGTAAATCATCTTTTAGGAGAAGCCTCTGGATTCCACTCAAGGACAGATCAGCCTGAGGAGAGGATGACCTTGAGCTCCTGGCTCGTTTCCCCTTCAAAGCCTTGGAACCAAGGTGTGTGTCACATCCCAATTAAATGTGTTCACTTTGAGACAGGATCTCGCTGCGCTCTCCTTGTTGACTTCCAGCTATCAGCCTTCAAAAGAAACCCGGGGTTGGAGGGGTTCCTCTGACCCGATCTGTTTGCTTTTCTCCCAGCAGCCCCCGCGTCACCCTTGTTAATCGCAATCTCTTTTCTTCCTCCCCAAATAGCTTAAAACACACCACACACACACACACACACACACACACACACACACACACACACACACACACACGTTTCTCCTCGTACTTCACATGAATTCTCTCCTCTTCACCATTTGCTAAAAACCTCCTTAAAAGTCGTGTGTCAGGATGAGGTTACTCAACTACAGAGAAATGCTAAGATAGATAGCTGAGCCCGCGGGACCAGCCCTTCCCAGCCCAGCCGCGCCACGCCCTGCCCAAGCCCGTCTCACTAACCCATAATAGAAGCTCCTCCACCACAGCAACTCTGAGGCCCAGAGGACACGTCTCTTTCTTTCTTTCTTTTTTTTTTTTTTTTTTTTGGTTTTTTGAGACAGGGTTTCTCTGTGGCTTTGGAGGCTGTCCTGGAACTCGCTTGGTAGTCCAGGCTGGTCTCGAACTCACAGAGATCCGCCTGCTTCTGCCTCCCGAGTGCTGGGATTAAAGGCGTGCGCCACCAACGCCCGGCTGACACGTCTCTTTCTATAAAGACTCTCAGAAAGGGGCAAATATTCAGTGTTATTCTTGAGGACTCCTGAGGAAGAAACCCACAGAAGAACCTGTTAGGAAGTGGAGAGCGCTATAAAAACAGCGGGATATCATATTCTTTCTTGCAAAAGATAAAACTAAAAAAAAAGAGAAAAGGAAACATTTACACAAGGAAAAACATTCAAACAGTAGAGATGTGGTGGGAAAGCCACTTCCTTCCTGCCTAGGACTGATTCTCTCCATTTTCTAGATCACCCTCTGGCCCATAGCTTTTCTTTCTGCTGTAACCCTTATGTAGATAGACAAGCCTGTGGTGTGTGAATATACTTTCAATTCGTTAAGAAAAACAAAAACGAACACTTAATTTTCAGCCTGTCAGCATTTAGGAGGCAGAGACAGATGGATCTCTGAGAGTTCAAGACCAACCTGGTCTACAAGAGCTAGTGCCAGGATAGGATCCAAAGTCACAGAGAAACCCTGATTGAAAAAAAAAGAAAGGACCCACACAACTTTTGGTGGAGTCTAGAGGCCTGCATGTGTCAGGTACAGGCTCTACCACTGAGCTACACTGCCAGCAAGTTAGATTCACTTTCTTTAAAATATATTGGTGGCGCACGCCTTTAATCCCAACACTCGGGAGGCAGAAGCAGGTGGATCTCTGTGAGTTCGAGGCCAGCCTGGTCTACAAAGTGAGTTCCAGGGCAGCCTCCAAGACAATACAGAGAAACCCTGTCTGGAAAAACAAAAACAAACAAACAAAAAGTATTGTAATGCATCATGGTTTTTTATTTCCTATAACAATATATCTAAGAGAACATCCTAGGGGGAGATATATACATCCATTTCCTTCTTTGTGTGGTGTGGTGTGGGGGGTTCCCACACAAGTCTGTCAAAGAAAACTCAAAGACACTTTAAGAATGAATTTCGCCTTTTTGGCTGCAGGTGACTCCAATCTCCATGAACTGAAGCACTTCCCCAACACCCAGGGCATTTTTTATTTTTCTCAATGTTTACACTTTAGCCAGTTGATTACCAAATGCTCAGAACAACTTGAATGAGGCTTCCAAAAAAGATAATGTCACGTGCAAAGTCTCCATTCATAGGTACCACAGTTTTCTGGGTCTCCTGAAGCAAGTTGTGCATAGGCCTTTGTCTTCTTGGGAAAGTCCCAAACAAAGTACACGTAGGGGAACAAAAGGTATCATCCGGCAGGTCAAAGGATGGATTAGGCTAGGTGCTAGCTCTCCTCCGGGGCTAGACCAGGTGCCACCCAGCAGGGGGGGGGGGAGATTAGGTGTACATGCTGTGGCATGTGTGGAGGTCAGAGGGCAACTTGCAGGAGTTAGTTATTTCCTTTCGCCATGTGGGTCCTGAGGGTCAAACTCAAGTTGTTGGACTTGGTGGCAAGAGCCAGCTCACTGACCCAGTCCTTTGCAGTAAATAACTGTTCGAGTGAGTCTGCATACACGTGTGCATACTTTGGTAGAACATACATCTATGAAAAGAATCCAGGTAGTTACATTAATATTTTAAATAAAAAGTCGTGAGAGTGGGCCTGGAGAGGTAGTCAAGCAGTTACCGGCACTTGCTGCTCTTCTGGAAGACTAGAATTCTGTTCCAGAACCTACACCAGACAGCTCACAGGTACCTCTTAACTCCACCTCCGAAAGGCCAGATGCCCTCCTGTGCCGATACACACACACACTCACACACACACACAACTAAAATAACAAGGCCAGACCTGGTGACACACACCTTTAATCCAGAGGCAGGCAGATCTCTAGGCCCACCTGGTCTACAGCTCAGCTCGAGTTCCAGGACAGTCTCCAAATCTACAGAGAAACCCTGTCGTGTGTGTGGGGGGACGGGGGTACCAACAAAAGAAAAACACAGTAATAATGATAATAATATACAACAGAACCTGAAGTCAAGTGCTGGCACAGGCAACATCAGAGAGAATCTAGACAACCCATTTGACCACTATTTAGTAGAGCTGCTGTGAAAATCCAATTGCTTCATATGTAAAAGCTACTTAGACTAGTGTGACTCACAGTAAACACACCTGAAGCATTAGGCTTTACACCTGACCATACCGACCTCATATATTTCCATGACAGTGTATTTCTCTGACCCTTATGAGTGTTACTTTTTTTTTTTCTTTTGGTTTTTCGAGACAGGGTTTCTCTGTGGCTTTGGAGGCTGTCCTGGGATTCAGTCTGTAGACCAGGCTGGCCTCGAACTCACGAGATCCGCCTGCCTCTGCCTCCCGAGTGCTGGGATTAAAGGCGTGCGCCACCAACGCCGGGCTCGAGTGTTACTTATTTGTAAAAGCTTTTGGATTGTGTCAATCTGAAGGGAATAAAGACTATGTCATTCAGACTTTAAATTCTTCCTGCCACCCTGCTCAGAATCTCACCGCATAGCTCCAGATGTTTAGGAACTCAATACGTAGACCAGGCAGGCTGGCTTCAAACTCACAAAAAACCACCTGCCTCTGCCTTCTGGGTGCTGGGATTAAAGGCGTGTGCCACTATGCACAGTCTGTTTTAAGTGTCTCTTCTTTCCCTCCTACCCTGGATCTCAATACCTTCTCAAACTATGTAACTTTCCTGATCTTGTTTCGTACCACCCTAAATATACCTGCTAATTCTCAGAACCTTCTATTATGTGTTCTTGACTCTTTCTGTGCTTGTATTCCAACTGCAACTCTATTACTTCTAAACTTGCCGACTGAAGTATAATGAGACCCAATTAAATCAAATTTCAGACGCCTAACAAATGTTTTCACTGCCATTTTATTTGCAAACCTTAACAACTCTCCACTTCGAACTTTCCTTACTCAGTAGTTACTGCTCTCTGTGTTACTGCAGTTACTTGTGTATTAAAGCCTTGATTGGACAGAAGCTGGGTCTTTGTACTGTCCATCAGGATAAGCACATAGTGCTTTCTCTGCAACTATTTGATGAATTCATTGTTTTCCCCTGATAAAGGCGGGGATTCTGTCTTTCCTGTACTCCTGAATTACCATCAGCAGCTCTGATTCAACATTACCCTCTGTGTCACAACACACACACACACACACACACACACACACACACACACTATATCATTAGCTACTGACAGCTATTTTAACTTCATGGGTACATTTTTATAGCAGTTCAAATGGGTTTAGTGGTGTACACCTTTGATCCCAGAACTCAAGAGGTAGAGGCAGACAGATCTCCATAAATTTGAGGCTACCTTGGTCTGCACAGTGAGTTCCAACTACATAGTGAGACCTTGTCTTTCAAAAGGGGGTGGGGCTGGTAGTGCAACAGGCCCCAGACCTTCGCACAACTGATTCCAAGATGGAAGTACTACCATTCAGACTATAAAACTCAGCACACTGACAGCATTACCTGTCAAATCAAAAACAAAGACCTAATCCATCAGAGTCTGGGAAAGTCTCTAAGTGTACTAACCTTGCTGTTTGGTTTCTAGTTAACTGTTCTTGTTAACTTAAGTATGTCACCCCAGGAGATGGTCTTTGTTCTTTAAAAGCTCACCCTGAGGAAGGATCGGGACTACACTGGGACACGGACTGGCTAGTTGGCTTAAACTTGTGTCTGAGTATTTCTTTCTCTGGTGGATACCCACCCACAACGGTAGGAGGCGTTTCAGTTTGGTGATCTCTTACGAGCTGTTCACTGAATAATTGTATAAACATAATGCTGTTATTTTCTCTTTTGAATCTAAGCTATTTATCTTTAGTTAGGGTTGAGTCGATTGGGCCTGTTATTCTTTTGCTTCGATGGGAGGATAAAGCTGGAAGGCGGTCCTGCCTGGGGGACCACGGCGGACTCCATGGCCAGGGGAGGGTGACCGAGGCAGGGGACAAGCACGCCACACAGACAGAGCTTGAGTGAGAAGTTTTATTAGAAAGGGGAGGGAAGGGGACGGAAAGAGAACAGAGGTGAAGAGACATAGAGACAAGGACAGAAAAGAAGAGAGAGACAGGAGCAGAAAGAGAGGAGAGCAGAGACAGAGAAGAGCTGTAAAGAGCTGAAAGAGAACGGAAGTGGGCAGGGATCTGTTTTTTTTAATGGGGTCCTTTGCACCTGCGTGCAGACTATGCAATCATGGAACCCTGGGCTGACCAGAGTACTGCCTGAGTGCGTTCTGCCAGGTGGTAGGGGCAAGCCTGCATAAAGCCTGAATCCTTCCAGGGCCGCTGAGAAGGTTTAGCAGGAAAAGGTGTCTCTTGCTGAACCTGAGAGCCTAAGTTCAATCTCCAGGATCCACATGGTGGAAGAAAAGTATCAACTCCCACAAATTGTCCTCTGACCTCTACATGTGTGCTGTGGCACATATTCAAATGTACATACGGACGGTCACACACACGGTTTTTTTTTATTTATTTAAAAAAGATTAAATCAGCCGGGCGGTGGTGGCGCACGCCTTTAATCCCAGCACTCGGGAGGCAGAGGCAGGCGGATCTCTGTGAGTTCGAGGCCAGCCTGGTCTACAGAGCGAGTTCCAGGACAGGCTCCAAAGCCACAGAGAAACCCTGTCTCGAAAGACTAAAAAAAAAAAAAAAAAAAAAAAAAAAAATTTCAGTTCTGTGATAAGGCGAAGGCTTCATCTTTTTTTTTCTTTTTTGGTTTTTCGAGACAAGGTTTCTCTGTATTGTTTTGGAGCCTGCCCTGGAACTCGCTTGGTAGACCAGGCTGGCCTCAAACTCAGAGATCCGCCTGCTTCTGCCTCCCAAGTGTTGGGATTAAAGGCGTGTGCCACCAACGCCCGGCTGAAGGCTTCATCTTGGTCTCTTACCTAATCAGACGTGGAGCCATTCCGAGCCGGCAGTCAAACACCAGTTCACAGAATAAGGCCTTTGGGTCCACTCACCCCTTTCAAGCGTGCAATAATTAGCAAATACAGTCCAGTTTGGGGGTCCGTGACCCACTCCCACCCCCCAGACCTAGTTATTCACGTGTGCTTTACTGAGACAAAACGACTCTGCAAGCTCGGTAACTAAAACGAAACTCAGGCCAGAGCCCCCAACGCGTGCACGCACGCTTCTGCAGGGCGCCAGAGTCAAGCCCGGCACGGCATGTGACTACAGGCTTTTCTCATTCCCCTGGGCAAAAGGCAGCAGGCGCCTCGGTGATCCGAAGACACTGGAGTCCGAGGACCAGGGCGGAAACTGCGTGCACGCGCACAAGCTCCGGGAAGCAGACACACACCCAGGCCGAAGTCTCTTTCTGCAGACCTGGGTCGGGTCAGCGTCTGGAACGCCGCCGCCGCTTGGGATCCGAACCCTCACCACCACACACACACACACACACACACACACGCGCGCGCGCGCGCGCGTGACACCCACAGAAGAACCCACACACACACCTGAAAGCAGGCCCCGCCCTCCCCTTCCTCCCCCACCGGCTCTCGCCCTGAGATCCTCGGGAGGCCAGAACCCTCCGCGGGAGCGCGCCCTCCCTCCCGCTTAGCCACACCCCTCAACTGCTACATTCGCATCTGATTGGCTGGGAGGCGCTCCAGCCCCGCCCAGTGGAGCCGAAGCCAACAGCCACGTCAGCCTATTGCGTGTCTCGCCCCCGATAGGCGGAAGTTGCGCAGTACCCGCAGGCGCAGCGGCGGCCCCGGGCGTGAGTGTGTGAGTGTGTGTGTGTGTGTGTGTGTATATACATACATATATATATTTAGACACATATGCACGGCGTTCCGCGGCAGCGCGGAGGCGGCGCACGGCATTAGAGGGCGCCGGAAGTGTCCTTGCGGAGGGGTGGCTAAAGGAGAGGAGCGGCGGAGGCAAGCCAGTCAGTCGAGCAAGGCACAGCAGCGAGACTCGTGTGCCCGCCGCGTCCCGAGTACTCCGGCCCGGCCCAGCCGGGCGCGTTCTCTCTTCGGACAGACATGGACTTCAGGGAAATCCTCCTGATCGCTTCCAAAGGACAAGGTGTCAACCATGTACCGGTGAGTCTCCGGGCTTGCAGTGGGGAGCCCGGGCGTCAAGTTCGTGTGTGGCGGGTGGAACTTCCAGGCGAGCGCCCCGTCGGCCTCGGAGACACTTGGACTGCGTCCTCTTTTGGAGTTTACGCGGAGACTTGGGTACACGGCGGGGGTGGGGGGCTGGGGATGCGAAAGTGGAGCTTGCTTTGGGGCTTGGTTTTCCGCCGAATCGTGTTTCCAGAAAGGGGGACTTTGCTGAGGCTTTTTAAGAGTTGCGTAAAAGTGGACGAGTGAGCCGCGCCTGGCTTCGGAAATGCTTCAGCTCCTAAATTGAGGGCCAGTGTAGCCAGGAAGCTTGGGACTTTCAGAACTTAGCACGATTATAGCCTTTTGGATCTTTTCGGCGGGTCTAATACTGTTTTGTTTTGTTTTGAGTGACTTCTTGAAAAGGGTCTCTGGTGGTTCGTGGCCCCACCCACTGAACCAAAGATGTTATCACCTGCCTAGGGAGGTATCTTTACGTTGGGAAGAGAATTTCTGGGCATTTTAGAAAAATCCAAGGCCAACTGTGAGGCGATCGTGTGCGCTGCCGGTGTGTGGTAGACCTTTTATTTTTTTATTTGCCTAAGGGTGCATGAGGCCCTCGGATCGATCAATTCCCTGTTAGAGCAAAGCGGATTTTAGCTTTCGCTTCCTAGTGGACTTCCAGATTTTTAGATTCCATTTGCTCGGTTCCATTACGTTTTCAGAGCCAAATGCTGAGGTGATCGGACATCTGGCTCCTGGGCTTGTAGCTGTTTTGCATAGACTAATCATTTCTGGATCATCAGGAGGTCCCCACGGCACAGCTGTAAACCGATATTTCGCGTTGTGATACCTGCGGTTTGATCAGTGAAGTGTCCAACTCAAAATACAATCTTAGAGTCAATCAACTGGAATTGAGATCTCACGTGAACTCTAAATTTCCTAGTTTTTTCCAGAATTTGCAGGGTTTTTTTTTTTTTTGTTTTGCCACTTGTCTAGTGGATATATTAATCTAAAATAAGGAGTAATTGTATTTGTATGTGTGTGCATGTGCATACGAATGTTTTTTATATATAATATGTGCATATATGAGCAGTCATCTACCATCATGGTAGTAATCACTTAGAGTAAACATTCCTCACCTGGAGGTGGTGGCGCACACCTTTAATCCCAGCACTTGGGAATCAGAGGCAGGTGGATTTCTGAGAGTTTGAGGCCAGCCTGTTCTACAGAGTGAGTTCCAAGACAGCCTCCAAAGCTACAGAGAAACCTGGGGGGGATGGGCGGCCAGGAGTTAGGGGTAAGTAAACATTCCTCTAAGCTCGTAAGCCTTGCTGGTTGAAGCTGTGGGTGCAAGCCTTTGAAACATGGAGCATCAATACTGAAACATTTGTAGATTTTCTAGTCAAGTCAGTGTTAGGTCTAATGTCCATCCATCTTTGCATAATTATTTCATCTTAGATCTTGAATTTCGAGAAAGATTTAAAAAAATACTAGCTTTATTAACCAAGAATTGTCTTGTGAAAGAATCAGAACCCGGGCCGGGCGTTGGTGGCGCACGCCTTTAATCCCAGCACACGGGAGGCAGAGGCAGGCGGATCTCTGTGAGTTCGAGGCCAGCCTGGTCTACAAGAGCTAGTTCCAGGACAGCCTCCAAAGCCACAGAGAAACCCTGTCTCGAAAAAACAAACAAACAAACAAACAAAAAAGAATCAGAACCCAGATTTTAAAAGCCAATAGCTGGTTAGGTGTGGTGGCTCACACCTTTAGTTGCAGCATTCGAAGAAGCAAGCAGCTCTCAAAAAGAGTTCAAGGCCAGCCTGGTCTACATGAGTTCTAGGACAGCCAGGGTTGTACAGAGAGACCCTGTCTCAATATAATTAATTAATGAATTAAAAGCCAATAGCTGCTGGGAGAATGGCAGACAAATAATCCTAGAGCAAAACTTTCAAAATACATGGTGTTCTCTGTTGCTCTGTGATTGTCCTAACAGGAAGTGAAGATAGGTAAACTGGGGAAGTAATTTAAAATTTAATAGTTGAATAACAGACACATTTTCTGAGTCATCCTTCCCTTCCCCCAAAAGAGGTAGCAAACTTAGAAGTTTGACTCAGTTTGCAATATTAACTTCTTTATCTTTTAGTGGAACAAGAGTCATAAAAGCAATTGGAATAAAACAAGCTAAATAGTATTAAATTTAATCCATGATTCTTCATAAACTGATTCATCTTATCCAGCTTAATTTTATCAACTCAATAATTTAGACAATTATAAACACAGAGCATTTACAAACCCCATGTACCACGCTTTATATTCAACTTATATTAACAAGAGCTGTGTTTCATAGGTGTGTTATTTTCATATTATTGTTTTCTTAGTGATGGGATTGAGCCCAGGACTTCTCATGTAAGGCAAGCTCTCTGCCGCTGAGTTTTAATTTCTTGGCTCCATCCTTAAACCCCTTACATGCTTCTGAAAAATGAGATGTAACTAATATGTCTGACCTCCAAATTTGTATTTATTTATTAAAATGTTCCTTTACTTAAACAGGCAGCAATGTACCAAGTGTAACCAATTTTTATAGAACAAGTTCCTTATCAGCTGTCCTAGCATTTGAATCACTGAAATCCCTGTACTTGGGAGGCACAGGCAGAACATCAGATGTTCAAGATCCTTAGCTACAGAGTAGTTGTAAGCCAGCCTAAGCTACCTGAGGCCATTTCTCTAAATATCTAAATAAATACTACCATCCAACTCAAGAAGCATTTTGATAAACACACACACCCCTACCCCTGTGTGCCGTGTATTTAAGATGTCCTGGGCTTAACCCTAATTGGAGAATCAAAGTACTTTACAGTAACTGACAGCTTCCCTTTGTGTTCGTGGTCTTTCCCCCTCTTAGCTGTCTTCTGCCTCCTTCTTGGATCCTATCAGAGTGACTCTCAGGTTTTAGGCTCCAGAGTTCTTTGACCATACCTTTACTGAAGAAAGCCAATCTGGCTAGTGATGGCTTAAAAGCCACCAAGTTAACATGTTGGCCTGTCACTGATGTAGGTGTCCATTGTATCTGGCTGCAGAGCTACAGTTGCTTACTCCTTACCTGGAGTACTTGTCAGCTAGAAGTATTCTGAGTGTCAGATTTTTTCCCCCGGAATTTTGTGATATTTGTATAAATATAATGACATATAAGGAGAGGAATGAGGTCTAAATACAAAATTAGTCTGTGTTTCATATACACACACACACACATAATTGATGTAGTTAGGAGGTATTCTTAATTTTTTTATTCTTTGACAATTTCGTACATGTAAATAGTAATTATTGTTACCCTCCATTATCCTCTCACCCCTCTCTTCTCCCACTATGCCTTTTCCTCCCAAGTCCCCTCCTACTTTCATGAGGTGGGGGGGGGGGAAATCCACTCGTTTAAAATAGGGTCACTTGCATGAGTGAGGCATGGACAGTTTAGCAGAGACTGAACCACTAAAGAAAATGACTCCACTCCCTGAGCAATCATTACCCACTAGCTCAGCTGCCTTTATTTCCTACTTCAAGGAGCAACGGGGCCCCATCTTAAGTTACTTTCCTGTTGCTGTGATAAGACACATGACCAGGCAACTTAGAGAGAGCAGTTACTGGGGGCTTACACGGTTAGAGTTCATGACCATCTCATGTCAGAAAGCATGGCAGCAGGCACAGATGGTGCTGGAATGGTAGCTGAGCGCTCACATCTGGTCCACAAGCAGGAAGGAGAGAGTTAACTGGGAATGTCATTTTAAGTAAGCCCAACCTCACTGACACAGCTCCACCAACGGGACCAAATATTCAGACGTGTGAGCCTGTGGTGGCCATTGTCAATCAAACTACCACAGGTCTCATGAGCCCCTCTCCAGAGGGAATGTCGGATCCATCTTGTATAGAGCTTATACAGGTAACCACAACTTGAAGATTCCTTTCATACAGTATTTTTTAAACGATTTTAACTTTATTTTATGCAGTGCCCCACAGTCCAGAAGAGGGCGTTAAACCCCCTGGAACTGGAGTTACAGAGAATCGTAAGCCTCTGTGTGAGTGCCTTTACTGAACTTGGGTCCTTTAGAAGGGCCTTACTTCTTCACCACTCAGTACCTTAGAGTGTGTGAAGACAAACAGGAAATTTTCAACTTGTGGTGTCCTGTTGTTAGAGTTTGGGTTGGGTGTTTCCAGGTCCTTGGCCTCTTATCCAAAGAGTTGAAAATAAGGGTGTGCGCACACACACACATTTGCAAAAGAAGCACAATCGTTTTATTTAGAGCAAAGCAATAATAGTACAGATTAAAGACAATTCTTAGAACAAGAGCAAAAATACTCAGGGTCCCAGGATGCAGCCTGGGGAAAGGGGCCTGGTTTACTATGGATACAGTTAGGGTAGTTCTTTATTTTGATTGATGGTTGGGTTATGTAATTATTTCTCTGCTGTGCATGTCCCTTCCCATAAGCATCTGATTTTAATCCTGTCCATTCCCCAATTATGCATAGGCATAAGGTGGTAAGTAGAGATTCTCCCTAAAAGGTTATAAGATGATGCAGTTTTTCCTTACTGTACATACACTCAAAACTAGTTTAAGCCTGATTGGCCCTTCGAATTGTCATGCCTGGTAAACTGGAAATACTTTTGAATAAAAATTGTAAATTTGAAGCCAGGCATTGGTGGCCCATGTCTTTAATCCCAGCACTATGGGAGGCAGAGGCAGGCTGATCTCTGTGAATTCAAGGCCAGCCTGGTCAACAGAGCAGAGTTCCAGGACAGCCTCCAAAACAATTCAGAGAAACCCTGTCTCAAAACAACAACAAAAAATTGTAACTTTGATTGCTAGCAGGCGCTGGGAAAGTGTGCCATTGTTCAGAGATGTGAGACTGTGTAACCCAACCAAGTGGGAGACTGTGGTTGTAGGAACATTGTTTGCAGTGGTTGTGTTGCTTAGTATGTACAAGGAAAGGAAGCAGGCTGCCAAGTCCTTTATTCCAAGGGTTTGTGAATAATCCAAGAACTAATAGGGTCCCAAACTAAGCTCTCTTCTATGATTTTACCTCACTACACTATCAGTCCTCAAAACATCTCAGATTTTGGAGCATGTTGCATTCTGAATTTTTGTACTAAGGATGCTCAATTTGTACTAACATTTCCTTCATTGTTCTTGTTTTTAAATGAAACAATCATCTTTATGTTTTAGTTAAAACAAAGATAGGATTGAATCATGTGTGGAAGTATTAGGCTTACACTCTGTTCTCAGTGGAATTCTGAATACAAAAATAACAGCAGCTCAGGATGATGCAACCATTGTCACTGGCTTTTTTTTTTTTCTTAGATGGGTCTCAGTACAGCCCTGGTTGGCCTGTAACCTCAGACAGAGATCCTCAAGTGCTGGGATTGTAATGGTTCCTTGTGAAGAATGGTCAGCTTAGAAAAGTTTTTGCTGCAGTAGTGGTTGCTCTACAGAAATTGGATTTTGGCCTTCCACTAAGAGCTGACAATGACACCCTGCTGTCCCAGACAGCTGCTTTCTAGTGTAGAGTAGTGCTTTATGGACAAGGCCTTCAGAAACTACTGCTCATCCCTTCCCCACAGGGATTCTGTTGTCTCTGTCCCCCATAACACCTTAGAGAATCTCTTTCTAAGCGATGGTGACAGCAATTAACATTCATTGTGCTGAGCCTGTGCCAGGTATTATTGTTCTAAGCACTCCATGTGTTAATTAATTTAGTCACCATAATGAGCATATGAAAGAGATTTTACAGATGACAAAACTGAGGCCTAGTGAGGTGGAGAAGTTGCCCAAGGCCACACAGTGAGTTATGGGATTGGTTATAATGAAGGAGGGGATCAAATTCAGCACTGTGCTTCAGAATTCCTGCTCCTAACCCTGGCCCTTTGTTAAGTGAGGGAATGCACTGAGGTGAGTTTGTCATCTTCACAGGCAGAACCCAAGCTCCTTGCCTCAGCTCTTGTTTAGTACAGCTTTAAGCAATAAAACTGTTGGATTTTTATGACATATTCTATATAAAGATGGAAAGATGGGCTGGAGAGGTGGCTCAGAGGTTAAGAGCACTGACTGCTCTTCCAGAGGTCCTGAGTTCAATTCCCAGCAACCACATGGTGGCTCACAACCATCTACAATTCAGTCTGGTGCCCTCTTCTGGCTTGTATGCAGAACACTGTATATGTAATAAATAAATAAATCTTTAAAAACAAAAAAAGATGGGAAGATAATATAAAGCCAAACCAACAGCATTTAGAAACCGATGGACAGCTATGACTAGACCATCTGAACTGCCCACCTGATCTTACCTGATCTCTGAGGTTAAGCAGGATTGGACCTAGTTAGTACATGGATGGAAAACTATTCTAAGAAAGTATCGGCATGATTACTCTCCCAAAGGAGGGAAGGGAGAAGAGTATGGGGAAGATCAGGTGTAGACCTGTCTGGAGTAGACAGACATGCATGGAAATTAGGGAATTTCATTTAAGATTGTGGTGTGAGTCTCAAGAAAAAGGGGTTGGCATCAAATAGAAAGTGAAAGTGTGAAAGCATGTTTGGTCCTGAGTCAGAAGACATGCGTTCAGTTACAAAGCCCATGTCTAAGCACTAGGAAAACAGTTATCCTTTTTTTTTTAAGGCAGTTTCTAACAAAGCACTCATTTGACTTTATATTCGTTTGGAATGATGCACTAAGGATTGAACCAGGTCTTCCAGCATGTCAGCAAGTGCGCTACCATTGAGCTGTACCCCAGCCCTAACTAAGTGTTTCTATAAATCATAGCCGCGTGAATGGATGCTCTTGGGTGCCTTACTCCCATTGCCCTTTTCGACACCCTGCAGAGCTAGCTTAATGCAAAGAGCTGTTTTCCGCATTCATTCCTGACTAATGTTTTAAGAAGTTGTTTAAAACTTTGTGGTATTGATTAAAGTTAACAGTATATTATTTGACTAACTAATGATGTGAAACTCTGAATACCCCACAAATCATTTAAATTGTGTGATGCTGCCTGTGAGCTGTGTGTCTTAGTTAACTTGATTCAAGTGTCCTATTTGTGGTATTATTTCTGGAGGGAAAGAGCTCTCAGTTCAGTTTACAAAGATGTGGACTAATTAAGGGATCTGATTGTGTCCTAGCCTGGGTGACTAGAAAACAATTGGAACTGTCTTGGAATTTCTCTGTCAGGGATGAGTCAGTTGTCAACACTGCCATCATGCAGGATTTTCAGGTTGGATGAGACCTGCCTTCTTGGCTAGCTCCTTTTTTACTTGACTGATGTAGTTGGAACTTGAGCTTGTTTCAAGATATATTGTATTTGGCAGCCCTGTAGTAGTCAAATCCTTTGGCTTTCCTCCAAGTTTGTGTTACACAGTATGGGAGGGCATTGGGGTTGACAAACTGTCATATATAGATATTATGGGGAAGCATTGAAGTTTACAAAATGCTTTTTCTACAAAGATGACTTTACTATCATCACAGAGACAGATTTAGGACATAAAAAGGGGTTTTCCCTCATATAACAGGGATACTTTTAAGATTCTTGTAGAGTGCCTGGCATGTATGAGACCCTGTATCTTTAGCTCTGTAATTAAAAGAAAAAATTGCTGGCCCATAAATTTTGTTGATGGTCCCAGACATGAGGATTAGCTGTTTTAATAGTAGATACTTAAGAAATTGAATTTTTTTCTTTCATGATTCAATCATTCTGCTTTAGTCATTTTTCTCTATACAGTTACTTAAAAAGCCAAAGTTTATGAAAACACCATCTGTGTCTGGGCAATATTAGTGATCTTGGTAATACACAAGCCAATCTAAAGGAACTTGTGTAGCAAATTAATATTTCATGAACTTAAATGCTACATTTGAAGAATACAAAGAACCAGGCCCTTTGCTTAGATTTCTTGTTTTTCTTTCCCTTCCTTCTTCCTTCCCTCCCTCATTTTCTTTCTACATTTTCTGCACTACTGATAATTGAACTCAGAGCTGGTACATATTAAACAAACATTCTACCACTGAGCCACACAGCCCGGCCCACACAGACTATATATTGCTTACACCTTTTATTCTGCTTTTATTTTTAGAAAAGGTATAGCTTGGCAGTGGGACCTCCCAAGAAAGACCCAAAAGTTAAAGGTGTTCAGTCGGCAGCTGTGCAAGCTTTCCTGAGGAGGAAAGAAGAGGAACTCAGACAGAAAGGTATGTATGTATGTGCTTGTGTCTCTTCTTGGTCTCAGTGTCTGCCACCAAACCATCTTGGACTTACGGTGTGTATTTGTAAAAGTGTCGTACAGGCCAGTACACTGAGGGATAATGTAATGTGTCTCTGGGTTAATGTTATGGACGTATGTATACACACACAAATGTGCAGGGGTGTGTGTGTGTGTGTGTTCACGTATTGTCTTATCTACCCACATCCCACCCACCCGCAAGACTTGTGAAGCTGGACATGGTGATATTCACCTGTCATCTCAGGAATTCACCAGGCTGAGGCAAGATGATCCCTTGAGCTCAGGTGCTTCAGAGCAGCCTGGACAACATAGCAAGGCCTTGTCTCTTGAGGGGAGGAAGGAAGAGGTTAAAAAGCCTGGTGTAGCGACCACGTAATTCTATAAAACAAGTGTCCATTCTTTACCTTGGTCCTGACATTGTTTTAGGTATTCATAGATTCATTCTTAGCAACTTCAGTGAGTACTGGTGTTCCATTAACTTGGTGTGTATTTATGAGCCGTTTTTTACATTTAAAGCAAAAGAAAAAAGAAAAACCCCCAACCCCAAGTTTCTTACGTGCTTATTCATAAAGAGAAGCTCATATATGACCCACTTGTGTAAAATTTTGTCATTTTGTTAGATGACGTCCTCATTTGACTCCTAGATATCTGGAAACTGTAACCCATCTTTGTCTGTGTTTTGACTGAACTGGTCACATGAGCTACCCTGAGACTGTTGAAACAATGTGTTCTTGTTTTATTCCTTTCAGCCTTAGAAGAGAAAAGGAGGAAAGAAGAACTAGTGAGAAAACGAATCGAGCTCAAGCACGACAAGAAAGCCAGAGCCATGGCCAAGAGGACAAAGGACAATTTTCATGGGTACGATGGGATTCCCATCGAGGAAAAGTCAAAGAAGAGGCAGACAGTGGAAAGCCACCTGAACCAGGGGACTCACCAAGACTTTGAAGTGGAGGAGGAGGACTTCCTAGACTATGGTCAAGCTGAGTTGGAGCAGGAGTACGAGGAGGAGCAAGAGCCTCCCAAAGCTGAGAGCAAACCAAAGGCCCCCCTTAAAAGTGCCCCTCCCCCTATGAACTTCAGTGACTTACTGAGGCTAGCCGAGAAGAAGCAGTTCGAGCCCGTGGAGATCAAGGTCGTGAAGAAAGCAGAAGAGCGGCCCATGACCGCGGAGGAGCTTAGGGAGCGAGAGTTTCTTGAACGAAAGCGTAGGAAAATGAAACATGAAGCGGATGCCAAACTACCTCCCCCCGTGTCCAAAAGGGCACCACCCCCTCATAAAGACAGCGTGGGCACAAAGCTCAGCAAGGCTTCTGGGGACAGGCAGCTCTTCTCCAAAGGGCTGCCCCTTCCTCACGCTGAGAAGAAACTCAGACCCAGCACAGCCAACGAAAAGCAAGTAGCTTTGTCCTCATCCAAATCCGTGCTGGGAGACAGGACCAAGGCGGGGTCTGGAAGTAGCTCCCAACCCTCGCTTAGGGAAGGTCACAACAGACCTGTCTTCAACGGGACTGGAAAGTCCCACCCCAGCACCTGTTCACCAAGCACCCCAAAGACTTCTGTCAGTGGGACTCAGAAATCCTCTTCTGAGCACAAAGCCAAAAAAACTCCTCCTTCTCACCCCAGCCATTCCAAGCCTGGGCCCACAGTTCTCTCTCACAACAAAGCTAAGAGTCCAGGTGTCAGACCGCCAGCCAGCAACTCTGGCCCAGCTCCTGGGCGACCCAGCCCAGGCCCAGCTCCTGGGCGACCCAGCCCAGGTTCTGGCGCTGTGCCTAGGCGTCAGAACGGCAGCTCCAGCTCCGGGCCTGAGCAGGCTGCCAGTGGGGTCAGAAAGCTGATCAGCAATTCACACCCCTCTGTGCGAACAGTCAATGGCACAAACGGTCCCGGGCGGCCTGCAAACAGCACTCCTGGCCCTGGGCGGCCCATCAATGGCCCCAGTGGTTCTGGAAGGCCTACGAGCAGTTCTGGAGTCCCCGGGCGGCCTGGAAACAGTCCACGCGACATTCGACGGCCAGTGAGCAGCCTCGGCTCCCCTGGACAGTCAGTCAGTGGTCCTGGGAAGTCCACGAGTGGTCCTGTTGCGGCTGGGCGAACTGCCGGGTCGGGTCCTGGAAGACCCACGAGCAGCCTAGGACCTGAACGAACAGTTGGTAACCCGGGCCTTCCCACAAAACCCAAGTGCACTGTCGTCTCAGAAACTATTTCTTCAAAGAATATTATCAGTCGGTCAAGCAATGGACAGATAAATGGAACGAAGCCTTTCCTGTCTGGCTACAGATCTGCCCAAGGTAAAACTGACGTTCATCCTAAAGAGTGTATTTGTCACCAGGCTATTGGGAAAGTACCTAGCTTTATATAACCAGGAACCCTGTGACCTTTTCCACATGCCCTGTAATGTACTTACTGTTGACAGTAGAAAAGAGGTTTATCTAGGATCCACTGTTCACACCCCACCCTGTTCTATCACATGGTGGGGCCTTCGGTGGGTCGGATAGTATTGTACATGAAGGCTACAAGACTTAGAAATGAGAGAATAATTACGAGCTTGAAGCCGTGGTGCTCTGTTCATTCAGCACATGTTAACAGCTGTCGTGTCCCAACAGCTATTCTGGACCGTCCTGAGCTCTGTTCCTGGAAGAGGCATCGGGAAGAGCCTTGTCGCTGGTGCCCTAGGGACCTGCCATCTCCAAGTTCAGAGCCACTGATGGCCCCACTAGCTGCTTGCTGTAGATACTGCATGCTGCATAGGCACTTGTTAAAGTATTTATTGGGATCCATAGAGGATAAAAAGAAACCAATACCCAAATCCCTTGCTTTAGATTTTAGGGACTAGAAGGTTCTTAGACACTGGTGTGTTGATAAGTGCCTGTCTTTTGCAAAGTTGTTCTTTGGGGTTTTGTTTTTGAGGAATCGAGGAAGTTAGTGCTTTAGATTTGTTTGTTTGTTTGCTTATTATTTATTTATTTATTTATTTATTTATTTATTTATTTATTTATTTTTAGGCAAGGTAGCCCATGTTGACCTAGAACTCACTGTATAGCTGAAGGTGACCTTTCATGTCTGATCTGTCTCTTCCTAAGAGCTGGGATTATAAATGTGTACCACCATACTGGTCTGCTGTGGAGCTGGGATCCAAGTTCTGGGCTCCCTGTATCTGGGGAGGTTCTCTGCTGAGTTACATCCCCAGGTCTTTTTCTTTTCCCCCCAGTTTTTATCAGGCAAAAATAAAATAATGAGTTTTTTCTTGCAGTCATACTTTTAACTTTCTTTGAACAGTTGTAATTCTGAAAATGTTTTATACTTGGGACTTTTTCTTTTCTAAGGTATGGTCTTGCTAGGTTGCCCAGAACTTCTTCAAACTGCTGACTCAAGCCCCAAGCCCAGATAGCTTAGCTATAGGCATGTGAAGGGTTTTTAATTTTTAAGAGAAATACAGGAAAAGTAGGGAGCTACTTTCGGTGTCTTCATTTGGTAGAATTAAAAATTAATGATTCTGTGGCAGTTTGTAACTTGACTCAGTTTCAGAAATTTTGCTGATTTTTAAATCCCAGAAGTATGTATAAATACTAAGCTAGAAAAACGTGACAAGGCAATAAGGCATGCATTTCCAAGTAAGCCGTAAAGAGCTCAGTCCCCTCTGATACTTCACTCTGCAGGGATTGTGCAGCCTGTGCTGAGAGCCAGCTGTATGCTCTGCTTTCATGGGTGCCATCTATTTTGGTTTTTTTAGACAGGGTTTCTTGATGTAGCTCTGACTGTCCTGGAACTCTATCTGTAGACCAGACTGGGCCTTGAACTCACAGAGATCTGCCTGCCTCTGCCTCCTGAGTGCTGGGATTAAAGGTGTGGAGGGGTGCCATCTTAATGTCAGTTTCTCTGAATCCCAGGTGACATAGTCCCTACAAGAAATACTTTGCCATATAATGTTCTTATAAGTCATGGCTTTTGTATACAGGTCCTCAAAGGCTCCCCTTCCCTACTGGCTACAAAAGACCTCGAGAGTATGAAGATGATGATGATGATGATGAATATGACTCGGAAATGGATGATTTCATTGAAGATGAAGGAGAACCTCAGGAAGAAATATCCAAGCACATTCGGGAAATCTTTGGCTATGACCGAAAAAAGTAAGCTGAAGAGTTACCTAAATATCAACTTTTTATCATTTATAGGAGAGAAACACAAACAGTAGAGGCATTGAATGCTTAGTTAGAAACCTTTGGGTGGTGAGGGTCCTAAAAAGATTTAGTCTTGCGCCGGGCATTGGTGGCGCATGCCTTTATTCCCAGCACTCGGGAGGCAGAGGCAGGCGGACCTCTGTGAGTTTGAGGCCAGCCTGGTCTACAGAGAGAGTTCCAGGACAGCCTCCAAAACAATACAAAGAGACCCTGTCTCGAAAAACCAAAAGAAAGAAAGAGAGAGAGAGAGAAACCTTAACTAAGATAGGGCACATAGTAGTTTCTAATGAATTCAGGGTGTTTTGTGATGTTTGCTTGTAAACTGCTTTCTTTAAGAGAGAGAAGGGAGTGAAGCAGCTTCATGTTAAAGAAATAGATGGACTTTTTAGGTGTCAGAAAGTCATTCACAGAGCCACAGTAAAAGTCATTCTGATATAACACCTGCTTTTCTTTGTAATGTTTTGCTACCCGAGAATATGGACACTGGTCACCAGTATGGGACCACCACCATTATTGATGTGCCTAGGAGCTTATTAAAATTGCAGGCTCTCAGAACTCAACCTTAGTCCTGCTGACTGCACATCTGTTTTGTAAGTTTCCAGATAAGGGTGCACGAGTTTAAAGTTTGTGAACCATTAATGTAAAGAAATAAAGCTTCACCATATAATGTCTTTGCAACAAAACCAGCTTCTACCCATTGTCTGGCCTTCTCACTCCCAAACAAGGTGGGAGCAATCCTAAAACTGAGTGGTTTACTTGTAAGCATGTTTGCTTTTTGTTTACTGAGAGGCTGTAGCTCTTTAAGAAAATTGAATTTCTGTTCATTTTTTACTTTGCTTTCTTGCCAGGTATAAAGATGAAAGTGATTATGCCTTACGTTACATGGAGAGCAGCTGGAAAGAGCAGCAGAAGGAGGAGGCCAAGAGGTGAGCAGGAGATTTTTATGTAAAAATGTCTTCAAAAGCCTGCAGCTGTAGGACTTGGGATGGGGCCTGGACCGCAGAGTTCTCTGGATGATAGTGCTGCTGGCTGGCTATGAGAGCCTTAGACAAATTCCTTTGCTTTTCTAAGGATTTCCCATTTGTAAACTGAGAACCTAGTGCTTTACTCCCTGAAGCATTGTAGGAATTAAGACAGTATGTAGCCACAGTGCTTGTAGTGTCTGGTGTAATGTACAATAAAATTAGAGGTCTCTCTGAGTCTACCATGGGCTGTGTTTGTGTCTTTGCCCGTCAGACTGCTCTCAGCCTTGGAACTTGTAGTTGTATTTGATTTGTTTAGCTGCCCAGTCATGAGCTCCTGAGAGTTTTTGGATAGGGGCAATAAATGGTTACTTTGCTTGTAGTGTTAATAATTCCCTACTATTGGGAAATAATTCACCTCAATTCCAACACAAAACAGCTTTCTTTTGACCCTCCCTCCTATAACTACATAAAATGTCAAAATAAGTGTTAAGAAAGAAGAATATGAATTATTACCAGTGAATGAATGTCCTGAGTTGTACATTCTGTGTGTGTGTAGGTCAGTTCTCTTCTGCCTTTATGTGGGTGCCAAGGATCAAACTCAGATCATGAGGCGTCTTTATTTGTAAATGTTTTTGAAGAGAATGGAAAGATGGCTCAGTAGTTAAGAAGAGAACTGCTTTTAGAGGACCTCACTTCAGTTCCCGACACCCACATCAGATAGCCCAAAACTGCCTGTGACTCCAGCTTCATGCTGTCTGTCCTCTTCTGGCCTAGACAGGCACCTGCACTCACATGCACATACCTACATCGTTTAAAGATTATTAAAAAAAAAAAAAAAAGGTGAGGGGGTCTAGTCCTGACTGTCCTGGAACTCAGTATGTATAGACCGGTCTGGTCTGGAACTCAGAGATCTGCTTCCCAAGTGCTGGGGCTACAGGTATACACCACTTTGCCCAGCAATCTTCTTTTTCTTTTTTAATTTGAGAGAAATTATATTACTTTAAAAGTATATATTAAAGCTTTTTTTTGTCATTCCCATTGTAAAATCTTTTATTTTGTGTCTGTGACCCTATTTTAAATTGTGCGTTGCATGTGCTTGCATAGATCCCTGTTTACATGAGCAAACTCATCAGCACAATCCACAAGATGCCAGTCTTACTTTTTAAAGTGGTTATTTCATGCATATTAGTAAATATCCTTATTTTCTCCATAGTTTAAGACTAGGTATGCAAGAGGACTTAGAGGAAATGAGGCGTGAAGAGGAAGAAATGAAACGTCGGAAGGCCAAGAAACTCAAGCGACATTAGCTGCTGCTGAGTCTGGATTCTGGGACACTGCTGCAAGGCTTTCCTGCCTTCAGACTGAACAAGCCCCTTATCGGTTTGGATTTACATGTGGCTTTCCTGCCTTCAGACTGAACAAGCCCCTTATCTGTTTGGATTTACGTGTGGATTTCCTGCCTTCAGACTGAACAAGCCCCTTATCAGTTTGGATTTACATGTAGGCACTCGCGGAAGGAATGAAGGAATGCATACTGTCGTTTCCAGCTATTATTTGAGTGTACAGTGTTTTCAAATAGTCCAGGTGGAATCTATAATGCAGACGATACGATGCTTGCCGTGCGCTCTGATGAAGTTAACCATTCACAGGGCTGGCTTTGATCCTGATGAGCTATGCACGCTAATGTGGGGCCACTCACCAGTCAGCTGGTCTTTTATTGTTCCTTTGCCACTTTAAAAGGAGAAAAAGATTGTTGTGTGACTTGTCAGTCAGACTTGTCCTTAGGAAGGGCCTGACCCTTGTGTGAATGCTGCCAGCAATAAAGCGACCTGTCCCAGACTGTTTGAATTGAAAACCCAGGAAAGAGTAGGCTTTATAGTTATTTATATGGTTGTCATCCTTGTGACTTTGACATACAAAATAGAATTATATTGTACTCAGCATTATTTGTGGATTGGATGCTAAGCATTCTTAATTTATATGATTAGGTAATAAAATTTTTCTAAGTTAAAATACAAATTTTGCCAGAACAAGAAATAATTCTTTTCTAGTTTTCCTTTCAGGCTTTCTGTCACATTTGACCTTAGTATGAAGTGGATGAGGGCCCTTACTATTTGTTGTTTTTGTTTTTGTCTTTTTTTATTTCTTTTTATATGAAAAAGATAGTTATTCAGACATTAGATTTGAAAGAATGGTAGTTTGAAAATCAACAAGTGATATGTGTTGTGGCCCCCTGTGCTTTATTCCCTCCTTTATAAAAGATAATTTGGGACCCTAAGGTGCCCCTATACCTCTTGATGTTAACAACATTGCATTTTTAGCTTAAATTTCTTAGAAAATGTTAATGACCAAAAAACCAAAAACTAAATATTTAGTGTATCAAGAATACCACCTTCCCTTCTGTCTGTATTGCACTTTTATTTCTAACTATGCACTGTGACGAGATATTTTTTCCTGTTGTTGGTGTTTTACTGAGCTGTGAAACTTTCTTAAGTTCTATCCTTCCTAACGTCAGACCTTATAGAGTTTGTCACTTAAGCCTAGAGTCCATCCAGGCTGATCTAGGGTCTGGCTGGAAGGAAGCCATGTCTCAAGGACAGTCAGCAACAGAAAATGAAATAGGATGCGAGAGACCCGAGGGTTAGGAGCAGTCAGAATTCAGTTTGTGGACAATTCCACCATTAATCTGGCTGTCTTCAGCTGTTAAGCCATGAGAGATGGGGCGCTGGAACTCTTACTTTTCTACAGGTCCAGACTCCATGTATTTTGTCTATGATGTCCTCATTCTTTAAGCTTGAGTATTATGAGTGACAATTTTTAGTCTGCTTTTGTGGGACCATTTGACCCAGTTCTTAAAACTTGCTCATTTTGAATTGAGTTTCAAACTTTGAAAGTACAAGGATTGAATTTTAGAGGGTATAATATCCTAACTCTGCTTGCAGATTTCTATACACTGGCAGCAGAAAGCCATCGACTTCCCTTACTCCACTGTTAAAGGGAGTAAGATATTCCACTTGATAAAGTAGGTTTGGAACATTATTTTATTGCTGTCACTCGGGTGTTTTCCCCTCCATGATTTTTCTTGGATAACCTTTTATCGTTATTCATACTCTGGAATCTATAATTGCAGTCCAGGTTTCTGGTGACTGAAAGTACTGTACTCAATGACAGGGTGCAGCTGTTTGCACAAAAAGGAGCCATCGTGCTAGATTACAATTTCAGAAGCTGGTGAAAATCAGGTTATAATGTCTGTCGTGTCTGAATGCGTTTCTGTAACAGATATGCATCAATATTCGTGTTGGAAAAAAAACTGCAGGAAAGAAAGATTGTAAGTCCAAATCGTGTCTTCCACTTTGCTCTTCTGTATCTCCTGACCACTTAGAAAAGCTCACAGGTCTGTGAAAAGACAGGAGCAGGCTATTTTCCCAAGGTTTACAAATTAAGTGCTTGATTTTTAATGTATGCTCTCTACTGTTTTGATTTTGATTCAATGTTTGAAGATGTGCCTTTTATTGGGTGACGTTAATTCTCGAATGTAGTAATGTTTCACAATTGTAATGTTACATGATCATGGGTGTGGCATTCTCTAACAAATTATGTGACAAGAAAGTAGTTTTCATAAAACTTGTGGCTCTGGTTGCACAGTCCCACTTGCTAAAGCAAAGGGCACTTTCTTTTAAGGCTACTTCAGAAACTGGTCTTTGTACTTTCCTTATGCAATGGATGCAGTCATGTCCACATGTCATGGGCAGCCCTGTGCGTGCCATGAGAAAGTTCAAAGACTGTTAACAGAAAGTCTAAGGGAACTTGAATTTCATTTTTGTAATGGTAACCCCCCCCAGATTTTCTCCAAGAAATAAATTATTTTGTATTTTATAACTTAAAAGCAGCTAGTAGTACATTTCTGAGATATAGCAGGAGACCAAAACATTTTTGGAAAGAGAATAAATATATGAAGAGAGACTGGTTGTTTTATTTTCAGTGTGCTGAGTAGACTATTTATTTTGTGAGTGGATGTGATGAAATACATATTCAGGTGTTTAGTGTATGATTAAGAGTGGAATATAAATTTCTTTGGAGTTATTAAACCCACGATGTCTTTTACATAATGGACAAATCAAATGTAAAAGAAGAAAATTTTGACATAGCTTAGCTTGTTTTCTGGTGCTGTTGACCTGCAGAAGAATATACTTTTGCAAATACAGGTGAATGTTTTGCAATTTATGTATACAAGAAATTGTAGGCATTAAAATATTTTATTGATATTTTTACTGGTTTTCATTTATTGATCAAAACTTGAAGCTACTCCTTATCACCTGGAACCCTGTGCTAGCTAGAAACCTCTGTAGACTTGTTAGGGTCAGAAGTCAAACTTGTCCTTTATATACTTAAGACAGTCGAGGCTACTGCTAGAGTGCCATTGTGTTCTCAGACATCAAGTTTAAAAAAACTCAAGTGGGTGCTGGAGAGGTAGCTCAGTGGTTCAGAGCGCTTGTTGCTCTTGCAAAGGACTCGGGTCCATTTTCCAGCACCTACATGGTAGCCAACCATGATGCCAGTTCCAGGGCATCTGACACCTGTCCTTATCTCCACTGGTACCATGCATGCAGGCAAAACACTCAACATAAAATAATAACTGAAAGTGGTTAGAGCAATGAAATCTAACTTTGTGGCTCAGGGTTTTGAAGGTTTATTGGGATGAAAGACAAACAGCGGAGCTGGTATGTACTTCCTCTTGTCAGAATATCAGGTTCAAATCCCCTATAACAAATAAGCTTGAGGAGCTGGAGAAATGGCTCAGTGGCTAGAGTACTCAGGGTACCACCAAGAACATGGGGCTAACATGTAACGCACACAACAAAACGGGCACCCTACACCCCCTTGTAAGCCCAGCTCCAAGAGTGGCAGAGACAGGATTATTGGGGCATACTGGCTTCCAACCCAACCTAGAAAACAAAAGCCCCCAGTTCCGGAAGAGACTTGGCCCGGAGGGCATAGACACAGTGTTAAAGGACACCCAGTGCCTTGTGGCCTTCCTTGGTATGTGCACTCACAGGGTCAGTGTTGGGTGATAGTGGAAAAATGAGCCCTTAGGAATGTTCATGAGGCTAGGGGACGCATGCATGCATACAGAGAATGTAGATAACTTGACCCACTACAACATGCTGAGTCTAGGTCATATAAGAAGTACTGATAGAGTCCTAAGCCACTAAGAACTGATTTGTGGATCTTGGATTCGTTTTCCTTCCCATGGGAAGGGTAATCTTAGGGGCTAGGGTGATGGAATGATATGTAAAGCGCTTGCCAACAAGTGAGTCTTTTGAGTTCGGAGCTGGCAGCCCCACGTAAAAGGGAGGCATGGGGACATACAGCTGTAACTCCAGCACTTGGCAGTGCAAAGATGGATGGATTCCATGGCAAGCTCCAGGTTCAGTGGGAGAGTGTCTCAAAAAAGAAGGTGAAGGATGTTAGGAGACAGCAGACACTGACCTTTGGTCTCCATACACGTGAGCACAAACACAGCATAACTCTTGGTGCAGAGCCTCTTAACAAATGGTAAGAGTACCAAATAAAGTTGTTTTCTGTGTAAAACACAGGTCTGCTTTGCTGGGCACTTCGGTTCTCTCGAACAGTGGAACCATCTGTCCCCAAAATACTTTCCCCTCCTTACCTCCCCACCACCTCACCCATCTCATTTTAGAGGGTGTAAGGTCCCAGAGCTCAGATTCCGGATTTATTAACTGCTTATCTTATGCTTAGGCTCCCATCCCTGGACTCAAATTCACTTCATCATACTGAGAGCTGAAGTTAGGTGTGTTTCTACATATGTTGTCTTTAAAAGGATCTTCAAAGGTCTGGAGGGATGGCTCAGGTTAAGAGCACAAACAACCCAAGAGCTCCCATAGAGGACCTAAGTCCATTCCCTGCACCCACGTTAGGCAGCTCACAACCACCTATAACAAACTCCAGGGGGATCAGAGGCCTCTGGCCTCTGAGGGCCCTTGCATTGCAATGCGTAGACCTACACATATACCTGTAATTAAAAATGATAAAAATAAACCTCTTAAAAAGATCATTGTACAACTCTGCTTTTCAGGTGAGGGAGACACTTAGCCAGCATGATCACTGCCTTAACATTTAAGGCATAGGTGTCCTGGAGAAAGCGTGCCTCTGCGTCTCTACTGTGTCTAGGTCTGAGCTGGCAAGACCCCTGAGCCGCTTAGCTTCTCTTAGGTCGCTTCAAAATGAGGCAATACCCAGCTTCAGCAGGTTTGGATGAGGATCAAAATACTACTTTATGGATCTGAGGTGGTGGCACATGCCTTTAATCCCAGCACCTGGGAGGCAGAGGCAGGTGGATTATTTCAGTGAGTTCGAGGCCAGCCCGGTTTACAAAGCAAGTTCTAGGACACACAGAGAAGCCCTGTCTTGAAAAAAAACAAAAACAAAAAAACACTTTTAACATCTCTCCTCCATTTAAATTTGGATTCCGGCTTTGGAGTATATTATTTGAGAATTGGGTCTAAAAATCATTACTTATGATTCCCCAACAGGGGACAATTTAAGAGTTGTCTCTACCTTAGAGGCTTCGACAAATAGGACCTGTTCGTCACCCACTCACTCCCACCAACCAATTCACCCTTTGTCTCTGTTAGGAGAATAGTGTCTTTGTCTGTTCATCTTAAGAAGTGTGGTAACTACACAGAATATGACAAAATAATGTGCGATTACTTTATGTGAAATCTACAACAGGAACTGTGCAGTTGGGTGGTCTTCACAGCTGCATGACTTCACCAGGGTCATCTTTGCTTACTTCCAAAGGGGTCTGGGAAGGAAAAAAAAACACATGTCAGTAGGCTCTAGCATTGCTAGGGTGTAGGGCTGAGGCAGTTGCCCAGGGAAGGAGGAGCCTGTCTGATCCTGTTACCCAAAACCTCTGATGCTCGCCACCAGGAAGTGCTCAGCACTGTGGGACTAACAGTGCAGAGATTCCTGCTACCGGAACCCCACTTTGGGTTGGTTCACAGAAGTGGACTGATGTAAGAAATACTATTGGAAGCTAAACATTTTTAAATGTCTTGTCAGCATTACAGAGATAAGCTGTGACCCAGTCTTTACAAAAATAACATATGTGTAAGAAAACACATGAGATGCTGTGGTGTAGTTCACATGGTAGATGCCTAGCTTGCAGGAGGTCCCTGGGTCTGGTCTGCACTGCCACATATAATCTCACCAGTCAGGAAGTGGAGGCAGGAGAACCAAAGCAACCGTAGTTGCGTAGCTAGCTCAAGACCATGCTAGGCTGAGTGAGACATCTGGTCTTTAAAAGTACGTGAAAGAAACCTGAAACGCTCCCAGTTCTGAGTAGCTAACAGTAGAAGCAGGTAGGCTATGGGAACTTTTCCTCAAATACTAAGGAGAACACAAGTTACTAGGGTTAGATGTTCATGTTTCCTGGGTTAGTTTGGGGACTCTTTGGCAGTAAGGAAGTCAAAAATTACACTTACCCCTCCTGGGGGATATTTATATCCCTTCCACATCGTTCCTGCAATGAGAACCATCCATAAGACAACAATCATTGTGGGCCTTCTTGGCTGCGGTGGTGGGGAGTGGTTATTGGAAGTCCTGGTTCTATTCGCAGAGTCCTGGGAATCTGTCTGGCTTCATTCCAGACCAGATGGTGGGTGGCCCAGCATGGCAGTCCCTGACTGGTGAACTTTGTGGTCTAGTCTAAACTAAAATGGCCATTTTGGGAGGCAAAACTCAGACAATTATGACATCAGTTCCTGTGACACTAGGCCTCATGGTGAGAGCACCAATGAGTTGGCCAGGACATAGGTGTGTTTGGATGAGAGAAACCTCAAAAGGGGGGACTCTCACACCTGTTTAGAACCTTAATAAGCCATTACATGATAAGATGTATTGGCCTAAACTAATCAAGGGCAGAAAAAAACTTGTGAATAACACATCCAAGCCACCTGCGTTTATCGGGGGATTAACGGAACTCGATGGACAACAACTTTAGGCTATTAAATTACCTAAAGAGGAAATCTTGCACTTTGTAAAATGGCAATCATGCCCTCACTCATACTGGCTAAGCCTCCTAGAACCTCCCTGGGAAAGGACCAGAAGGAAGACACTGGCTACTCATGACGCTCTCTCACAGCTGGGGAAACGAGCACAATATAATTTCAGTGGCTGACATTCTGTGGCAATGCTAAACAAGTGTCACTTCTCCCACACCCACACAATGTGACAGCTTTGGACCAGCGAGACTGAAAGAGAACCAAAAGCCTGCTCTCATTTCCTTACTATACCTGGGGCTGCGGCTGTCAATCCCTGCTTCTGCAGTAGTTTCTCCCAAATCTCTCTGCTCTTGAGTCAGCAAATTAAGAGTACCAAGAGAACCCAGGTGGTGGTGGTGCATGACTTTAATCCCAGTAGGAGGCAGAGGCAGGTGGATCTCTGTGAGTTTGAGGGCAGCCTCATATTCAAAGTGAGTTCTAGGATAGTCAGGGTTACACAGAAAAACTCTGTCTCAGGAAAAAAAAAAAAAGAAAAGACTACCAAGAGTAAACTTTCTCTAATAATGGCAATGGCAACTGCTCTGAAAAACAGGTCTGGATGGCATGGGTGGACTGCCGGAAGCCCAGGAGAGGGTTTGCTGAAAGGGTATCACCCTCTGTTTTCAATGGGGGGAGTGTGAGATGTTCAGAGGTCTGGCTTGCGCTCCAGAATACGTGTGCGCGCTCACACGTGCACGCACACACACACACACACAATAAGATGGTTGTGTGGTGTTGTGTGTACCCAAGGCCCCTGTCACCAATCAAAGCTTGCTGATGGGTTTACATTTCACTTAGTTAAACTTGTAGTTTACTAATATTCAAGCTTTGCATTAAACACCTTATATGGATTCCCAAATGTGATATTCACAAAAAGAGTAAATGGTTGGAAATATTTCCCATTTTACCACTGATGAAAGTGACCTTCAGAGGATTTAAACCTCTCAAGTTCCCACAGTAAGTTGCAAACTTATGTATTGATCTCAAGTTTATGTCAATTCTAGTCTCACCAATCTCCAGATGGGGCATTACAAGTGCTCATCTTGAAATTCATGTGAGGTAGTTATTGATGACCATGCTGACAAGCCGATTAAATGCATATGCATCTTTTTATTAAGGCCATACCAAGAGTGGGCTTATGCCTCAAAATGTCCTTTAATACCCAGCTCCAGTGCCCAGCGCTTCTAAAGACAAAAGCCACATTACATTAGTTGGGGGTGGTCACATCAGTGAAGGATTTGGGGTTGGCCCAGTAACATCTGTTCTCTTGCAAAACTCAGCATGTTTTCAAGATACCTCATGACCTTATCTTTAACTTATACTTCCTTTTAGTTATTTCAGTTTTATGCTTTAGTTTGTACAACCATTAATCATTCTGGTTAATATGTTTGGACTGCTGTCAGGCTCACACAAAAGTGTTGCCAGATACATCAGATATGGCTGTTCTGGGGTAGAAGGCTGAGAAATGTCTAAACAGGCACAAAATAAAGTTATGATAAGATGGCGTTGCCTTAGTCATTTCAATCTGAGCCTTGTATGATACCACATGACCTCCTAACACTTAGGAGGCAGACGCAGGTGGATCTCTGCGTTTCAGTTTGAGGCTAGCCTGATCTGCAAGTGGGCTCCAGGGCAGCTAGGGCCACATAGTGAGTCCTTGTCTCAAAAAAGGAAGAGAAAAAGAAAAGGTTCTATTTAGGAAGGGATGAGGGAGGAAAATAGAGGGTAAAGAGGAAGGGTACTGCGATCAAAGTCTGCTATACACATGGATATATAGACCCTTTTAATATAACTTACATATGTGTGTATAATAAAATATTTTATAAAATAACATGCTAATATAAAACAGTGTTTGTGAAAGAATGGAATAATCCGTGGATTTGGTTCAGAAGGAACCCCGTGAGGGCCTGGTTGTTGACAGGCAACTGATTCTCAGCCTGCTTTCCCAGCAGCACCCCAGCCCTCTCCCCTAACACACATCTCGCACTGTTCCGCCTCCACGGATTGCCTGGTTCCCAGAAGGATAAAATGTCCCCGGAGACTGCAGAGCGTTGGAGCGTTCTGTGGACGGGGACCCAGCCCGACAGACCTGACCACCCACTCACAGTAGCAGCAGCTCCTCCTCCAAAGCCTGGCTCCTTCGTCGTGCCTTGTTCTCCCATACAGGCAACCTCTCTTTCCACTTTAGAGTTGGAGGCTGAGTCAGAAAGAAAATTAGAGGTAGACATGGCCCCACTCACTGACCCCATGGTAAGTCAGTGTTCCTAGGTAGTGACTAGAGGGACTGCTCAAAGAATGCCCCCCAAATCAATGTCCCCAACACAAACTCCTCATCTCCTTGACTCAAAACTCAGAAGTGAGGCACTGTGACCAGCAGAGCTGTAAAATGCTGTTAAAAAAAAAAACTGTAAAAAATGCCACAAAGCCTGGATACACGTGACATTACCCAAGCAGGCAGAGAGGATATTAAACCCTCCAAAGGAGGATGCCCAATGAGATGAGAAGATACTGTCATATCCTGGCTTCCAGCTGGTAAAAACCCTCAAACTACCTTTTCCTGGTTAGTCACAAATCCCAGATGGGAGCGTGAGGCTGAGCCAGGAGGTAGCAGGGATTCAAGGCTAGTGCTTACCATCGCCTCTGGAAATGCACCCATGTAGGATGCAAAGCCTACAAAAAGCATCCAGCCCAGCACGATCATCACCAAAAGAAAAATAATTTCTGAGCTACAATCACACGGTGAGAGACTGTTCGCCAAGATCTTGACAAAGGAGCGAACTCATGAAACCTTCAGTTGACAGACGTGTCGCATATTAGTTCCATTCCTTGGTTCCAAAGGATCCAAGAGACTCTCTAAAGAAGAAGCTGGAGTCTGGGAAGGCATTGTGACATCACTGGTCATGTGGCTTGGATTCAACATGCCATAAATACTTCCCCCAGACAGTACCTCAGCCGCGTAAATTGGTGTACATTACTGTCTAGCACTGCCACAAGGTAGGTCTAATCGTTTCAACCCCTCTTCGTTAGTGAGAAAAATCAAAGCTCAGAAAGCCCAAATGACTTACACGGGTTTGAAAAGGCTTGCCACTATGACAACTGCCAATGAAACAATCCAAAGTCTAGGGAAATGATCCATCTATTTTGTTTTATTTTACTTTATTTTGAGACAGGGCCTCATGTATTCCGGGCTGGCCTCAAACTTGCTATATAGCCAGCACTGTCCCTGAACTCATATTCCGTTTCTCCCACCTGTTTCTATTTTTATCCCCACAGGTCCTCTCTTCCTGTCTTTAAGACGAGTCCCTTTAAGAGGAGGGATACTCCCTTAAATCGCTGGGTACTTGCATTCTTCAACACCCATGGTCAGTTCTCCACTGGTCCTCTTTTCTAGGTTACCAAAAGCCAGAGAAATCACCAGGTGGTGGCGCACGCCTTTAATCCCAGCACTCGGGAGGCAGAGGCAGGCGGATCTCTGTGAGTTTGAGGCCAGCCTGGTCTACAAGAGCTAGTTCCTGGACAGCCTCCAAAGCCACAGAGAAACCCTGTCTCGAAAAACAAAAACAAAAAAATCAGAGGAATCCCTGGCCTTTTCTCAAAAAAAAAAAAAAAAAGCCTCCAGTTGACACAATGGTTCTCTTCCCAGCTGTCCTGTGATCAATTTCTTTTTATGTTCAAACTTCCTAGATGAGTGGTCTACACCCAAATCCCTTCTTTACAGTTTACACCTGTTTCCATGTGTTTCATTCTGATCTAGCCCCTAGTTTGGAATTCAGACGCTCATTCAGACATCATCAAAGATCTCATTTTTGGGCAAGGACAGCAACATGTTTTGTCATGTCTGACTTCCACATGCACGCTGTGCCCTAGTTCTACGTACATGCCACTCCACGTCTGCAGGAAGACACAGGTCTTCTCCCTGTGTAGTTTTGCTAAAGGGGATCGCACTTCACCAATGACCGAGAAACTTGCTTTTCCCCAAAACAATACACTCAAGTCATTAAAATGAGCCTTATGTGGTGCCGTGTAATCCCAGCACTGGGGAGGTTAAGGCAGAATAATTGCTGTGAGTTTAAGACCAGCATGGCTACTTAGTAAATTCTCTTCCATTCAGAGCTCCAAAACAAGTAAACAACAAAACTTACAGGTTTTTGTTTGTTTGTTTTTTAGGCAAGTTCTGTGTAGCCTTGGCTGCCCTGGAACTTTTGCCTCTGCCTTCCGAGTTCTGGGGTTAGAGGAGTGCATTACCATGTCTAGTTTTTTCCTCCTCCTCCTCCTCCCCCTCCTTCATTTGTTTGTTTCTCAAGACAGGGTTTCTGTGGTGTAGCCCTTGCTATCCTGGAACTTGCTTTATAGATCAGGCTGTCCTTGAACTCACAGAGATCCACCTGCCTCTGCCTCCCCAGTGCTGGGATTAAAGGTGTGTGCCACCACCTTTATTATTATGTCTTTCATATTTCTCCAGATAATTTTTTTTTGGTGTTTTGAGACAGGGTTTCTCTGCATTGTTTTGGAGGCTGTCCTGGAACTCACTCTGTAGACCAGGCTGGCCTCGAACTCACAGAGATCCACCTGCCTCTGCCTCCCGAGTGCTGGGATTAAAGGCGTGTGCCACCAATGCCCGGTCTCCAGATAATTTCTAAGTTTTCTTTATTTTGTTTTATATGTGTGGGTGTTTTGCCTGTGTGTTTGTCTGTGCACCCCTTACATGAAGTGCCCGTGGAGGCCAGAAGAGGGCATCTGATCCATGGAACTGGAGTTACAGATGGTGGGGAGATACCATGTGAGTGCTGGAAATCCACCTTCTTGTTTCTGAGACAGTCTCTCACTGAGTTCCTGGAACTTGCTGATTGGTCTAGACTGGCTGGTTAGCAAAGCGCCAAGGGCCCAAGGGCACCCATCAAGCCAGGTTGTTTTCAGTGGGTTCTAAGGAATGAACTCAGGTCATTAATGCTTGTGCAGCCAGCACTGAACTGAGAGGACTCTCCCCAGCCTCCAATCTTGAGTACTTATGTTTCTGTAAGACAGACACCCCCCTATCCCCCCAAAACAGGGTCTCATGTGTATCTGTGGCTGACTTGGAACTCACAGAGATCGGCCTGCCTCTGCCTCCCAAGTGTAGGCATGTGCCACCGTATCTGGCTTGTAAGATAGACTTCAAAGCGGAATTATGGGGTCAAAAGTATATCAGATTACTGGTGGTCAAGCAATGGCTCAGCAGTAAAGAACACTGGCTGCTGTTCCAGAAGAAAGGGTTTGATTCCTAACATTCAAGTGGTTCTCACTTGCTTGTAACTCCAATTCCAGGAGAGTTGATGCCCTCTGCCTTGAACTCATATGATGCATATAAACTTGCACAAGCACATATACACACACAAAAATTATCTTTCTATTTTATTTGTATCAATATGAGAATTTTGCCTACATGTATGTCTGTTCACAACTTTCGTTAATTTCTGGTACCCACAGAGGCCAGAAGCATTGGATCCCCCTAGAACTGGAGTTAACAGACTGTTGTGAGCCATCATGTGGGTGCTAGGAATTGAAGCCAGGTCCTTTGGAAGAACAGGCAGTGCTCTTAATCACTTAGCCATCTGCCCCAAAATAAATACATTAAAAAAAATCTCTGGGACTGGAGAGATAGCTCAGAGGTTAAGAGCACTGGCTGCTCTTCCAAAGGTCCTGAGTTCAATTCCCAGCAACCACATGGTGGCTCACAACCACCTTGAATGATATCTGGTGCCCTCTTCTGGCCTACAGATACATGCAGACAGAACACTGTATACATAACAAATAAATAAACCTTTAAAAAAAAAAGAAACCTCAATTAGATCATATCACTCTTTTCTTCTTAACCGTCTTCCAGTGGCTTCTCTTTCTTATTCATGGCCTGAGAAAGAAAACAGCAATTCCTGACATATATGATATATATGTAGCTTGATACAACACACACACACACACACACACACACACACACACACCCCAAGCTGTTTATTATATAGCCAAGCTCAGTATTGACAGAATTTGACCTGTGGCTCTGAGACACAACTGGGTCATTTTGATAGTTTTGTCTAAACAGAGATGAAAACAATGAAATACAAACACCCTCCTCTCTGCTAAACCACACTACCTCTGCTGCTTTGCCAGTCAAAGCCTTCTCGTCATCCAAGTGGACCCATCTTACACAAGATCTTCATTGGTAAATTACTCACTGAATGTCTCTGCACCCCACGCACGCAGTCCAGAGTGAGCCTCTTTTCCTTACAGCTTCTGCTAAGTGTCCAAATCCTTTCACAGAATTCGAACACTTAACACACCATCTCCCTGAGCTGTACCAATGTCCCTCACAAACCTGCTCCCTCACTGTAAGGAGCAGTAAACCTAGTTCTTTTTAAAATGCAGCTATGTTTCAGCCTCTGGTAGGAAAGTCTCCTCAAGCCAGAGTCCTGAGAAGTATCTTTAGAAAGCCCATAGTGAGTATCCTGACTTTGAGGCCTGCCTGGAAGGGTGGCTGCAACAGGCTGCCTGGCTGGGAACTAGAAGCAGAGGTCAGCGGCAGAGCTAGGGGCCTGATTTCCATCCACAGCATCCAAAACAAACAACTTTCCCAGCCTATCTCTCGAGTTCCTGGTTGACTGAGTCTTCACCTCTCATGTTAGATGGGCTCATTGTAGCTGTTCCACAATGTGTAAATGTTTCAAAACATCATGCTATACACAAGAAGTACAAACAATTTTGTGTCAACAAGTTCCTCACAGTTCCCCTATTTGTTTATTTTTTTATAAAGGTTTTGTATTTTATTTTATGAGTGTTTCAGCCGCTTTCATATGGACCATGAGAGCACCTGGTGTTTGAGGATGGAAGACGGCATCAGATCCCCTGGAACTGAAATCGCATGCCATCGTGAGCTGCCACGTGCGTGTCTGCAAGAGCAGCAAAAACCAAGCCTTTGTGTGTGTGTGTGTGTGTGTGTGTGTGTGTGTGTGTGTGTGTGTGTGTGTGTGTGTGTGCGCGCGCGCCCGCGCCTATGTGAGGGCAGGTGCCCTGGGAGGCCAGAGATGGAGTCAGAGTTACAATTGATGTAACTACTGAGCCATCTCTCCAGCCTCATTTCTAGAAAGGTGGATTTTACTAGCTGTGAGGCTGGAGAGGAACTTTGTCCCCAGGATCTTGACTCCTGCTGCACAAAGGACTTTCAGAAGTCAGAATGAAAAAAAAAAAAAAAAACAGTGTATTAAGCAGAAATACAAGGCACAATTAAAATCTTAAGCGGCTTGAGGACAGACGGCGTATAACATTGATTTTTAAATGTGGTGGTGTGTTTATTTCATCATAGAATTCTTCTATGGTAAGTGATATTATAAAGTGATTTGTGAGATGTAATGTGTAGGCAAAAATGAAAACCATTTTGCTACACATTAGTCAACACAAGGTTGACAAATTTTGATCCTAAGCATAGCTTACTAATCATTTTAATAATCTTGTTTGTGACACTTTCAGAAAAGAAAATCTAACTTCTGTGCAGTTGGGTTTTGGTCAGTCATGTTAAAATTATTTTTTTAATTTATTTTTACTTTATGTGCCTGTAAGCCCACCACGCCCACGCAGTGCCCGTGAAGGCTAGAAGAGGGCGTGAGACCATCTGCAACTGGAGTCACAGACTGTTGTCACGTGGGTGCTGAGAATGGAATTCATGACCTCTGAAGGAGCAGCAAGGGGCTCTTATAACTGCTTGAACCTTCTCTCTAGGCCCGTGTCGACCCGTGTCGAAATTCTTGACTCTTCGTAGAAGTTAACCAGTCTGCCTCACTAGCTCAGTTATCTGACAAGACTCCTAGATTTCTCCCTGTCTACTCCCAGACTTTGATTTTGAACATCCAAATCCAACTACAGTTTTTGGCTTTGATCGTCCGTCCGTGTTCCGGTCGCTCGCATTCTGGGCTGAAATCAAGTCTTCCCGGAAATTCGCATGCTTGCTTTCACCTGTTTGCTCCTAGGATCTCCCTGGCTAGCTAGTTTCCCTGAGCTAGCACAGGTGCCTTTTTCCCCGCTTCGCAGGGTGCTGCGGTCCCCGGAGCTCCGGGTTGCTTTCGGTCACCGGCTCTCGCTCACGAACTCGGCCGAGTCGGCTGACTTGGAAGGAGCAGGGCGGGAAGGGGCGTGGCGGTCGCCTGGGTTCCGGGTTCCTGTCCACGTCCGGCTCTGGGCCCCGCCTCGGCGTGCAACCTACGGGGCGTCCTCCCGCTGGAGGGGCGGGGGACCGTCCTCTGAGGACGTTTGGGCCTGGGCGGCCTCCGTCCGCAGCGGGTTCGCGAGTGGGCGCGGCGACTGCGGAGGAGGACGGCAGCTCTGCCGACCATGGAGTTCGACTGTGAGGGCGTGCGGCGGCTGCTGGGCAAGGTGCGGGACGGGACGGGCGGGCCCCCTGCGTTCTCGCCACCCCACTCTGCCCCGGCCCACACCCGTCCTCTACTGCCCACTCTCCCCCAGTATCCTTTTGTTTCCCCCCCCAAAGTTGTTTGATTGCCTTGACCTATCGAGTCATTGCGCAGCCCAGGCTGGCCGGGCAGTTGCGGCAGTCCGTCCTGCCTCGGCTTTCCGGTGCTGGGGTCCCGGGCTGGCGGCCCCTCGCCTCCCCTCCTGGAGTGAGTCATCCCCCTGCCAGCGACTTTCCCTTCTTTGAGAAGTCCCGGTTGTCCGTCGTGGAAGCGACGCCCCCGCAGAGCCGCCTCCTGCGCGCCCTGGTGGCTGACTGTACACTGCTTTTTTTCCGTCTGCCTCTCCCTCGGGCCGGGACCCCAGTTGCTGCTCGCGATGAAAGACCTCCGCAGACCCGGGTGCGGGTGCGGGCCCAGACGGGCTGACTGTAGGAAGGTGGGGAGCTCTTCCTCGCTCAGGTCTCACCTGCTTCCCTGGGGCCGGATGCTCAGCATGCCTGGTTCCCGCCCACGAGCAGGCAGGCAGGTGCCCTCTGGGTCAAAAGTCATTTTGTCAGTAGTCGAGCTGGTTTTCTTGTAATCTCTCTGTTTGGGGACAGTTTTTACACCTGTAAGAGGTTATTTTGTTGTTGTTTTGTTTTGTCTTCTCGAGTCAGGGTTTCTTTGTGACTTTGGAGGCTGTCCTGGAATTCCAGTAGCTTTTGTAGACCATGCTGGTCTGGAACTCACAGAGATCCGCCTGCCTCAGCCTCCCGAGTGCTGCGACTAAAGGCATGTGCCACCACCGCCCTGCGCACCTGTGAGAGTTTTAAGAGCTCCAAGATTGAAATCATGGACGCAGTCCATTTAGATAGTTTAGTTTACAGTCACAGGTGTAGGCTGATTGCGTTTGTTTGTCTTGCATTGTAGTCAAAGCTATGTCCTCCAACTCAAGGCAACGCTGCTGGCTCAGCCCTGAGCGCTGGGATTTCTGGCTTGAGACGCCATGTCTGGCCTAAAGGAAGAAGAGTACCATTTGCTGGGCGTTGGTGGCACACGCCTTTAATCCCAGCACTTGGGAGGCAGAGGCAGGTGGATCTCTGTGAGTTTGAGGCCAGCTTGGTCTACAGAGTGAGTTTCAGGACAGCCAGGGCTGTCTCAACAAAACAAAACAAAAACCAAACTAAGCCAACCCCCCCCCAAAAACAAAACACCCAAATGAACAATAACAACAACAAAAAACAAGCGAAGAAACAAAAAGCTCAGCTGAAGTTTCACTAAGGGATTTTGCTGACTCTTTTGGGAAATACTTTGATGTTTTCAGATCCACAAACACAGGATACCTTCCCATTTAAAACAGGCTTCCATTTTATTTCTTTCCAGTGTTACGTTTTCTTTTATCTTTTTTTACATTTTTTCCCTAGATTTTATTTACTTATGTTTGCAGCATCTGCCTGTATGCCCACAGGTCATGTGGTTGCTGGGAATTGAACTCAGGTCCTCTGGAAGAACAGCCAATGCTCTAATCTCTGAGCCATCTCTCCAGCCCCTCCAGTGTTTTTGTTTTCAACATCACTTTTATACCTTTCTGAAGTTATTTCCAAGTATCTTTATTCTATTTCCAATATATCGATAGTTTTCCTCCTTTCATTTAATCCTCGCTGCAAGTCTAGGGAGTGGGTATTATTGCTCTTGGCAGGGAAGAAAGTAAGTTGAAAGAAGTTACATGATGTTGTCTGCAGGGCTACAAAGACAGGCAGGAACAGGCAGTTCTCCTGCTTGGAGCAAACTTGCTGGTATTTATTTTCCCCTAGAAGCCTAGGATACAGGACTAGAGATGCGAGGGAAAGTCAAGGTGTTCCTGATGAAGGAGGCAGTCAGAAGAGAGTCAAGGACCCACAGGGTGGTCAGACACCAGCCATGAGCATGACAACCTTGAATTTGGTTCCAAATGGTCACAGGAAAAAACCAGCTCCCGAAAGTTCTCCTCTGCCCGCCACATGTCCACCCATGAATATAGAACTACATTAAAAATGAAAATGTAATTCTTTTTTCAAGTGCCTGTTCAATAGTGATGAGTGGTTCATCCTGTGCTACCTCTCAGGCTTTCAGGGGGGTACTTAGAGGCATTTAGATCGAACTAATCACGGCATAGGTCTTGGGGTTGAGCTTGGGATTTACTGCTTAGACTTAGCAAATTGCATCGATTCTCAGGTTTGTTTTTTTATAAAACAGAGCAGTTGCAAACTCTACTCCTTAGCACCATGGTTTCAAAGAGTAAATCAGAAAGACTTAGTGATGCACACCTGTAATCCTATCATCTGGGTGGCTGAGACAGGGGGATGAGCAGCCTGTGTCAGGTTAGTAATGTGTCTGGTACTGTAGCGGTCGAGTCCTGCTCAGGGCCTGGCATCCGACAGGCGGCAGGCATCCGTCTGTTCTCATCCCGTGCTAACTCTTCTCATTTCAGTACAAGTTCAGGGACCTGACTGTGGAGGAGCTGAAGAATGTGAACACGCATTTCCCGCACTTCAGATACTCCATGGACACCTACGGTACGAGCAGCGTCCTCTGGTCCTTGCTGCATTATTTGCGTTACTGATTATTTGGTCTACAGAGCTTCCAGATTGTTTCTTCTCTCTGTTATCTCAGAACTTGCCATGTCGCCAGGCATAAACTTAGGCTTCTGATCCCCATCCTCTATCTCCTGAGTGTTGGGATTACAGGCAGGCACCTCCACTCCCTGTTTTCTTTGGTGGTGGAGGTAGGAGCCAGGGTTTCATGCATACTAGCCAAATATTCTACCAACTGAGCTACACCCCAGCCCTTTTGTGGTTTTGAGACAGGATCGACATGTACCCCTGGCTGACCTGGTACTCATACAATATAAGCTGGCTTTGAGTTCATGGCAGTCATGCCTCCTCAAGTGTAGGTCACCATGCCTGGCAAGTTCTATGCCTCTTAGGGGAAGGTGGGCTTCAAACTTGGGTTTCAGTGTCAAAGTTTCACATCCTTCTATTTCTTTGTCTTAAAATTCTGTATTTATTTAGGCATTTCTGTGTGTGCAGTCACTCCCTTTGATTACTGTTCTCTGTATTCCTCACTGACATTTTGGAACTTTTTCTTTCTTCTAGTTTTCAAAGATACTTCCCAAAAAGACCTGCTGAATTTCACTGGGACTATTCCTGTGATGTACCAGGGTAAGGACAGGAGCTGAGAGACGGTGGGACTTCTCTGTGGGAGCTTCTTTATTCCTTGATGCACACCACTGTTTTTATATGCCCCAGGTCTGTCGGGAAGGCCTAGTTAATGTTGCTCTGTTTACCAAATACTTGTCGAATAGTGTCCACCAGGCTGGCAAGGTCTGAGGACAGGAAGAGAGCATGACAGCAAAGCTGCTTTTTCAAAATAGCTCCCTGTGGCAGAGCCCACAGTTCCACCATTCAACGTTTGATCTTGCTCTGTGGGAAATGGTGCATTTGTGACCCTCCACCTAGAGTGCTGAGACAGGAGAGTGGAAGACCCCAGCTCCAACAAAACGAAATGTCGTTCATTCAGGGTGTAGATCTGCCCGGAAGGAGTACCACCTGCAGTGACTAATACACAATAGCTAATACTAGAAATTCTCAGGGAGTGTTTCTCCTGGTTTAGTTCACTTGATTACTGACTGATAGGCATAGGAATAAATGAACTGGCTAGAAGGAGTTGGTACACTGAGAAGAGAATAGGAAGGGAAATCTCTAAGGAAAGAGTTGAGCATTGACAGTGGGATTTTGGAAGACTTTTTTAAATATCAGACATTTCCCTATGTGAATTCCTTGACCATGGCAAGCCTGCATATTTCCTGTCTCCCAGCCAGTGATGAGCTTCCATAAGTGTGTGGAGGCTTTTTTCTGCCTGTGACTGGAGATGAAAGCCATGGCCAGGCTCTGCAGAGGCTGCAGAGTTGGGGACAGGACAGGCAGAGCTCAGCTGTCTCTGCTTTCCATGCTTCTCTCCTGCCAGGGTCTCAGCCTGTTTTCTGGCTGTCGGAACTTCACTCACTGTGAGCTGTTTTCTCTGCTCTCCTTGGTTAGATCTTAAAAAGAAAGGGAAGGGAATGAGGAAAGACAAGACAGGGAAGGAAGGGGAAGGAAACTGGTTCAGGTAGCTTAGGTGATTTGTTTGGAGTCAAGAGGATAATTTTTGTTGTTGTTTTGGTTTTTTGAGACAGGGTTTCTCTGTATTGCTTTGGAACCTGTCTTGGAACTTGCTCTATAGACCAGGCTGGTCTCGAACTCACAGAGATCCACCTGCCTCTGCTTCCTGAGTGCTGGGATTAAAGGTGTGTGTCAACACTGCCGGACAAGAGGATAATTCTTAATACTCTGCTGATTTCAGCTTTATCATTTTAATGATCAGTTTCCAGGTTTTGTGGTAGCCACTCACAAAACTGGTTTTCAGACCCTAAACATCTCACATAGTGGAGGCCCTCTACCACTATGCCACATTCCACACCACAGCCCCAGGACTGGGTTGTCTTAATATTGTCAGTACTGTGCAGTTCACGGGTAGTCTGCCTTTCCTACAGCCATTGGCCCTTATTCCAAATCTTCATCAAAGTAGTGATACTGTTTGCAATACCCCCCCACTCCAGTACTGAAATCAAACCCAGCACTTTACACATTTCATGACTAGTATTCCAGCTGCAGGTGTGTCACCATTGGCTAGTAACTACCTTCTGGAGGAATATGATGGTGTATCTTTGTACTTGTTGGTCCCCTTTATGGTCTGTGATCACATGGTTTTATAATCAGCGTTTTCTATGGGACAACAGATAGGGGTATGCCCACATTGTAAATACTCAGGTAAAAGCCACAAAGGATGCTTCTGAGAAAGGTCAATATCAAATCCGTAGATTGCCAGGTTTTAACATGTCTACAACCTGCTAATTGCCATCCTGGATGCATATTAGCATGGCAAAAAAAGCTTTAAAGAAATTTGGGTTGCATCAGAATGCTGAGGGATATGGCCAAAGTGCTTTACATGTTCATAAAATACATAGTCATGGCTGAGTATTGTGCTTTGTGTGGAAGCAAGATGATAAAAGTAGCTTTCAGTTGAAAGAGGGTTTCCATAGTGAGAAAAAAGACCACAGTGAAGAAGAGAACTGTTTACATCTGACCTATTTCCAAGTGGGTTTAAAAGTACAACTCATAGCGTTTGCTATGCCATGTACTGCCATAGGCATTTGATGTACATGGATTTCATCCCAACAGTGCTATGAAATAACAGATACTACTCTCATTTTATAGAGGAAAGGATTGGGACAGAAAGAAGTTAAGTAGCTTGGGTAAAGTTACACAGCTAATATATGTAGAAGTAGGCATTCTGGTTCTGAGTGGAATGTTCTCAGTACAGTGTAAGACATGGTTAGACTGTGAAACAGGAATAAGTCTTAAGGATAGTGTGTTTTTAGATGTGTACTCAAGGTTTAGTTTTCATTTACAGTGAATTTTGCTTCGGGCTTCGTGGCAACCAAGGCAGACACTGATTCTTGGAATGAATGACCTATATGGTTAAAATCGGAAGAGCATGCAGTCAGGTTCCTTCGTATCTCTCTCTTCCTCCAAAGTGGTTTATTTTGTTGTGAAGAGCCTCAGACAAGCTGAGAAACTCTGAGAGCACCTGCGAGAATGCTTGCAGGCAGCCAGGAGCAGGACTGACAAGGTGTCAAGGTGACAAGGTCAGGATATGAGACAACATCCGCTGGCATTACTTGGCCTTAAGAGTACAAAGACCAAATTTACCAATAAAAATTGCTACCCTAGAAGTTTCCTTTTCAAGCTCCCTGTGTGTGAGCACAGTCTCCATTCCCACAGAGAGATGGCTGTCCTTCCTTTATTGTTCTAGGTAAAGGACAGTTGCCTCTGTTGAGGTCTGTCTCTTTTATTTTCATGTGGTCTCGATCAGTCCCGATCTAACATGATTGCATTGCTGGCATTCGAACCCAGAACTTCACATGTCAGGCAAATGACTTATCTTTGACCTATTATCATAAGCCTGCTTCTTTTTCTGAAAAGAATATGGAGCACTTTTAGAAACTAGTTTCTAAAAGATTGATGGACCATTTTTTGTGTGTGTATGTGTATGTGTGGGGGTGGGTGGGTGGGGTGTTGTTCAGAATGCCCTACCCCACTCTCACTTTTGGAATGTGAGTGTATTGGGTTGTTGAAAATGCAGAGCATGTTGTCCGTACCCCACTGTCACTAAATTTTAGGAATCTACATGTTTCAGTTCTGTGGAGTTACTGTGACATACACTAAAATTTCAGGGTCACTAAGACAAGGTGACTTACCTTCCCCTCTAAGTTCTGTGTATCTAGCTCAGCTTATGGTTCATAGCACTTGAAATTACTGAGCTGCTTAAGGGCAAGTATCGGAACTATAGTTGGCTCATTTATTCTTTTTCATCTGGCCATTCTTATTTATATGACAGACTTACTTAGCAGCTAGTGTAATAGGCATAATACCTGATGCTGGGGATATAGAAATGAATGAGAGAGAATCCACAGTAGAAATTTACACTGGAGTAGAAAAGCAGACTGAATAGGTAAATAATTTCAGTTTAGAATAAATACAAAAGTAGAGGAGCTACAGTGTCTCTGCTTGGGATGAGCAGAACTACATAGGAAAGATTTTGTGTCCCAAGCTGACAGTATAGCACATCCTGTAAATGCTACTGAATTGAAAAGTTGACCATTGTCATTTTCACTGTGTTATGCTGGTGCTGTGGTAAGAACCTCATCCCCGTGTAGAGGAAATATGATTTCCATCCATCCTTTACATACAAATTTGGCCACCCTTTTCCTTTTATTTCAGTACTTAGGACTGAGTCCAGGCCTCACACATCCCAGGCAAAATGCTCTACTGCTGAACTACATATCAGCCCCCTTCTTCTTTTGAGGCAGGGTCTTGATGTCTAGACTGTCTTCAGACCTGCAAGTCTCCCGCTTTAGCATCATTAGGTGAAAGTATAAGCTCTTATTGCTATGCCTAGCTACTATTGCTAAAATCCCACTAGCTGCATTATACATGCATACGTATGTGTCATGATTGTTTATTTGTCTCAACTAGGTATTACATACAACATACCCATTCGCTTCTGGATCTTGGATTCTCACCCTTTTGCTCCACCCATTTGCTTCTTGAAGCCAACTGCAAACATGGAAATCTCAGTTGGAAAACATGTGGATGCCAAAGGCCGAATATACTTGCCCTATCTCCAAAACTGGAGCCATGTAAGATCAACCTGGATTTTAACTTTTCTTTTTCTGAATATTTATCTTGATCTTGGTAGTGCAAGTAGGCATACTGTATCTTTCCTCCTTTCTTATTTATTGGTGTTTTTGGGTCTGAGTCTATCATGTAGGCTGACCTCCAGCTCAGAGATCTGCTGCTTCTGACTCCCAAGTGCTGGGATTAAAGGCCTGTGCCACCACACTGGGCTAATCTTTCAATTACATTCTTCATGTGATCTTTAGAAAAAGTTTGAAATTGAGCTCTCTTGAGTCTTTGACATTCCCAAAACACTGATGACATCCCCTGTACAGCTGCATTCTTCAGGTCTGGCAGCCAAACAATGTTGTACCTTGCTTTATAATCATTTACCACTTGAGGGGGTACATAAAAAGCTGTTAGCAAAATACTGGAACTCTATTTCCTAGTTCTTGTACTATGTAGAGATATATGTAATTTTGCATGCTTTTTAACTGTGTAAATTCATCATACACTATGTAATCAGTAATGTGCTTTGTTTAACTGAGAGTGTGTGTGTGTGTGTGTGTTAAGAGAGAGAGCAATCTAGGACCTGAAGCATGATAGACAAGTATTCTACTGCTGAGTTTAACTGAGTGTGTGCGTGCATGTATGTGTGTGTGTCTGTCTTAGAGAGAGAGGAATCTAGGGCCTGAAGCATGATAGGCAAGCATCCTACTGCTGAGGTTCACTGTGTGCGTGCGTGTGTGTGTGTGTGTGTGTGTGTGTGTGTGTGTGTGTAAGTCAGTTTTTTATCATGTGATTTCCAGAGATCAAACTCAGATTGTCAAGCTTAGCAGCAAGCACCTTTTCTGACCCCTTTTTGTTCATTTGTTTGTTTGTTTGTTTTGAGGCAGGGTCTCAACACTGATTGGCTAGGCAGGCCTGCCATCAAGCTCTGAGGATTCTCCTTCTCCAAGATTACACCCACACATTGTCACATTAGCTTTTACATGGTTGCTGGGGATCTGAACTCAAGTCCCCATTCTCATATTGCAGGCACTTTATCAACTTTACCATCTCCTCAGTCCTGTTTCTTCTTGTGGAATTATCTATGTTACCATTTTTTTTAAACTATCTTCAAAATATATTTCAATATCTGTTTCAGACATTCTTTAAGATTAATTTTATAGGGGCTGGAGAAATGACTCAGCAGTTAAGAGCATGATTGCCCTTCCACGGGATCTGGGTTGAATTCCCAGCACCCACATGGCAGCTCACAACTGTCTGTAACTCCGGTTCCAGGGGATCCCACATCCTTACACAAGTGATGCACAGAAAATAAAAATAAATCATTTAAAAAGGATTTATGCATATGAATGTTTACTCACATATATGTATGTGAATCACATGTCTGCCTGATAGCCATGGAAGCCAGAACTGGGCATCAGATCCCCTGGAATTGGAGTGATAGGCAGTTGGGTGAATCCCAGTCCTCTGCAAGAACAGCCAGTGCTCTAACTGCTGAGCCATCACTCCAGCCCCTCCTTCTTTCTTTTGAAAGGAAATACATGGTGAAAGTTTTAAGGATCAAGGACTCCTGTCCATAGTTTATTTTTACATGTTTTAGGAAGTAGACATAGGGGTAGAAATGATGTTTACCAGCTAGATGGCAGATATATACTGTTTTTGCAGTTTCTTTATTAGTCTAAAATGACTTCAAAATAAAAAGTTTCAACCTTGTGTATTCTGCTACAAAGTATTGTTTATCCTATTTTCCTACATTTGGAAGATGTTGGTTTAGCATTTTCCTCCTTGTATTGTACAGGTATATAGAATATTATCCATGAGATGATAGACTTTGTTTGTACTTTTCAACTAAGAATATTAAAACAAGCCAGGCAGTGGTGGTACATGCCTCTAATCCCAGTACTCAGGAGGCAGAGACAGGTGGATCTCTGAGTTTGAGGCCAGCCTGGTCTATGGAACTAGTTCCAAGACAGCCAGGACAGTATACAGAGAAACCCTGTCTTGAAGAGCCAAAAAATAAAATAAAATAAAATAAAAATAAATCACACATGGTGCCATTTACATGTAATAACAGTGTAAGCAAACATACAGTATTAAAACTGCATAAAGTAAGCTGTACCAAGCAGGGTATTATTATACCATTGAGGTTTCCTTCTGCTTCTAGCATGTGAGGTTTCTTTTTTTTTTAAAGGTTTATTTGTTATGTATACAGTGTTCTGTCTACATGTAGGCCAGAAGAAGGGACTAGATCTGGTGACAGATGGTTGTGAGCCACCATGTGGTTGCTGGGAATTGAACTCAGGGCCTCTGGAAAAGCAGCCAGTGCTCTTAACCCCTGAGCCATCTCTCTAGCCCCGTATGTGAGGTTTCTCATGGTTCTTTGATTATTTAAAATTCTGTATAATTCTAGAAAATGACATGGGGTAGCTGCCATGCATTTTTCACTATATATAGATCTAGCATACATAGCATATGCTGTTTTTGATATTGGTATGACCTCTGAGGCTGTGGTGTAGCTCTGTGTAAAAAGTGCTGTGAGTTCGGTTCCCAGCAGGATGGAGAAAGAAAACAGGCAGGGCTTGTAGTGACGACGAAGCGCAGGCCCTTAATAGGAAGTCTGGGGAGTCAGTATGTGTAGCTTTCAACTGTGCATTGTTCAAAGATCACCTTGACTGACTGACAATATAAAACTGGCGTTCCTTAGAAAAAATGGTAACTTTTCCCTTTGCCTGTATTCTTCAGCCTAAATCTGTCATTGTTGGATTAATTAAAGAAATGATCGCCAAGTTTCAGGAGGAACTTCCTCTTTATTCGGTGCCATCATCCAATGAAGCACAGCAGGTCGACTTGCTAGCCTATATTGCAAAAATCACTGAAGGTTTGTATTGTCAGTCAGATCACCTTAAGAGTGAAGAAGTTAGAATTTCTCCAAAAAAAAAAAAGCTAGAATTTCTCACTAATATTCTGTACTCTTTGCTATCTAAATTCAGTAAATAAATGTGTATATGTGTGTGTCTATATGTATATATGTATATATATTGCTGTATATTAGTCATAAGGTATTACCACATAGTTCCAATTAAAGTTTGTTAAAGATAAAAATGTTACTCTTACATAGTCAGATAAAATAGTTCTTGCTTTGTTCAGAGCCCCTTATAAATTAATTGTCCAAACCTTTATCATTACATGTTTCTATAGCTTTTTGGCTTATCCAGTATATGGGACCAGACTCTGAGTTTCTTATTGGGAGTAAGACCAAATGTTTGAATCTAGAATTTTTCATTAGGATTTTTGTGAATGTTGAGGTCAGAGTTGAGTGTCTTCCTCAGTCTCCAACTAGCATGTAACAATTAGACATAGTAGTAGGCTTCAAGTATGACATTTTCATACATGTACCCAAGGTGTTCTATCCTATTCCCCCTGCACCCTTCCCTTGTGCTCTCCCACTCTTCTTTTAATGGTTCCTTTTTATTATGTGCATTAGCATGTTTGCATGTGTGTCTGTATGAGGGTGTTGGGTCCTCTGGGACTAGAGTTATGGACAGTTGTGGGCTGCCACCTGCGTGCTGGGAATTGAGCCCAGGTCTTCTGGAAGAGCAGCCTGTGCTCTTAACCGATGAGCCATCTCTCCAGCCCCAAATAAAAAGTTTTAAATGTTTAAATGTCTTTTAAAAGGAGAACCTCTATGTAAAACAACATTCATTGTAAGACTCCTGGATTTTGGGGGGAGGGAGAGTGCAATGTGTTTGTTAGTTTGAGACGGGATCTCAGTCAGGCAATCATGACTGGCCTCAAACTCTGTGAGCTGAAGATCACCTTGAACTCCTGACCTTCCTGCCTTCTCAAAGTTGCTGGGATTGCAGACATGCACAGAAATGCCCAGCCTCCTCCTCTTCCGCCTCCTGCTCCCTAGACTAGGTGTCACCATGTAGCCCAGGCACTGCCTCTGTTTCCTGGTTGCTGGGATTATAGGAGTGAGCCCCCAAGTTTAGTTTCAGGCTCCTGCCCTTGCCTTCATTAGTTCAGGAAGTGGTTTATTTTTTTAATCTATAGAATCAGAGCTTGTGAAGTTTATCTTTAAGAAGATGCTAGAAGGGATTTTTTGGAGGGAGGGGATAGGAGAACAAGGTCATACTATGTGGTTCAGGCTAGTCTTGAACTTGCAATCCTTCTAAACTTCTTGAGTGGTGGCATTATAAATGTATGCAGCCTGACCAAGTTTGTAAATGGTAAAAAGATTTTTTAATGTTACTTTTTAATTCTCAGGATGAACTTTTTTTTCCATAGGTGTCTCAGACATAAATTCAAGGGGCTGGTCAAATAATGAGAATAAAATACCCAATAAAGTTACCGTAGTTGGAAGTGGAGATTTGGGTATTGCCTGCACATTGGCAATTTCAGCAAAGGTATGTAAACCTAGTGACTGGAAACATATCTATACTTTTATTAGTAGACTTTAATTTTTTTTCTTTTTCCACTTTTCATGTGTGTGTATGTTGCATATGTGTATATACATTTTTTGGCATGTGCAAGTACACATTGTGGAACTTATGCATGTGGTACATGAACACAAGTGGGTTTTTTGTTTTGTTGTTTGTTTGTTTGTTTTCAAGACAGGGTTTCTCTGTGTAGCTTTGGAGCTTATCCTGGCACTCGCTCTGTAGACCAGGCTGGCCTCGAGCTCACAGAGATCCACCTGCCTCTGCCTCCTGAGTGCTGGGATTAAAGGCGTGCACCACCAAGTGTTTTTATGCATGAGGAAACCTGAGGTTGATGTCGGGAATCATCCTCAATTGTTCTTCTACTTTATGCCTGAAAGCAGGCTTTTTCAGTCAAACACAGAGCTGAACAATATGGCTAGTCTCACCAGCCAGTTTTCTCTGGGGACTCCCTCTCTGCCTTCTGAGGCTGCAGTTAATTGTGGACTGCCATTTCCTTCCCACATTTATTTGCATGGGTTTCTGAGGATCAGAACTTAGAGTCTAGATCATTGCCAGAGTTTTGCTGTGCAACCCAACCAGCTCTTAAATAGTCCTCCTTCCTCAGCCTCTTGAGTGCCAGGATTACAGGCATTTACTGCCACACTTGACTTTCAGAGTGTGGCTTTAAGAGCGGTAACACTTGCATCTCCTAAGAATTGATTAGAAATGCATAGTCTTCTTCTAAATCTTCATTTTACTGCAGCCTGGTAATCAGCTCCCCACAGGTGACTCAGCAGTCCAGCATAGCCTGAGCCCCCTTCCAAAACTCTGTTTTGCATTGCTTCTTATCTTGTTTGAAGTGAGTACCCAGGTTGATTCTCATCTTGATTATCTATACATATTGTGTTATTTTTCACATGTACTTGTATACTTGCAGGATGGCTTCCATAAATGAGATTAGTGTATTAAATAATTTACCGATTTTTGAGTTTCTAAAATGTTTTTAGAAATTGTTAAATTGAGGGCTAGAGAGATGACTCAGAGGTTAAGAGCACTGACTGCTCTTCCAGAGGTTCTGAGTTCAATTTCCAGCATCCATAATGAGATCTGGTGTCCTCTTCTGGTGTGCAGACATAACATGAGGCAAGATGTTGTATTCATAATAAATAAATAAATCTTAAAAAAAAAAAGAAATTGTTAAATTGAGCTGAGCATAGGTGGCTCACGCCTTTAATCCAACACCTGGCAGGCAGAATCAGGTGGATCTCTGTGAGTTCAGGGCTACACAGAAAAACTAAGTCTCAGGAAAACCTAAATAAGAGAAGAACTGTAGCAATGGCAGATACTGTGGCATTAAAAATCAAAGTTCAAGGGAGCAGTAGCATGCCTACCTAGTGCAGCACACTCCCTTTGCCGCTTGTTCCAGCAAAAGAAGATAGAGCCAGGCGGTGGTGGCGCACGCCTTTAATCCCAGCACTCGGGAGGCAGAGGCAGGCGGATCTCTGAGTTCGAGACCAAGCCTGGTCTACCAAGCGAGTTCCAGGACAGGCTCCAAAACAATACAGAGAAACCCTGTCTCGAAAAACCAAAAAAAAAAAAAAAAAAAAAAAAAAAAAAGGAAGATAGAGTTTGCCTCCTGAGTAGGCCACGTTAGGGCCTGGGATTCAGTGGTCCAGCCTGAAGGGGTGCGTCACTCACGCAATGTTGTCTTGTTACACATCTCCTTCACTGTTGCTGTGTCATTTTTCATTCTCAAGCAGTCAGCAGGCCTCCTGAGTCTTCTCAGTGAGCTCCTGTTGGGTACCGGCTGTGTTGGTAGAATACTCTTCTTGTTCTAATCTTTCAACACAGGGCATTGCAGACAAGCTGCTCCTTTTAGACCTCTCAGATGGGACTAACCAGGGGACGATGGACCTTGACATCTTCAACCTGCCTAATGTAGAGATCAGCAAAGGTTTGACTATTCTGTTGAGTTACTTGCTGTAGCAAATGAGTCTTGGATTGTTTATTTATGGGACTGGGAATTAAGTCCTGGATTGTTTTTCAATTAGATATAAAAATATATTTTAATCATCTTCTTCCTTGTGGGAAGTGGGCACATACAGCGTTGTGTACCTTTGAGAGTTGCTTCTCTTGTATGTGGGTCCTGGGGTCAAACTCGGGTCGTTAAGTCTAGCGGCAGAAGCCTTTATTCACTGAACCGTTTCTCCAGTCCAGGTGCTAGAATCTTAAGGCTGAAAAGTACCATGAAGATCACCTGTTCCTAGTCCCTTGTTTTACATATGGGAAACGAAGACCTGGAAATGAGTCAGTGGGTTTATCCACAGTCTTACACTGATTATAACCGATTATGTTGGCAGAGTCAAGCGAGCAAATACCATTCAGACTCATTCCAATTGGTCAAAAGTATTTATGATTCTTCTCTGATTTACATCTCCAAGTAAGCGTTTCTATGGGTGCTTCCTTTCTCAGGATATATTAGTTCAGAGCACTGACTTTACACTTAGGCAGGTGCAGTTTTCATCTTATCCTCAGCCACATTATAGTCTGACATTCACATGTTACATAGTCTGTCTGCATTGTAGATTCAGTTTTGAGGCGGGAGAGATGGCTCAGAGGTTAAGAGCACTGGCTGCTCTTCCAGAGGTCCTGAGTTTGATTCCCAGCACTTTTGGTGGCGCACAACCGTCTATCACAGGATCTGATGACCTCTTCTAGCATGCAGGCATGCATGTGGACAGAGCACTTATACATTAAAAAAAAAGTAAGTTCAGTTTCTCAACTGTAACTGGGCATGCACTGTCCGCTGTGGTGCATGGGAGAGGGCTAAGCCACGATTTAACAAAAGACACTCAGTTCACTTTGACTGTGCTCAAACCATATTTATCATGAGTTCTAATGAGAATAAAAAGGTTGTTGTGCAATAAATAAGATGTGAAATTTTATTTTAGGCAGTTGGTGGCATACAACAGTGGTAGAGGACTCACCTATAGTGTATCCTCATATCCCTGGGTTCAATCCCAACACCCACAAAAAGAAAAAGAAAAATCCTTTTTGCTGTCTCATTCCTTTTGTGTGTGTGAGCCTCAGCCTTGCTGTTTCCCTACCTCTCAAATTTAGTGGAGACTGTAGGCACCTGCCACCAATGCTACTCTTCTGCCTTTTAAAAAAGGCATCATTTTATAGTATATGTAACATCATATTATTACAGATATATTTATCTAGGTAAATACCATATTTGGGGATGCAGGTTTAAAAATATCTACGAGGAATGCATAATTTTAAAAACAAACCCACCAAGCCTAGAGAGCTGGCTCAGTGGATAAGAAGATCACATGCTTCTCTTGCAGAGGACCCCAGTTTGGTTCCCAACACCCAGATGAGGCAGCTCACAACTGCCTGTAACTCTAGCTCTAGGGGTTCCAGCAACCTCCATAAGCACCCACACACGGCATGCACACAGATACATGAAAAATAAATTAAAAATTCAAAATAATAAAAACAGGTCATTTCTGTTTTTATGTTTATACATAAGCCCATCTTATACATGGCACAGTGGTGTGGGCATCTTTTGTCTTTCCTTAGGTCTCCTATATTTCTTGACTGTTTTCCAAATACTGTATAAAGCAGTCCCACAAACTAGGATGTACAGTTGCCTTGTCTGTCTGTTCTAAAAATAGTACATCACCGTTCAACAAGCATTTCGGGCCCTGGAGGAGACAATTAGTTCGTTTTCCTCATCTGAGAGAGCACTGTAGTTGCTTTAATGGCTGTGTAAGGCCCCTTGGGGAGCTGGATATTCTCTTGTGTTCATTGTTCCCAGCCCTGAAGTAAGGGACCTTTTAACTCTCCAGATCCTGTAGGAGAAACTCTTTAGTATCAGACCCTAGAGGAAGAGGCTGTCAGGACCTAAGGAAATCCTTTTTTTTTTTTTTTCCTGTGTGTCTCATTAGCCATTAACTAGTGAAATAATTGAAAATGAGGGAACAGAATCTTTGAAAGAAATGTACAGTACATGGCATGGTACTTGCCACCAAGTAGGGACTCAGAATTACCTGTGAAATGAGGACGTTTTTATCATTCAAGGCAGAGGAGGCAAAGGAGAAGGATTCTATCAAATTAGGTTGAAGCCAAGGTGTAGTGTTGTACATTGAACTGGTCACTGGTTTGGTTTGGTTTTTTGAGACAGGGTTTCTCTGTGTCACTGGCTGCCCTGGAACTTGCTTTGTAAATCAGGCTGGTCTTGAACTCACTGAGTCCACCCGCTTTTGCCTCCCAAGTGCTGGGATTAAAGACGTGCATCACCACTGCCTGGCAGTCACTGACTTTTCTAACGTTTCCAGCTACCAGTTTTCATTTTTCCAAGGAGGGTTGATAGAATAGCATAGCATCTGAAACCAGACTTGTTGGCCGGAATTCCAGCGCCTCTGCTGACTTGCCCGTCGCTTCACTTCTGTGCTCAGCCCTCCTCCCCGGGTTGTAGCACAGTCACTTTCAAGGAGTCAGAAGCCAGTGGCTGGGCTGTCAGCGCATTTTACCTATAGCATGTTACTCATTTCCCCTTAAGAATTGTGAATTACATAGAACCTTCAGTCTTTGTGTACTGTGCTCACTCTTTCTAACTTCCTGCCTGTCTTGTTATGTGTCCCAGGCTGGCCTCCAATGTGAAGCCATTCTGCTACCTCCCAAGTGGTAGATCACACGCAGCCGTGTACCACCATGCGTGGCCCTGGGATCTCTGGTGTTACTCCTCAGCATTCTGACTGATAGCTACAGGGGCATGTCTGCCTAACGGCTCTGTTCGCAGAATGTTCACAGTTTTCTCATGTACTAGCATTAGTCTATACTATGTTGAACTCAGACTGTTTCTTTTTGTTCATCAGATTTGTCTGCCTCTGCTCATTCCAAGGTGGTGATCTTCACAGCCAACTCTTTGGGTGGTTCTGAGTCCTACCTGCATGCCGTGCAAAGCAATGTGGACATGTTCAGAGCTCTTGTCCCAGCTCTGGGACATTATAGCCAACGTGCTGTCTTCCTTGTTGCATCTCAGCCAGGTAAAAGGCTTTACTTTAAATTCAAATGATGGTCCAAATCATCAGTATAATCGCCATTGCTGATTAGAGCAAAGCCCAAAGCACCGTGGTATATAAAGGGATATTCAGTCAGGCTAATGTTACAGTGGACAGTACATATGTGTATATTCTGTCAACAGTTAACCCCTTATAGCTGTTATTACTAAGGTTACAACTCAGCTTTTCCTGCAGTGTTGCCAAGAGAACCCGCTCAGCAGGTCAGAGACACAGGAGAGGAGGTGTGGCATTGGCAGGACCGCCACACACAGGAGACTTTCTGAGGGCCAGAGCTTAACCCTCATTTTAGTATTTTTCTCTGCCCCCGCTTCTGTTCTGTATTTCTCCCTTATCCCTTTCATGTCAGCCAAAACAAAGATTTCTATGCAAAATCCAAAAACAAATTAAAACCTTTCCATAAGAAGTCATATTAAAATCACAAGTTATGTTTTCCTTAGGAGTCCACAAGTAGTTAAACATTTTCCTTTGTACTAATTTTCCCACTGTAGTATCTTCATTCCAAAGCAATGATTCTTTTATTACTGATTAACCAAGTTTTTAAAAGCCAGGCGTTGGTGGTTCACGCCTTTAGTCCCAGCACTTGGGAGGCAGAGGCAGGTGGATCTCTGTGAGTTCGAGGCCAGCCTGATCTACAGAGCAAGTTCCAGGACAGCCTCCAAAACAATACAGAGAAACCCTGTCTCGGAAAAACAAAAACAAAACAAAACAAAAAAAACCCAGACTTCTTAGCAAGCCAAGCATATTTTAGCCACTTCATTTTGTATTGGCAGGTAGCTATTTGTGGTTTCAATGTAGCACATTTCTATCCCATATAAAACTTTTTTTTTTTTTTTTGTTTTTCGAGACAGGGTTTCTCTGTATTGTTTTCGAGGCTGTCGGTCCAGTCCGGCCTCGAACTCACGGAGATCCGCCTGCCTCTGCCTCCCGAGTGCTGGGATTAAAGGCGTGCGCCACCACCGCCCGGCTTCCCATATAAAACTTTAAACGAGTGGTCTAGCTAACCATCTATTTTTCTTTATTCTTTATACACAATAGGGTCATTTAATTTCCTTTCACAATTTTGCTTTTTTCCAAGGTGCATACCAACACCTGTGATTAATTCTGTAAACTATATCACCAAGGAACTCAGGCGTAACCTTGGGTTTAGGTCATAATTGCTTTCTTTGATCATCAGCCTGTTTTTCTACAGGCAGGATTCATGGGTGTATAATGCATGAAAGTTCCGTGTTCTTATTTTCTATCCTCTGCAAATTTCACATCTAACAAAGGGAAAGGGGACTGCTAGCCTTTTTTTTGTATCTCTTACAGGATCCTTAGGCAGAATAGCCTAAATCATTTTCTTAGTCATCGTTACTAACTGTCCCAATCACTATCTTTAGGCTGATTCAGAAAGTTTAATTAAATCATAGATTCAACAATCATCATTGTGCCGGGCGTTGGTGTCGCACGCCTTTAATCCCAGCACTCGGGAGGCAGAGGCAGGCGGATCTCTATGAGTTCGAGGCCAGCCTGATCTACAGACCTAGTTCCAGGACAGCCTCCAAAACAATACAACAATACAGAGAAACCCTGTCTCGAAAAACCAAAAAAAAAAAAAAAAAAAAACCATCATTGCTCTTATAAAAATCATCTTCATTAAGATATGTAGTTAAATTGCCCAGTGAGGAGTGGGATTTTCTCATGAAACAACCACACTATGCTAGACACTGTGGGATCCTTTCACAGGGTAATTACCATGCCAGAAACAGCAGGAACATGGCGGCTGCAGCAAGCAGGAGGAAGCATAGCAGAAGCCAGGGGCATTCTGGAGACAGTGTGGCGTGCGTGCGTGCGTGCGTGCGTGCGTGCGTGTCCGGCCCCCATTCAGGGCTTTGGTTCTCCAGGGTTTGTTCATTGTAGCTTTGCTATCCCGTGAATGAACTCCAAAAGTTCCATTGCTGACTGCAGCTCCTCTGACACGGCCACTGACAAAATGTGGTATTATTTTCCAGTTGTTAGTCTTACCTCCTTCAGTGAAAAAATGGTTGAAACCTAAGGGAAACATGCAGTGGAATTTATGTGTAAGATAACTTAAATCTCCAGCGTTACAGAGATGTGAGGAAACATCAGTGTTCATATAAAGCATTGTCTTTCCATTGGTTTTATTTTTGTGTGACCGTGTACATATGTACCCACTGTGTGTGAATGTCAGAGGACCACTCTGCTTCCGCCATGTGGGTTCTGGGCGTTGGACTGAGATTGCCAGACTTAACGGCAGCTACCTTTACTTACTGCGCCATCTCACCCCCTCACCGTCATCTTTAACAGTTCATATTTTGTAAATGTTTCCAAAGACTTAGGTGGTTTGGGCTCAGTCAGTTTAGTGTGTGTTTGAAATGTTCCAGAGTTCTGTGTTTCATTTATAATTGTCAGAGACATTGCTCTCTTTAACTCCTGGGAACCTTTTGTCGTGTAAGAACAAGGGCAATTGTGAGGTATTTTCAAGGTGCTATAGTCATAACAATATATAATTTAAGCCCAACACACACTCACACACACACACACAGAAATGAAATTATTGTTTTCCTGCTTTCTATACTCAGTTTTCACTTTTCTTGCTTAACTGTTCTGGGAACTTATTTTCTACTCCTATGTTTTATGAGAAAATTATATAAAAATGCTTTAACCTGGCTAGTGTTTTCAATACAATTTATGAACATACTACCAGCTATGTAATCTCAATACTTGGGAGCAGAGGGAGGAAGATTGGGAGTTCAAGGCCACCTAGATTATGTAGCAAGACCCTGCCTTCAGTATGTTTAAGATTTCCAGAGGCTCTAACATGCTTCACTAGTGAAACACTACTTCCCTTGTGAGCTAGGATAGAAGCATTTTTAATCTTTAAATTTTCTTTCTCTGTGTAATATTTAGTGGAAATCATGAGCTATGTGACGTGGAAACTGAGCACATTCCCTGCAAATAGAGTGATTGGGATCGGATGCAATCTGGATTCACAGAGATTACAATACATTATTATGAATGTTTTGAAAGCACAGACTTCAGGCAAAAAAGTATGGGTTGTTGGTGAACAGGGAGAAAACAAAGGTAAGTACATTGTTATTAATTTTGCTGCTGATGCTCTCTGAAAGTCATGACATTCAGATCTATTTGGGACCTAAGAATTAGGGAGCTCAGTAAGTGCCTTCTGCTAACCAGCCTTCATGAGGAGCATTTGCTGGCTGGGTGGGTGGGTGGCTGGCTGGCTGGGTGGGTGGGTGGCTGGCTGGCTGGGTGGGTGGGTGGCTGGCTGGGTGGGTGGGTGGCTGGCTGGCTGGGTGGGTGGGTGTTTCTGGGAATAGAATCTAGGGCCTCAAGTGTGTTAGGCAGGTACACTACCACTGAGCTAAACCTGACCCATGTGATACTCATTTATTTGTTTTCCTTGAGCTTAAGAAAAGACCCCTTAGTCAAATACAAATTGAATATGGTGTCTAGAACTAATTTAAGTTTTAATTTTCTATTTCAACACATCTGAAGCATTTAGAAGTCCCCATTACTCTCTCCACATCCGACTCTGTTTTTCCTAACCTTGGTCTTTCTTCCTAAATGCATGCCTCCTCTTAGTTTCTTTTTTTTTTTTAATGAATTTTCACCCTGTATCCTTTTTAACAAACTACTTCTCTCCCTATCATAAAAGCACCCCTTCAGCTCCCTGTATGGCAACAAAAACAAAACCCTTTTCTTCTCCTGAATGGAGGCTTTCTGTATTTGAGATGCCTTCCTTTCCACCTTGTTCTGTGTGAAGCCAGGCTGGCCAGGAGCTAGCACTGCAGCTGCCCTCAGTCAGTCACTTCCACCCACGTAGCAGGAGCATGAGGGTCTACGCTGTACTTTCTGCGGGCGGCACCACATGCCCTGTAATGTGAAAGGTGGGGAACACACTCTCTGTTTTATAGAGAAGAAAATATCAGATGTTTCAGCTGATGAGTACAGGATACTCTTTGATCAAGCATTATTCTGGTGCTTAGACATTTACACATTTGACATTGGTTGAAATCATTAGGAAAAAAGGAATACTGTATCAATAATACCTTGAATGATGGTAAAGCCAGTCAATTGAACTAGGCGTTGGAAGAATGGGTAGGACTTGAGTAGATAGTAAATAAAGAATGGTGAAAACATTCCAGTGTGTGTGTGTGTGTGTGTGTGTGTGTGTGTGTTCCCCTAATAAGATGATGTAGTTTTTCATGTATAATAAATATTGAGTTGAGTAAGAACATTTCAAGGCCAGGCATTGATGAGCATACCTTTAACCCCAGTATGTGGGAGACAGAGTCGGAGTTTGAAACCAGCCTGCTCTACAAAGTGAGCTCCACAGCCAGGGATGTTATACAGAGAAATCCTGTCTCAAACTTCCCCCATCCCCAAAAAAAGAACATTTCAAAATACATTGTGTTACACAGGCAGTACTATGTAGTTACTGCCTGACCTATTCCTCCTTTGTAGTGTGATCAATAAACTATTCCTAACAACAGCATAATACATGCATATGTGTAAGTAACTTACAAAATCACAAAAATATACGTGTGTATATATATGTATATATATATATGTATGTATAGGATGCTGTCATTTAGTATGTGGCTGTTTATCTAGTATGTCTAGTTGAAGGAAGGAAAATAATTTAATATAAATTGAGTTCTTTAATAATTTAAAATCTCTTTAAAAAGTAGTTTTATAATTAACTTTATTTTATGCATATTGGTATGAGGATATCAGATCCCCTGGAACTGGAGTTACAGACAGTTGTGAGCTGCCAGGTGCTGGGAATTGAACTCGGGTCCTCTGAAGAGCAGCCAGAGCTCTTAACCACTGAGCCATCTCTCCAACCCCCAGTATGTCTCTTTTTAAAATTTATTTTATGTGCGTTGGTATTTTGCCTGTGTATCTGTGTGAGCATGTTAGTTGGATCCTGGAGTTACAGACAGGTGTGAGCTGCCATGTTGGTAATGGGAACTGAACCTGTGTCTTCTGGAAGAGCAGTCAGTGTTCCTAACCACTGAGCCCCAAATGTAGGGATTTATTTCAGAAAGTTTTGATGATCACCTGTGTTGCCTAAGATACTATGGTGACCACTGACTACCCATCTCCTGGAAGCCTGGAGCTTCATGTAGTAATGACCACAAGGCAGGATAGGTTTATTACCAAGTGAAAACATAGGGAATAGACATGGTACTTCTAACGTCCGTTCTCAGCTGAGAATCAGACACGGAAGAATATAGGAGAGTGCAAATTGGGATTATTTAAATATAGTGTTGTAATATTTGACATATATGTGTATAAATTATATAGAGAGATCCATGTGCAAATTTTGAAACCTAATAGAGCAAGCACTCATGAATGTACACTCAGTCAGGAGCATCGTGAGCACCTAGGAAGCGGCTCACACTTCCCAGGCTGTCGTCCTGCTTACTGTCTAGGAAAGCATCTGATGTCTTGTTTTGCCTTTTACAGTGCTAGGATCCATGCCAGGGATCCTTGTACTTACTAGACAAACTCTAACCGTAGACCTACACTCCTGGCTCTCACTTTTGTAGAGTCTTCAACTCTTCATGGCTAGGCTTCCTTACACGGCCCTAAAGGCAGAAATGGATCAGAGGCCCCCTCTGCTGGCTGTAGATTAGATACCAACTGGTAATAATTTTTGCATAAATGACAACTGTAATATGATAGAATTGATTTTTAACTGTTATCCTTTTTATGAAGTACTTTAGACTGCACTGAGCTCCTGTCTCCTCCAACCTTATATTCTTCTCTAGTGCTGGGACTAAAGACATGGGATCCCAAGTGCTGAGATCACCTTTGTGTGAGCTCTGTTTCTTTTAGACTGGATCAATTTCACGTAGCTCAGGGTGGCCTTGAACTAACAGAGAGGCATCTGTCTCTCTCCCAAGTGCTGGGATTAAAGGTATGTGACACCACTGCTTGACCTCTATGGCTGGCTAGTGTGACTAGCTTTGCACTCTGACCTTCAGGCATGAACAAAATATCACCACACTATAGGCAGTATCTTTATTAAGTTTTGAAACAAGGCCTCATATACCCTTAAACTTGCTATTGGCTGAGGATGATCTTTGATCTTCTGATCCTCCTTTCATTACCTTCTTAGTGCAGGTGTGTGTCGCCACACTCAGTTATAATTATCTAGTGCTGAGAGTTGAACCCAGGGCTTCAGACATTCTAAACATGCACTCTACTGACTAAGCTACAGCAGTGTCCCCTATGGGCATTTTTTTTTTCATTAAAATTTTTGGAGCCTGTTTTTGAGGAATTGGGAATGAAAGATAAAGATGATTAAGTGCATTATTTTAAATGTATTGACCAAGGGTGGATCTACATTAGAATGTAAAGGATTGGGTAGTAAAATAGAAAATGAAGTAATTAAATGAATCCTGATTTGCCTTACTTTGTTATAAGTGGATTTGAACACTAAGCATTTTAACTTAGGAGTCAGGGCTCCTGCTGTGGAAAGATTACAAGATGTAAGATGCACAGGACTAGAGAGGGGCTTGGTGGCTAAGAGCGCTTGTTCTTGCAGAAGGCTGGGTTCCATTCTGAACGCCACGTGGTGGCTCACGACCGCCTGGAACTCCAGTTTCAGGGGCTCTGATGCCCTTTTCTGACCTCTGAGCACAGCTTCTGTGCACATACATAGCTGCAGACAACATGCACATAAAATAAAATAAATCTTAAAAGGGGAGCAGGAGAGATGCATTGGCTGCTCTTCCAGAGGTCCTGAGTTCAATTCACAGCAACCACATGGTGGCTCACAATCGTCTATAGTAGGATCTGGTTTTATGTTCTGTCTGATGCCCTCTTCTGTCATGCAGACATACATGCAAATAGAACACTCATATACATAAATAAATAAAATTTTAAAAGATTTAAGTACAAAGATGGATATGAGATTCCTATTTATCCATCTGTCCCATCTTAACAATGCATATTGGCAGCAATACTCATTATTTTCTTACTATTTTATCTCCTTTGTGAATCTTTTCTCATGCCTACCTTACTATTTTCTTTTTTTTTTTTTTTTTTTTTTTTTTTTTTTGGTTTTTCGAGACAGGGTTTCTCTGTATTGTTTTGGAGGCTGTCGGTCCAGCCCGGCCTCGAACTCACAGAGATCTGCCTGCCTCTGCCTCCCGAGTGCTGGGATTAAAGGCGTGCGCCACCAACGTCCGGCATCCTTACTATTTTCTTAGTCTTTTGTTGTTTTGTTTTTCAAGACAGGCTTTCTCTGTGTGACAACCTGCGTTTCTCTGTGTAGCCCTAACTGTCCTAGAACTCTTTCTGTAGACCAGGCTGGCCTCGCACTCACAGAGATCCACCTGCCTCTCCCTCCCAAGTGCTGGGATTAAATGGGAGTACCACAATCCACCTGCCTACCTTACTATTTTTATTTATCCTTTCAAGATATATATAATACTGTATTTCAGTTAGCAAATGTTTCCCATGTCCCAGGTAATATTTTAATAATACAGCAGAAAACTTAAGTAAATAATTCTTATATAACCCTTCTAAATAGAACATTTTTAAAATTTCTTGGGCCTGGCCTGGTAGTTTATACGTTTAATCCCAACACTCAGGAAGCAGAGGCAAAAGGATCACTGAGAGTTCAAGGCCAGCCTGGTCTACAAAAGGAGTTCCAGGCAGGCCAGTGCTCTACGGTGAGACTGTGTCTCAAAAACAACAAAAAGAAAAAAGCAGTAAAAATACATTAAAAATTTCTTAGACTCCTATGCTCATATTTTTTGTATAACAGTTCTTGAGTTTGTGTTCTTTTTTACTTGCCAAATGGATTGTGTGTGTGTGTGTGGTTGTTTGTTTTGGAGGCAGACAACAGGGTGTGGAGTACAGTGGTGGAGCTCCTGCCCAGAATGAGCAAGGCCCCGGGTTCGAACCCAGCATTACAAAGAAAGGTTGAAGCCTCTCCATGTTTTCACTTTAACTATATTTACACAGCCTTTTTTTTTTTTTTGGTTTTGTTGTTGTTGTTACCAAATATGATCTTGAATGGAGTGTGGGGTTGATTGTTCATTAGCTTCTGTGTCCTCAGCATCACAATAGAAAATGTATTAGAGAGGACACAACAGAGGAGCAAGTGGTCCCTGCACCAGGGCAGCTTATAATCAGCTTGAAGAAGGGAGTGTCCGCATTCTGCTGTATCCGTAGTTACTGACACATCACTAAATCGTCTGGTTTTGTTGTTCCTGCTTCTGACTCCTGATGGCTATAATTAAAAGCATAAGCCATCACTCTCAGTCATATATCACATCTAAGTCTTAAGAAAATCATTGGCAAAATATAACTAATTCCTTGTTTAATTTTAGTGTGCTCATGGAGTGGCCGAGACGGAGTAATGAGTCATAGCTCCCAGGCAGAGCTGTCCAGCAGGTAACAGCGCAAATTTTTGAATATCCAACTAAGTCATGTGCTTCGTAGCCGACCAGGCAGCCGTTTACACAGCAGTTCTCACGAGGCCCCTGTAAGTGGGATTAGCTCACAGGAAGTCTGGAAGTGCGAGGACTTTGTGCAGGACTTCTGTGCAGCCCTGGACTTTGGGAGTACTGTGCAAGCTTGTTTAGACATCTAAATGGAGAGCAGTGTACGCACTTGAGCCAGTAGTTTGCCTCCTTTGTATCTGTCTGCTTACCTAATGCTATTAGTGTGGGAGAGGACTCATCTGCACAAGCACCTAGAGATGGACGGACACTGAGTACACATGAGTACATTTGAAAATCAGTCTAAGACCAGAGTTTTTCCTGGTCTTATCAGGGGGTAGGGCAGCACAGGGACACTATCTGGAGGCCTTCTGGGGTTTGCCCCACACACTGGGTAAACACACAGATTATTTCCAAACCATTTGTTATTTCTCCATCCCACGTAATACTCCCCTTAAGTCTGGCGTGGTAGTAAAGTATAGATCTGTAAATCTTCAGTTTGTGAGTTTTAGCACATGTAACAGTAGTAAGAAAGGGAATGTAAAACAAAACTGCTTTATTGTATTATAGCTTCTTTTTTGTTGTTTTTGGTTTTGTTTGATGGTGCTGGAGATTAAACTCAGAGCCATGGATATGCTAAGCATGAGTTTTACCACTGAATTTTGCTCCCCATAGTTTTTAAATGGAATAAATTTAGTTTTAACTTACATACTTTATGCCTATTATAATAAACTTCGGGTACCACAGCTGCTTATAGAGAGTAAAAATTGGAGATAATTCTATCTTCTAGATACAACTAGTTTAATGTCACACACCCCAACTTTGTAATATTTCTGCACATACAGTGTTCATTTACAATAGATTATACTGTCTGTACCATCCTGCAGCCTGATTAATTATAAAGTTAAATACCTTTCTCTATTGTACATGTAAGTCTGCCTTTTTTTTAGCATTTATTTTTGTTTTTATGTATAAAGATTTGCTTGTATGTGTATATGCACACTACATGTGTGTCTGACATATATGCAGGTTAGACAAGGATATCAGAGCCCCTGGAACTGAAGTTACAGGCAGTGGTGAGCCACCCACTGGGTGCTGGTGGCCAAACCTGGGTCCCCTGTGCTCTTCACTGCTGAGCCATGTCTCCATCTCTCCTAGTGGCCTTTGTTTTGTTTTGTTTTAGTTTTTCCAAGACAGGGTTTCTCTCTGTAGCCCTGGCTGTCCTGGAACTCACAGGGATCCTTCTGCCTCTGCTTCCCTAGTGCTGGGATTAAAGGCATGTGCCACCACTGCCCAGCCTCCTAGTAGACTTCATGAGAGTGTGTTCTCTATTAGCTTCAGGACGGGTAACTTTATTTTCATTCCTGCATTTTAGACTCTGAGCATATAAAGCAGGAGGACTGCTGTGTCAGCACCTGCAGCTTTGGCGAAAGACACGGGAGTTTAGTCTTTTAGCATATCCATGGCTCCAGGTTTAATCCCCAGTGCCATCCAAACAAAACGACACGGAGGAGCCTGCTAATGAAGCATCATAGTTACCTCTCTCACTGCTCTTCCCAGCTGGTACATGTGCTAAAACTCACAAAGCTGGCGATTTAAAAATCTACACTTTACTACTACGCCAGACCTGAGAGCATTGTTGATGATGATGAAATAACAAATGGTCTGAAAATAGATGGTACCAGCCTCCCTTCTTTTCTGTGACTTATTTTTGTTCGTGTGTGTGTGTGTGTGTGTGTGTGTGTGTGTGTGTGTTTGTACACGCATGCGCGCATGCATGGGTGCTAGAAGAGGGTGTCTGCTCCCCTGGGGCTGGAGTTACTGGCAGTTTTGTGAGCTTCCTGACTTGGGTGCTGGGACCTGAACTGGTCTTGTGGAAAAGCAGCCTGTGCTTTCCAACCTCTGAGCCATCGCTCCAGCCCCAGCCTTATTTTTGTAAGAGCTATGTGGTGTGGCATGTGGCAGTGGCTAATTTAACTAGTTCCCTTTTGATAAGTTTTTCTCAAATACAGAAAACATGCTCTTACGTATACCTTTGCACACTTTGACCTATAGGACAAAGGATGAGAAAAGGGGTTTCTAGATCAGTGCTTTCGGTTTTCCTTGACATTGCTTTATATTCTTAGCGGCGATTATAACTGCTACTTTCTTCATACAATCCCCCAAACTAGTTATCATTCCTTTTTATCATTGTCAGTGTTGTTAGACTGAACTGATATTTATCTTTTTTTTTTTTTTTTTTTTTTTTTTTTTTTGGTTTTTCGAGACAGGGTTTCTCTGTATTGTTTTGGAGGCTGTCGGTCCAGCCCGGCCTCGAACTCACAGAGATCCGCCTGCCTCTGCCTCCCCAGTGCTGGGATTAAAGGCGTGCGCCACCACCGCCCGGCTCTGAACTGATATTTATATGGCTTTTTGTTCAGTTTTTTTTTTTTGTCTGTGTGTGTATGAGGCAGAGTTAGTCCTGGCTAGTCTGGAACTCACAGAGTTCTGTCTTCCTGTCTTCCTGTACCTCCCCAAGTGCCGGGGTTAAAGGCATGTGCCGCCACACCCAGCTGATACTTACTGTTTAGAACTACTTAGTTGATGATGGTGAGCATCTTTTTTATGGTATGGAGTATTTGTGTTTCCTCTGTGAACTATGGATCTTACATCTTAGGAAAAGCAAGCCTTCTTAACTTTTCTGACATCTTTCTCTCTCTTGTATTCTAGAGCCATGGAACTGTTGAGAGTAAAAGGCCAGAGATCTTGGTCTGTTGGACTGTCTGTGGCTGACCTGGTGGACACTATTGTAAATAATAAGAAGAAAGTGCATTCTGTATCAACTCTAGCAAAGGTAACTTATTTCCATTCGTGTATTTTGGACTTTGATGTTTTTGACATCAATTGTATAAAGGCAGCAGAACTGCAGTGTCAGCACCAGCAGCTTTTGTGTAAGACATTGAAAGTTGAGTTGCTTTGCTGTGGGAAATCTGCATGATCAGCTTGCCCCTTCACTCCCATACAGCTTGGGGACCTTTGAAAGGTGTTCATGTAACCTGTGCTTTTCCTGGTAGTCATTATCACCTATGCCAGCAAGTCACCCAGCAGTCTTCCCCCTTTTACCAGAGCATAAATTTCCCCCCAAAACACAGCTAACGTAGGTATAAATGCTGGGGCAGATTTTCTTGAACTCTAGGAAGGAAGTACAATGTGGGAAGAAAATTTAAAATAACATATTGTGAAGCCGGGCGTTGGTAGGGCACGCCTTTAATCCCAGCACTCGGGAGGCAGAGGCAGGTGGATCTCTGTGAGTTCGAGGCCAGCCTGGTCTACAAGAGCTAGTTCCAGGACAGCCTCCAAAGCCACAGAGAAACCCTGTCTCAAAAAACAAAACAAAAAAATAATAATAACATATTGTGTGTGGCTGGGCTCAGAGTCTTTCCCCAAAGACTCCACTGTCCCTCTTTGGATTAGTCTCTAGCTGCTGGCCATGTTGCAGACAACTGGTTTACCTCCCTGCAAAGAGAGTGTCTCTGACCAGGCTCCTCCTGGCTGAAACATTTTTGGGGCCATAGCTTGAGTTTAGAACATCAGTAAACAGGAGTGGAGAGATGGCTCAGTGATTAAGACAATTGACTACTCTTCCAGAGGTCTTGAGTTCAATTTCCAGCAACCACATGATGGCTCACAACCATCAGTAGTGAGATCTGGTGCCCTCTTCTGGCCAGCAACACACATACAGACAGAACACTATATATAATAAGATTTTATTTTAAAAGAAAATAATAATAATAATAAAGAGAAAATAAGTAAACAAATTAAGTTTAACTTTTGTCACTTTATAATAGAACTAGAAAAGCAAGGGAGAATTCTTTTCACCCTCTTACTTTTTAAATTTGTTTTTATTACTTTAGTTATGTATATGGCAAGGGTTGTGCATGTGAGTGCAGGTGCCCATGGAGGCTATAACTCCTGAAGCTGGAGTTGCAGGCTCTTGTGAGCTGCCTGGCATGAGGACTGGGAACTACTCAGATCCTCTAGGAGAGCGGTATACACTCTTAACTGCTGGATCATCTCTCCAGCACCATGACTTTAATATTCTGTGGTAATTCGACTTTATTATAACCCCATCCTTTTCATTTCAGGGATATTATGGCTTAGATAATGAAGTGTTTTTAAGTTTGCCATGCATCCTAGGAACCAGTGGAGTATCTGAAGTCATCAAAACCACAGGAGAAGACCCAATGACTGAGACACTCCAAAACAGTGGGTCCTCAATCCACAGTCTCCAACAACAGCTGAAACTGTGATTTCCAAGTGCAGTCACCTGAAGGGGGAAGCTTACTTAATCCCACAAGCACACATAGTTTTGGGAACTTCTGTAACTTACTATCTGTTCTTACAAACAGCCCTTATAGTAGATGGCTTCTTAGCTAGCTTTTTAATTTGAAACCTTGAGAATGGGAAAGGATATAATTTCTTTGGGAGTTTTTGACATACCTATACTGTTGTTTAAACTTGTAGCAGGGATAAATATTTGTTTGTATTGTATATCATTTATAAATTGCATGTCCTAACATAAGGCACATTTAGCACTTTAGAGATTTTCTGAAAGAAACTCATTCCTTAAAGATTCCTATTGGAAATTTATTTAAGCATGGTAAGCTGAAGGTAGGATGGGCACAAAGTCTGTGGTAGGCATACATTCAAAGAATCTTAGCTTTATGGATTAACTTGCTTCTTTTGCAAGATCCTGTTGATAATAATGGCAAAGCATTTTATTTTCCTTCTTCAAATTCACTAGCTACCAAACATTGGAAAGGATTTTAGTATGCATTTTAAATTGGTTAAATGGAATTTTAAATTTAAATTTTAAATGAAAAATAATATGTGACTTAATTTCCAATGTAATTTCCTTTCTGAAGATTTCTATAATAACCTCTTCCTGGGCTAGAAGATCTCAAATGTATCTTAAGACTGTTAATAGAAAAGGTGTTTTTCTGTGGCCGTAGATAATAACAGCCAAGCAGTATATTTTGAGACAAAAGTAAGAGACTTTCCTAAAAAACATTGGTCATAAGGGAAAGAAGCCTTGGTTTGCTGCTTCTGAACAAGCCTTAGTCATTCCAGAAGAAACAGTTCTGACTATACCTTGGTATTGATCAATCAGTATTTCCATGTGGAAGAGACAGCACGGTGACATGGCTCCTGTATAGTGAGCTGCTTACATTGACTGGCTGAGGTAGGGACAGTCTCCATTACAGAGGAGGATTGACTTTGGTTTCTAAGATTGCATAGGTCCCAAGGAACATTACTTACCTGTACAACCTTTGCTTTGTATAGGTAGCAACAGGGGCTGTGGGAGGCCTAAAGGTGTAAAGCCAGGTTATCACAATACACTTAACTAAAGTAGTTGAGGCTTGGGATATTTTGAAAAGATTAATTCCATTCTTGTGTGGGTGGGGTTCTTTTGTTTGTTTTTGTTTTTTTGTGGTTTTTTTTTTTTTTGTTTGTTTGTTTTTGTTTTTGAGACAGGGTCTTTATGTGGTCCTGGCTGTCTTAAACCTCAATATTATAGAATAATAAACCAGGCTGGGCAGTGGTGGCACACACCTTTAATCCCAGCACTCAAGAGGCAGAGGCAGCCAGATATCTGTGAGTTTGAGACCAGCCTGGTCTACAAGAGCTAGTTCCAGGACAGCCTTCAAAGCCACAGAGAAACCATGTATTGGAAGAAAAAAAAAAAGAATTATTGACCTCAAACTGGATCAATCGGCCTGCCTCTGCCTCCCAAGTGCTGGGATTAAAGGCATGTGCCACCACTATATGGCTGTCTTCATTTGCTTTTGAGACCAAAGTCTCATGAGTGTGAGTTACCATGCCTAGCAACAATTTCTGTTCTGTTCTGTTTGTGGGGATCTAATCCAGAATCTGATGCTTGCTGGGCAAGTCTTCCAGTGTCGTAGTTCATCCACAACCTAGTTTCTAAAATCTAATAACTCTCTTGAACAATAAACCAACTGCATAATGTTATAACAATAAACTGCCAAGAACTATGTTAATTATAGAAAGAAATGTCAGTATAACAGATATTTTTGAACACTCACCATTACTCCTGGTATTTTGTTAGAGTTTGACCTCAAAAGGCCATAGTACAGAAGCCATTTTCTGTAGCACACACTTCCTTCAGTTAAGCAGCAATCGTAAGTTCCATGTAAGTCAAGTGGTGCCATCACCACCAACTCGTTTTGATTTGGTGACTATTAACAATCACAGAGCTTTTGTCTGGGAACTTTCATTTTCTCTGAATTTTTTTAATGGTTTAAATGATGTTGACTTGAGTAACCTATATATTGTATCAGTCTCAAAACCAGTGGGAAATATACAGTGTTCATGTATTTCTCATCTGAGGCACAAGAACAGGATCTGCAGTAGTGTCATTTCCTGGGTAATATCTACAATCTGACAAGTTTCAATCCTGTATCATGTTATAAATCCTAACTGATTTTTTTTTCTTATTATGTTCTGAAATTCAGGTTTTGGGAAAAACTAGTGAAGGACTTATTTCCTCATTTAAAAAACACTGTTAAGTAAAATGTTTTTTCTTCTTTGCCATCTGACAAGGAGGGGGAAACTTTCACTTTCCAAAATCATGCAGGACCTCATGGTTTTTATTGGGGCTTGGATTACAATGTTTTTTGATACTGTAAGGTATATTTTTCATTTTCCAATTTACATTGTTTTCTGTAAATATAAAAAATAATTAACGAAATAAACTTTGACTTTAAAAGGACCATGTGATGTCTGATTAAGTGACAGAAAATACATTCAGATTAAAGAGTTATTTTTCATGTCATTCTCAGAGCACCCACATCCATTATGCATTTAAGTGGCTTAAGTGCAAAGTGAAGAAAATGACCTTCATCAATTGTTTACAAATTTAAAAGATATATGTTTTGGATAGAAAACTTTTGAAACAGGATAGTGTTATATAAGCTATACAGAACTCAATCTTTTAATTATCTTGCCTTAGCATCCCAAGACTTCAATTATAGATTATAGATCACCACACCTAGTTAAGAAAACATCAAAAGCAGTGCATTACTTAGCACTCCTCAAATTCATAGAAACAGTTGCTCTAGTTTCTAAGTAAGCTACAACTTTAAGAACAATTTAAAACTGCTCTTTTGGAGTATTTTTAAAGGCATGGTGGGGGAGGGGGCGGGAAGCATTCAGTGCACTCCTCCATCACTCTCATCCTGTTCCTTGAAGCACAGCCTCCTCCTGATCCTGGGACTCACGCCTTCACGGCTCTTGAAGCTAGTGCTGTAGATGTTACAGGTGTGGGTAGGAATGCCCTGTGAGATCTGAACTCTGGCCCTCATACTGTGAACAAGCACTTTTAACCACTAAGCCATCTCTCAGCTTCCAGGCAGGCTTCTGAACAACCTGAAACAAGGGGCACAGCAGGCTAGACTGAGGTTTGACTAGACCTGACAGTAACTCAAGGCTGATGTGACCTATTTGGATGAGCTATGCTGACATGACTCTTTCACTTAGATAGACCTCTTGTTCAGTTTGGCTTAGAAGGGAATTGATAGTGTTGCACTATATACTAAGACCTTCCAGATATCTTTCACGACTGTCTATCCTAGGCTTTATATGACTGTGTTTATAAAATAAGAATTAATGGTTGATATGTCACTAACAGTTTTTAAAAGATTATATGGGAATGAGTGTTTTGCCTGCATTGTATATATGTATGTGTACCACCTGGTGGCCACTAAAGACAAGCTAGGTTTGTTCCTGGTTATGATTAAATCTCTGCTTCTCAAGGATTGGGCTATGCCCCCCCACCTGTAACCTTAAGTACGAATGGCTCTGCACTGCCACAGGATACGACCACCTGTTGTTGTGACTGCCTTGTATGAGGGTGTGGGATCCCCTGGATCTGGAGTTACAGTTATGAGCGGTCATGTGGGTGCTGGGGATTGAACGTGCGTCCTCTGAAAGGACAACCAATACTCTCAACCGCTCAGCCATCTCCCCTGCCCCCCCCCCTTTGTTATGACCAGTTTGTTCTGTTCTGCTTCTCTAACTATGCCTAGTTACTGGCCAAATCCCCAGTATGGGAAACCCCTAGCTCTGAGCTATAAAAACCCTTACCCTGCTCCTGTCCAAAGCTGGCAGCCGGTGTACAAATGAAAAACCTTGCTTAAATCGCTTCACTCGAGTTAATTTGGCCTTGATGATTTGGGACGGTGGGCTTTCCCTCGCATCTTTGGGATTAACACTGGAGAGATGGTTCAAAGGGGGGAAATTCGTTTCTAATTTGAAATCAAATCTGCTATCAGAGACTTGCGTGGGAGGCTGCAGCCTTGAGTGCACACGAATTATTCGGGAAAGGGAGTGATTAAAAGTAAATTACTGTCTTCTTGAGAAAGAGAGCCCCTTGCTGGGCCCTGGCGAACACAGCATAAAGGGCTTTTTCGAGCGTTTAAAAAGTAACACCAAAAACGCAAGACAGTCAGGGTTAACTCCTGCGGCCGGAAAGGCCCACAAGCTATCAAGCGAGTGGCGCGGGCCCAGGGCCGTCCGCGGGACGTCGCGAGGCGAGACGAGGCGAGGCGAGGCTCGCAAGCGGCCCGCAGAGACGCTGGCCAAGAGGCTCCGTGCGGCTCGCGACGGCGGGCATCCATCCGATCCCACGCCACGCCCCAGTCTCCGGTCCCAGAGCGGCGTCCCCGGAAGTGGCGCGCAGGAAGCGGAAGCACGGCGCGCCGGCTTCCTGCTCGGCGGGGGCGGGGCGGCGGCGGCGATTGTCTGGCGGCCTGGGGCGGCCCCGTGGCGCTGACCCTCTGCCTGCGGGGACGGAGGCGCGCGCCATGGCGGTGTCCGAGAGTCAGCTGAAGAAGATGATGTCCAAGGTGAGCCCGCTCCCTCATGGGCAGCCCCGCGGGCTGGGGCTGAGGCTGCTTCCTCTCTCAGCCGAGCGGCCCCCTTCCCGCCTTCGCCTCCATCAACAAAAGCGGGGTCGTGCCTGGCGCGGCCGCTGCTGGCCGCCCGGCGCTGCTGGCCGTCCCGAGAGGCCCTGCAGCCGCCTTGTCCTGCGGGCCAGAGCCTGGCCCTGCTCAGAGCCGGTCCCCGCACGCCTCTCTCCGGCCCGGCCCGGCCCGCCGGAGCTCGGAAGCTGTTGGTGCAATTGGATCCCTGAAGGAGAGCGGCCAGACAATCTAGAATGCCCGTCCCTCCCCGCTCCGGAGAACTCCGCAGTTCCGTTCCATTTCGTGCATTAACTGTGATTAACTCAGTTTGTTTACCTGTTTACTTTGAGTTGAACTTGGAATTCGCACCGCTTGACTGGTTGTGGATCTTTTTTTTTCTCCCTTTCACTTTTTAAAGGGGCTTTTAGATACTTTGCATATTATTTTCCTTAGTTTGATGATGACACGGGACGCTTGACTCCGGAATGCTTTTTTTGTAATTTGCCAGGTTTAATTGGAATAAAATCCGTGTAGTGGTTGAGCCCCAACTCCTCCAGTTCATCGAGTTGGCTTTGATACTTTTATCAAAGCAAGGAGGATAGAGATCGTAGGTTTAAGAGGTTTTCAATTTACAAGGAAACACTAATAAACTGGGCGTGGTTGCACAGGCCTTTAATTCCAGCACTCAGTAGGCACAGATCCACGAGTTCCAGACCAATCTGGGATATACAGATCCTGTTTCAAAGCAAACAAAAAATGATGTTTAAAAAATCGTGAAAGAGACTTTTTATCTACTAAATTCATGCTCACAGTCCTTGAAGATCAAACCTCTGTGTTTTCGTTGTCTAACCATATCTTCTAGGCGACTTGATTTTTTTTTCTCCCCCCTTGTTATCCCTAATAACAGAGTGGGGCTTAGGGTGAACCTTGGTGGCCCATGTAAAGATCCGTGTGGTAACGTTTATCTTCATTTCTTTTTCAAAGCTCCAATTAAGTGTTTAGAGCAGTGATTCTCAACTTCCCTAATGCTTCAACCCTTTAGTACAGTTCCTACTGTTGGGGTGACCCCCCAACCATAAAATTATTTTGTTGCTTCAGTAATTTTACTACTGCTGTGTCTTGTTACATAAACGTCTGTGTTTTCCAATGGTCTTTCTTAGGCGACCCTTGGAAGGGTTCATTTGACCCCCAGAGGGGTGGTGACCCACAGATAGAGAACCACTGTTTTAGAGGAACCTGATACAGCCCATTAACTTCATCTGATTGGGGAATTTCAACCCTCATCAAGATATTCTGGCCCATGGGGGAAGGGCCAGTTTTAATATTACTACAGATCAGTTCTCTCCTTTGAATCTATCTTAGCTGCCATCCAAACACATTTTCGTTAGCATTGGTTGTGATTTTATCAATTAAGTATATTTCTACTGTTAGTTCATCTTGCTTTATGCAAATAACTTTGTCATACTAGCAGCCTTCTGCTTTTATGTACAATATTTTGTTTACAATAGATGATGAGTCACTACTAACTGGGTAGAAAAATGTGGTCACATTAAAAGTTGCATTGAGCTGAAAATGGTGGTGCACACCATTTATTGATTGGGACACAAAGGCGGGCAAATCTGAGTTTTGAGTTGGTCAGACCCTGTCTCCAAAAAAAGAAAAAAAGGTGCTCTTGTACCATAAATTGTGAGATGCAACAGTGTGAACAATTAGACTAAAATTGTCCTTCTGAACTTAATTACATAGACAACAATAATCATCAAAATCATGGTAATAATACTGAAAAGTTGATAGCAGCTTTTGAGGAAAGTAGATTGGGAAGAAATAGACAATCATGGTAAGGCCATAGTTTTCCACCAGGTAGTAAGGGGGAAAGTGCTATTTGAACAGAAACCGACAGTAAAAGGAAATGAGCTTTGGAGCAACCTGGGGGTGAGAACATTCTAGGAAGAAGGAAAGATAAGTGCAAAGGCTTGAAGCAGAAGTCTGCCAGCAAAAGAGTGTCTAGCCGAGAGCGGGCCAGGAAGCGATGGTATTTGACATGGAGAGCAGTGGTATGGGAGATTCGGAGAGTCTTGCCAGCCAGTGGAAGCACTTCAGCATTTGGCTGGATTATGATCGTGAACAATTGTTGTTTTTTTTTAATTATGTATATGGAGCCAGATGTAGTACCCCACACAACTTTAATAGCAGGTCTCTGTGAGTTCAAGGCCAGACAAAGCTACACAGTGAGACCCTGTCATCCCCCCTTCCCCAAAAAGCAAGTGTGTGGGTATGTGCACATGAATACAGGTGCACACAGAGGCCGAATGTATTAGATCCTTCTGGAGCTAGTTACAGGCATTGGTGAACCACCTGGGTGGGTACTGGAACCTGAACTCTGTCGCTCTTCAAGAGCAATATGTGCCTTTAACCACTAAGCCATGTCTCTAGCTTCCTGCTCCCCCAGGACCAGGCTGACCTCTAGCAGAAGCCCACCTGCCTCTGCCACTGAGAGTAAAGGCAGGAGTCACGACCCCCAGCCCAGTTGGTGTGAGTTGTAACAGGACCACTCTAGGTGCTATCTTGGATTAGGGTGTAACAGTGGAAGTGAGACATCACCTGCCGCCGCCTTAGACCTTGCTTGTAGCTATGAAGGCAGAAGGCAGGCTCTGGAGATAGATGTATACATACATTTGTTAAAGGAATTATTTTTAAGTGTATGTCTGTCTGTATTATGTATATGTACACGTGGGAGCCCACAGAAGCCAGAAGAGGGCATTGGATCCCCTGGAACTGGAGTTACAGGCAGTTCTGAGTCTCCCGATGTGAGTCTTGGGAATTAAACTTGGTTCCTTTGCAAGAGAAGCAAGTGCCCTTAGCCACTAAGCCATCTCTTCAACCCAAGATTTTGGATATATTTTGAAGGTAATTCAGAGGAGGATTTGTTGTGGATTGAGACAGAGATGCTTGAGGATAATTTCCAAGGTTTGGTACAGCTGCAGGAGTTAGGATGTGGGAAGAAGAAAATTGGGAGTATTTTAAGGAGTTTTATTCCTGATCAGGTTAATATTTCATTCTAATTCTGGGCAACTGTCAGAATGGTAATTGGGTGTATTGTATACAGCCCGTCTCCTCTTCTACCCATGGGTGATGCTTTCCAAGACAAAACAGATAGATACATTGAACCTGAATACATTGTGATTTTTCCTCTGCATGCATCCATATAGAACATTTAACTTACAAGTTAACAGTAGGAGGTTAATAATAAATGTAACACGGTAGAACAATTTAAAAATGCATTCTAATGGAATTTCTGGAGTTATTACTCTTAAACTTCAGGCTCATTGAGTAAAATAGTTCTTTGAACACAAGCACTGGGACAGTTGATCTTAGGCCTGTCAGTCTCGAACAGGTGGGGTAGCCTATATAGTGTGATGACTATATAAAGAGATGACTCACTTCCTGGACAGGCTAGTGGGACTGAAATGTTCATCAAGATACCATGCTACTTAGAAATGCAATTTAGCTAGGTAGTGGTGGTGCATACCTTTGATCCCAGTCCCAGCATTTGGCAGAGGCAGGCAGATCTCTGTGAGTTCAAGGCCAGCCTGGTCCACAGAGCGAGTTCCAGGACAGCCATGCCTGTGGCCACACAGAGAAATTCTGTTTCTAGAGGAAAGGAAAAAAAAAAAAAAGAGGAAAGAAATGAAGTTTAACTTATATGAATTATGTATTTCTAGAATTTTCTATTAAATATTTTAGAATTGAGGTTGACCATGGCTCACTGAAACTGCAGAAAGAAAGGACTACTGTACATGTCTGGTGGTTATTGAAGAGGTTCAGAATGCAAGTCTTTAGAAAAGATGTGCATGTGTATATTGGTGCAAATACACCAAGGTGAGCATTTGAAGGTCAGAAGACAACTCACCGACGTCAGTTCTCTCTCTGCCATGTGGATTCTAGGGATCAAAAGTGGGTGGTAAACTTGGCCAGTAAGCTCCTTTACTTACTGACCCATCTTGCCAGCCCTTTAATGGAAATCTTTAATGTGGGAGTTTTAACATTTAAAAACACAAAGGGGGCTAGAGAGATGGCTCAGAGGTTAAGAGCACTGCCTGCTCTTCCAGAGGTCCAGAGTTCAATTCCCAGCAACCACATGGTGGCTCACAGCCATCTGTAATGATATCTGGTGTCCTCTCTGGCCTGTAGGCATACATGTAGGCAGAACACTGTATACATAATAAATAAATAAATCTTAAAAAAACACACACACAAGCAAGAACACCAAAGAAGTGAAATTAGATGAAAAAGATAAGGAGTCCTGTGGCTCAATAACAATTGATTAGAGGAGAAACAAGTCAGGCTTTGATTCTTTAAAAAACAAATGAAGGTACATCTTGTTTTTGTTTTTACTTCTTCATTACACATATGTGTATGTGCCCTCACGCACATGCGCACACGTATGCACTTACACTTGCAGCAGTGAGCATATGGAAATGACAATATAATTCGTCAGAGTCCATTCCTTTCTACCATGTAAGTCTTGGGGGATTAGATTCAGACTTTCGGGCCTTAACCTGCTGAGCCATCTTACCAGCCTGAGAACACATTTTAAAACGGAGAAATCAACTTGGTCAAGTACCGCTTATAAATAAAATGAAGACAGAGTTGGACACGACACACCTTATAGCAGGCATGGTGACTTTAATAAACAATTTTGATGAAGGCTGATGTTGCTGAGGCAAAAATTATAGAAGCTACCCTTGAGACCTCTTTTCCCATCACAGAAAATCCTACAGTGTTTGCCTGCAAACATATCCAGATTTGATCATTTGTCACTGTCTCCACGGTGGAATTTCTAAAACTGTAGTAGGTTTAAAGAGAATCATTCTAGACATTAACTGATGATTGCTGACACCACAGGAATTCTCAGACACGTTTCTTCCCAGTGAAGAAGCATGACGGTCTCTGCAATGAACTTGCTAACAAGAGAGAAAACATCAAAATCTTGACTGTCAAAACTTTTAGATTCAAAAACTAATTCAAAGGATCGTGTATGTTAAAATATACCAAGAGAATGAAGTGAGCAGCCAGTTTTACAAATTACGGGACTTTTGATAGGTCAGATGGACAGATTTGCACCAAAAACTTGCAGTGGGTTAAAATAGAGATGAGGCTGTCACTGTCAGCTGAATACTAGGTTAAATGTGTGTTCTCCATATGATGAATATAATTTAGCAATAAAGAGCCATGCCATATTGATTCTTTGTCTCCTGTTCATTCTTGGAGCCTCTGTTGGAATAGCCGATTGCTTTTATGTTTTTCCCCTGCACTGAGAGAATTGAACCCAGACCATAGGCATGCCAGGTGAGCTCTCTACCTCTGGGTCACATCCCCAGCAGCTAACTGCTTTTCTGCTTTTTAAGACAAGCCAATTGAGAACTTTCCATGGATAGAGCTTGTCAACCTGTGAGTGTCAGTGTGTTATGATCAGTTAGTTAGCTCCTGACAGATGTGCCTAAACCTGTGTGCTAATTCTGGAGTAGAGGTGAGACCAGTAGGGTGAGAAACAATACAGTGAGTGATTTATTGTAACAGTGGATACTGACAGTGAATGCTACAGTGTTGTGAAGAAAGTGTGGGAAGGATTCTGTTAAAAGAAAAATGCAGCATAGTCTTTGAGGTAGCCTATAATCCCCCAGCTTCTCAGGACTTGAGGCAGATCATTATTTTGAAGCCATATTGGGCAACAAAAGGAAGCCCCAATTAAAAAAAATGATGAGAACTTTTTTTAATGCCTGCATGTATGTCCATGTACCTTGTGCATGCCTGGTACCTGCAGAAGAGGGCATTGGCTCCCCTGGGACTCGAGTTAGAGAATGTTGTGAGCTGCCATGTGAATGCTGGGAAACCATCCTGGGTCCTCTGGAGTAATAGCCAGTGCTTTTAACTGCTGAGCCCTTTTGATGTGGCCCTTTTAACTTGAATAAAAGCACAAATAGTGGTGCACAGCCCCAGTGAGCATTTACATAGGTGACAGAAGAGAAATGAGAGCCTGGGGCTGGAGAGGTGGCTCAGAGGTTAAGAGCACTGACTGTTCTTCCAGGGGTCCTGAGTTCAACTCCCAGCAACCACATGGTGGCTCACAACCATCTACAATTCAATCTGGTGCCCTCTTTTGACAGAACAGTGTATATGTAATAAATAAATAAATCTTTAAAAAAAAAAAAAGAAATGAGAGCTTGAGGTCCCCTTGGCTTTAGTGTTAATGATGAGTAGAAGATTCAAGACGGCTACAACAGACAAAATACCATTTTAGGAAAACCCAGCCTGGTGGTGGTGGCACGCGACTTTAATCCTAGGACTTGGGAGGCAGAGGCAGAAGGATCTCTGTGAGTTCCAGCACAGCCAGAGCTACACAGAACTCTGCCTCAAAAAAACAAAAAAAGAAAAGAGAATCAAGCAGTAAAGTGATACACATTGGTTTTAAGTAAACTTTGTAATTTTTTCTTTTCAGTACAAATACAGAGATTTAACTGTCCGTCAGACTGTCAATGTCATCGCTATGTACAAAGATCTCAAACCTGTATTGGATTCGTATGGTAAGTTTTGTGCATCAAGAATATCCATCACTGTGATTGAGTTTGTTCCTGGTATTTATAGCTACAATTTTCTGGTTTCCCTTTCAGTTTGTTTATTTCCACTTGAATGATTGAACTTACTTCTAACTAAAGTGTCAGGAAACAGGAGAGTATAAGTCTGAAAAAGGGATCTGTTGACTGCTTCAAAGTCTGAGAAAGCACTGCCTTAACACAGTAACACACAAGTTTAGGCTTGGGGGATCAAGCCCAGAGTTTCCTGGGAGCATGCATACCTCCAGCCCATAGGAGGGAATTTTAAAGATAATTTAGTTTATCATTTTCCAAATTTTTTTTCTTTTCCAAAATATTGAGAGTGGTGTGTGTGTGTGGGTAGGTGTGTGTGTGTGTGTGTGTGTGTGTGTGTGTGTGTGCGCTGCAGCATGCATATGTAGGTCAGAAGACAACCTGTAGGAGTCTGTTCTCTCATCATGTCAGTTTATGGGGTTGTACATAGGTCATCAGGCTCTGCAATAGGTGCCCACCTTGCTCCATGGAGCCATCCTACCAGGCCATTACCAAAGTTGTGAAGATGGTTACTAAGAGTAGCTGAGGGGATAGGTTAAAGGTAAAATTCTGTGGTTAAGTTTTAACAGTTACAGATTAAACAAAATTAAATGCGTGTCCTGGAAGCATGACCATGCGATCTCAGCCACTCAAGAAGCTAGAATACAGCCGGGCGGTGGTGGTGCACACCTTCAATCCCAGCACTTGGGAGGCAGAGGCAGGCGGTTCTCTGTGAGTTTGAGGCCAGCCTGGTCTACAAGAGCTAGTTCTAGGACAGCCTCCAAAGCTACAGAGAATCCCTGTCTCGAAAAAACAAAAAACAAAAAACAGAAGCTGGAATACAAGGACTACTTGAGCATAGGAATCTAGGCCAGCCTGGGCAGTAAATGCAGTTATTCAGTCAGTCTGCCTGTCTCTGTCTCTGTCTGTCTCCCCTCCCCATCATGTCTATTAAGACAGATTTTTTAAACTAAGTTTCATTGCAACAAGATTTCTTAGGACTGTCAGCGTGCTAACTCACAGCCTCAGTGAAGCTGAGAGGTGGTGTGTCACGTAGGTATGCCAAGGACCTTAGCTGCTGATACTTGTCCCCTTGTTCCCTGTCCCCCACCCCCCCTCCATCACCTGATGATCTCCTAAGGAGCACATCACCAGACTATTTGACTAGCTGCCCCTTATAGTTTATAAATCTGCAAAGTATTTTTTTATCTATATAATGGTCTTAAGGTGCCAATTTGTCTTTATACTGAGACAAAATAAATTTGTTACTTAAGGAACATCTGGAAATGTAGTTTTTACTGCATGCTAAAACTTATTGTTAATCAAAACTGATAGATTCTAGCATCATCACCCAGACTTTGTATGGCTATGGCTGAACCCAATCTAAACTATTATCAAAATGCCTTTAGAGTGGACAACACCTTAAGTTTAATTGTAATCTTTCAACGAATGAATATTTTTGTTCTGTTTGATTTTTAAGATAAGGTCTAACTCTAGCCTAAGCTGTTCTGGAACTTACTACATGGCTCAGGCTGTCATTGAACTCATGGTGATCCTCCTGCCTTAGTGTCCCAAGTGTTGGGATTATAGGCATGAGTCACTCTGCCCAAGAACATATTCTAACTTTATTATTCTTTTAAAGATTTACTTATTATATATACAGTGTTCTGCCTGCATGCATGCTTGCAGGCCAGAAGAAGGCACCGGATCTCATTATAGATGGCTGTGAGCCACCATGTGGTAGCTGGGATTTGAACTCAGGTCCTCTGGAAAAGCAGCCAGAGCTCTTCACCACTGAGGCATGTCTCCAGCCCCCATACTCTAATTTTAAAATGCACAAGCTTAGACGGTTGTCAGCAGGAGAGCTGGCGTTGCCAGTGTAGCTTGTGTGCTTGTCTTGTTTGTTACGGCATGTGTCAGCCAATTTAAAAAGACGAAAGAGAGGCTGTGGCTTGGTCTCAGAGTTTAGTCAGTGATCTCTGATCTCTTGACTCCATGTCTGTGGGACCAACTCGTGGCAGAAGAATATGGTGGAGGAAGGCTGCTCACTTCATAAAGCAAGGGAGCAAAGGAAGAGAGCGAGGCCTGGGATGCGAGATACTCCGTCTTGGTCCACCACTTTCTCGTAATGCCGTCACTGTGAACACTTGGTAAATTGATCCACTGCTGAGGCTGTGGTTTCCATGTTCCAGTCACCTCTCCAGAGCCCATCAGTAGGCAACCATTCAATACAAGATCCTTTGAAAAGTGTCTCATAATAAATCCTTGTGGGGGTCCCTACAAGCGTCATGGCCGGCATCAAAAGGGTCTGTGGAGAGGCAAAAATGAAATTTGGTTCACCACAACTTAGCCAGGCTAGTTCAAACTTCTGGAGTCTGATGATGGCAAGCGTTTTAATTTTTACATATTTAAATACAGTAAAGCTTTCTTCATGACAGTTGCCACAACAAAGCTTAAGGCATGACTGCAGACTGCATCTAAACTCCCTTGTTGACTAAAACAACGCTGAGGACAAGGGCCTAGGGAGGAAGGGTTTGTAAGAAACATAATAGCAAACTCTTTTGTAAAGTACATGGGACCTTTTTCCTGAGGTTGGGTTCCAGTGACTGAGAAACAATGCTTGATTGAGAACTGGCTCCAGAGACTAACAAAAGATCCCCAGGTTATCAAACAGCATCTACTCCGACCTTGCGTGTAAACAAGTGCCACTTCCTGCCGTTAAAGAAAAGACCCTGTATGTTTAACAAGGACCTTGTGTCCTACAGATCTACAGCACAGCCTTTGCCCTGTGTGATAGTGTTCCTTCCAGACAATCATTAAAATTAAAGCTGTCCCTGTAACACAAATTATGCAAAAGATAGAAAAGCCATCAGGTTCATTTCAGTTCCCAGCACCCAAAAGGCAGCTTACAATTGTCTGACTCTAGTTCCAAGGCATCTGCTATTCTTTTCTGGTCTTTGTGGTCTCCAAGCATGCACATAGTACGGAGATACATGCTCATACACATAAAGTAATTTTTTTAAGAAGAAAAAAAAAAGAGCTGAACAGTGGTGGCATACACCTTCAATCCCAGCACTAGAGAGGCAGGTGGATCTCTGAATTTGACGCCAGCCTAGGCTACAGAGTGAGTTCCAGGTCAGCCAAGACCACATGGAAAAAAAAAAAGGAAATACATGGTACATGGTTTGGAGAGATGGCTCAGCAGTTAGGAGCACGTACTGCTCTTCCAGAGGACTCAGGTCTAATTCTCAGCACTTGCATGGCAGTTCCCAACGGCCTGTAACTCCAGTTCCAGGGCATCTGATGTCCTTTTCTCTCTTCAGTGAATGCGTGCATATATGGCCCGCTTAAGTGTAAGCAAAACACACACAAAATAAAAATCAATATGTGTTGGAAGAGGGTGTCTGTATTTAACTGTGCAGACACCTATTTTCAGTACTGTAGTTTAATTCCACCTTGAGACTGAGAGTGACAGGATTTTTGTGTAAATGAGGATGGTCTTGAACTTCTGATTCTCCTGTCTTCACCAAGCACTAGAATTAGAGGCATGCGGTACCGTGCCCGGTTTATGCAGTGCTGGTGATGGAACCCAAGACTTCAAGTGTCTAGGCAAGCACTTCATCAACTTGGCCACATCCCAGGCCTCTGTGAGTGAGGTTTCTAAAACAAAATGGGAGGTTAGCTTTTAGTATGGCATCATGTGGCAGTGACCTCTTCCTCGTTTTTTAGTGGCACTAGGCATCAAGCCCAGGCTCTTGATTCTAGATAAGTGCTCCATGAACTATATTCAGCCTTGATGGTGATTTTTATTATTTACTGGTATATACTTGAAATTGTTAAAAACAACTTTATTGAGAACATAATTTTTCAAGATAGGGTTTCTCTGAACAGCCCTGGCTGTCCTGGAACTAGCTCCGTAGAACAGGCTGGACTCAACCACCAGCCTCTGCCTCCTAAGTGCTGAGATTAAAAGGTGTGTGCCACCACCGCCCGGCCTAGAGGGATTCTTAAATGAGCTTAGAATCGTGTTAGTTGGAGACCAAAAGCTCATATTTGGAAATGTAGCACTCAGATGCATTTTTACAAGTAACCCAAAGCTTTTTAAACTACATGAGTCAATGAAGGAGTCTTATTACTGAACACTGACTAGTTAATGCCATTCTATAGTTAACTGGTGTTTCTGAAAGAGTAACTTGCACAATGATCTCTACAAAAATGCTCATGATTAACTTTTGCTTTTTCCTTTCAGTTTTTAATGATGGCAGTTCCAGGGAGCTGGTGAACCTCACTGGAACAATCCCTGTGCGTTACAGAGGTGAATAACACATTTATGTTCTCATGGTGATGAGTCTGCTGACAAGAACATGCTGCCAAGGAGTTAAATGTACTTTCTAACGGTCTTCTTGACAAGGCAGGGGTTTTTAACTTCAGTTCTCATTCAACTTTATTTGGCACTGCTACCTCTCAGTGGTGCCAAGATGCAGCGACAGACAAGTGCCTCACAGTACAGATGGAATTTGATGGGTCATGGACTCATAGCACTGTGGAGGGATCTTAGGTGTCTGTTAGTCCAGCCCCCTCACCATACACTCCTTTCTGACCGTGGGAAGCTGTACTGTGTAGCGGTGAGGTGGTACTTCAAAGTCGGGACAGAAGTAGGTTTGACCTCCTGCTGTGCAGTCTGGATTTTGTGACCATAGGTGTCCATGGCATATGGGGAATAGTAGCTAGCTCAGGTCCTGACAGTTCATGGAATTGATACATGTAAGGCTTGGTACATAGTCTGGTATGTCCTAAGCAAACAGTAAAAGGCACCTGTCATTTACGGTTATTCTATTGGTAATGATGGGTTTGGAGGACAAGTGTCTGTTAACCAGTCAACTCACTGCTGAGTACTAAGTGATGAGTGAGCATTCAGTTTCTTAAGAGCCTATTCTGCTTTGGGATAGTCCTGTTTGTCCTAGGACATATATGTCCCCAGAGAGGGGGACTGGGGCCAGGGACCAGTACAACCTTCAAAGGCCCTCCCCTAGTGACCTACCTCTGTAGCCGAGGCCCCAGAATGTTGCCATCATCTGAGAAACAAGAGTCTAGAGCGTGAGCTTGTGGGGACATTACACAGCAGTTCTGTGACTGCTGTGCTGTGAGATTGAAGCGGAGAAGAAGGGCACATGGGAAGGTCACAGAGACAGTGACACTTGCCAGTTGTTTGTGGCTGACATAGTCCTAAGGGAGAAAGAGTTACCCGAGAGCATCTGTGAGTAAGTCTGCTCTTTTCCCTCAACTGTTGTTCATGAGTCATAGCATGCAGGGCCAAGTTACTGTAGGGATTCTTGTTTTAATCAAAAAGCAGGGAATCCTGGATGTTGGTGGTAAACCTAAGGCTTTATGTATTAGAGTCACACATTGTAGATGTGTTTGGGGGCTGAGGAAAAAATTGAAGCTCCACTAGTATCTGATTACTTTCAGTGAAACGTGCTTACATATTTCTGTGTGCTGAACTTTGTAAAGATGAAGCACGTGTGTTACTCCAGTGTCGAAATGGTTGCTTAGAACATTGGGCTTTGAGAGCACTAGAGACTGGTTTATATTTAAGGTGGTGATTATTGCATCTTTTGAAATCCTTCCCTTTGACTACAAGTAGTCAAATTTCTCAACAGAGATTCTCCTTCATGAACAAGAAGAGAGGGTAGCAAAACTGATTCTGAGTAATCACCACTGAAACTGCCATAAACATAGGCTGGTAGAAGACACAACACAGTAACTGTTGACTGTTGGACAGTAGACATTGGCTTTCGGAAGGGAATGGGAGCATCACTTTCCTTCTCCTTTCTCAGCAAACATTAGATTGAATCAAAAGAACATGGTCCGGCAGTAAGTAGTCAGCACTTTTACCTTTCAGTTGTGGCTTACAAACCAAAGCTGCAAGAAGAGATAGATAGATAGATAGATAGATAGATAGATAGATAGATAGATAGATAGATAGATAGATAGATAGATGATAGATAGATGATAGATAGATGATAGATAAATGATAGATAGATGATAGATAAATGATAGATGATAGATAGATAGATGATAGATAGATAGACAGATAGATGATAGATGATAGATAGATAGATAGATAGATAGATAGATAGATGATAGATAGATGATAGATAAATGATAGATAGATGATAGATAAATGATAGATGATAGATAGATATATGATAGATAGATAGACAGATAGATGATAGATGATAGATAGATGGATGGATGGATGGATGGATGGATGGATGGATGATAGATAGCACTGCTGGTGCTAGTAGTAGTGGCTGTTTGTTGCTCTCAACTTCATATATAATACTCCTGGAAAATAGTAAAAGTAAAGTAATTAAGGTTTTTTCTTCTTGCTCAGGTAATACATACAATATTCCAATATGCCTGTGGCTGCTGGACACATACCCATATAACCCCCCTATCTGTTTTGTGAAACCTACTAGTTCAATGACGATTAAAACAGGAAAGCATGTGGATGCAAATGGGAAAATCTACCTACCTTATCTACATGACTGGAAACATGTAAGTATTATGTGCTTCTTTGAAGTGATTACATATATGTTCTGCTCACTAGCATCTGTCTTCAGTTAACACTCAAGGAAGATGCCAAGGATAGTAGTTCAGGCAGTGGACTAGTCACTGAACTGAGACAGTTAGAAAAATGTAGTCCTTTGTTTTCTCTTGGTGTTGGGTTTTTGTTTTGGTTGTGGTTGTTGTTTTGTTTTGGTAGACTGACCTCAAACTTGTATCAATCCATTCTGTCTCAGTTTCCTAAGTACTAAGATGACAGATAGGAGCTGAAAAGGTTCTGTAACGATTTATAATGCTTATTCACCATTCTATTTATTTGAATTAAACTTTGAAAAACAGACAAGGTTCAGAGGTAGAACATTATTTTTAAAAATCGGTACACTGGTGGGTTATGTTTATGGAACTCAAATCTTAGTCTTCAAAGCATTGCTGTCAAGGATAAGAGCTGGGAACTTGTGATTCTTCTACTGGTAGAGTAACTGGCAGAGCAGCGTTTGTGTCACAGATAACCTAGAAGCCTACATGGTGTTGGTTTTCTCTAGAGGAACAGAACCAATACAATTAATTTGTTACAAAGGAAGTTGTGTTTTGTTCTTTAAGATTTATTTATTTTTATTGGTGTCTAAATGTTTTGCCTGGATGTATGTATGCACCGCGCGCGCGCGTGCGCACGTGTTCCTGGTCCCTGTGGAAACTAGAAGATGGCATGAGGTCCTCTGGAACTTGTGTTGCAGGCAGTTGTGAGCCACCATGTCGGTGCTGGGAACTGAACCTGGGTTCTCTGCAAGAGGAGCCAGTACTCTTAACTGCTGAGCCACCCCAAAGGAGACTTATGAAATTGGTTTGTGTGATGGTGTTGGGTAAACCAACAGTGGCGGTCTGCACACTAGAGAGACTGAGAGCCCAGTTGCTCCTCAGTCTCTGAGGATGGATACCTCAGCAGTCCCAGTCTGTGCTGAAGGCCTGGAGGATACTGGAGATCAAGCAGTTGTCAGCCTGCGTTAGGAAGACAGCGACACTGAGGTCCCATGTCAGAGGCGATAGCAGCAGAGGTGGTGGCAGTGGGACAGATACGTAGATGTACTCACGACCTTTTTGTGTCTGGGCTGATATGGGAAGGCTCTGCCTACTCCAAGGAGGGTTTTCCCGCTTAATTGACACCAGATCAGTCAAGTTAACAACCAAAAGTAACCATCACATTTATCCTGGGAGGGAGAACTCAGAAAAATGAGCTTGTAAGAGCCTGGCCTGGAGCTGGCCCCATCTGTTTTATTGATCCTCACTACTTGCTGTTTCTGGAAGGCTTATGCCTGCTCTATACTTTTTTATTTTTATTTTATGTGCATTGATGTTTTGCCTGCATGCATGTCTGTTTGACGGTGTCAAAGATCTTGGAGTCACAGACAGTTGTTAGCTGCCATGCGGGTGCTGGGAATTGAACTCGGGCCCTATGAAGAGCAGTCAGTGGCTCTTAACCACTGAGCCATCTCTCCAGTCTCCTGTTGTATACTTTTTCACAAATGATCACTACACCAAAAAAGAGCTGTGTGTAAAGAAGATACAGGCAGGTTTCTGTGCTCTCATGTAACCCATTGTCTGATTTGAACATTGGTGAGTTCAGGAAAATGGCTGGGGCCAGCCACGTGACTTTGTGATAAGAGCACAGACCTGTTGATGTGAGTTTGATCCCTAAACTCAAGTGAAGATGGAAGCAAAGAATTGGCTGCAGAGTTATCTTCTGACCTCTGCCAAGAGATAGCCAATACATAACCAAGAGAGTGAAGATTGTCCGACTGAGTTAAAACTAACAACAGGGAAAATGCTAAACTCTCTTATTTTGCTGAGAAATAATTATAGCTGACATGATTTCTTGGGTTTTTAGCCACGGTCAGAGTTGCTGGAGCTCATTCAGATCATGATTGTGGTATTTGGAGAGGAGCCTCCAGTATTCTCCCGTCCCACTATCTCTGCATCCTACCCACCATACACAGCAACAGGGCCACCAAATAGTAAGTACAGTTAAGATCTGCTTTTGAAATTTATAGGAACAAACAAGAAAGCCTTGTAAAACTCTTAAAATAATCTTACTTTGCTTTTTAGCTTGTCATGTTAGTGGAGCTTTTGGAAATATCCTGAGACCCCATGTCTGCATATACAGGTTCCTACCAAAGACTGGCATTTGGGCTTCCATCTGTGGGTAGAAATCAAAGTGTGGATGTTCTGGATCCCAGAGTGGAAGAGAAGATGCCAAATAGAGCTAGAAGTTTTAAATTATGCATGCCATGGAAAAGCCGTTTTTAACCACCTGGAAAGCAGGTGTAATTTGAAAGATAACCCAAGGTCTCTCTGTGACTCCAGGACCAGTGTTGTAGAGAATAATTGCAGTCAACCAGCTCATTCCCTTGAGCTATTCTGGGTATACACAATTGGACATCTAGCTCTGGGGTGCTTCTCTATGGTACAGCCAATTTGTGACTACCTTGTCGGAAGGGGAAGGGTGGGGACATGGGGACAGTACTGGTTCACCCCTGGGACAGCTCTATCCCTGTGTTCTGTTACTTCAGAATCATCCTGGGTAATTGGGAGTTGGTTGTACTTACTTGTTTTGATGTTTTTGTTTTGTGCTGATTTTACGTGTTTTAAGTTGTGACTCTGACAAACTTCTCTTTGAAGACTATTTATGTGAGCTTGCTTTCTTTCTACCACCTAAAGTCATTCTCTTGTTTTGAATCCATTTTTCCTGAAGGGTATCTTGATCCATGGGTTGAATGGGAATGTAAAAAAAGTGACTACTCTCCTCTTCCTTCCCTTCCTCCCTCCTCTTCCTCCCTCCTCTCCCTCCCCTCCCTCCCCTCCTTCCTCTCCCTCCCTCCCTCCCTCCCTCCCTCCCTCCCTCCCTCCCTCCCTCCCTCCCTCCCTCCCTCCCTCCCTCCCTCCCTCCCTCCCAGAGTAAGCTTGACTTTGGGACTAGTGCTTCCTGTATTAGGGATGTTTTGTTTTAGTAAGTCCTGTTGACTGAGTGTTTTTGCTTTGAAGTACCAAATGTTTCCTAGTTGGTTCCCCTCATTTTTTGCACAGATAACTTAGTTACCACTTACGACAGAGGGGACATTTCTGCATGTCTTTCAATTTCACACTGGCTTTGGAAGTACAGTATTCTAGAAAGAACCTACACTAGTCAGTGTTGCAATCCAGTTTTGCACTCACTATTTCATGAAGCACTGAAGAAGTAGTTTAAGTAAATCATTAAGAGACCACTGTGCTGTCCACATATTCCAATTTTAATGATTTAGACATTCAGGTAATGTCATCATTGTTGTCAGGTATGACTATGAACAATGATCTGTATTGCTCCCATGCACACACTAAGTAATAGCCAAGAGGCTTTGATACATATTTGAATAAATATTTAACAGTTAAGAAATCATTGCTCAGAACATTTTTTTTATCTCTTTTTCAGGGTAATTTTTGAATGATGTTACAAGGCATTGTTCACAACAGGTACAATAGTGTGTGCCTGTAGTTCCAAAGACTTTGGAGGTTTAACTAAGAGAATTGTGAGCCTAGGAGTTCAAGGTCTATCTGGGAAGCATAGTGAGACTTTAAAAAGTCAGCATTATGGGTCTAGAGAGACATCCCAGCAGTTAGGAACACCTGTTGCTCTTACAGCCATCTATAATTCCACTTCTGGGACATGCAGTGTCCTCCTCTGACCCCGCAGGCACCAGGCATGCTTATGGAGCACATAAATAATTGCAGGCAAGACACTCGGACACATAAAATTAAAGCCAGCATTATATCCAAACCTCATTAAAAAAAAAGATTCAATTCTGTGTGAGTGTGTCTGTGTGAATATGTGCACATGGGTGTGGGTGCCTAAAAAGCCAGAGGCATCAGATCCCCTGGAACTGGAGATGCAATCACTTGTAAGCTGTCCAGTGTGCGTGCTAAGAATACAGCTCAGGTCCTCTGCAAGATTGGTATTTGCTTTTAATTACTAAGCCATTTCTCTAGCCCCTCAAGCTCTCTCTCTGTGAGTGTGTGTATGTTTTGCCTCTTGACCATGGAGCCATCTCTTCAGGCCCTGAAATAACCAGTTTTTAAGAAAAGGAATATTGCTTTAATTATGAAGAAATTACTACTCTGAGATACTCGTTTGTACATTGGAGAAACTAGCATGGAAGTGAGTAATATTGATCGTGTGTATTGCCAGTACTTAACAGTGGACTCGCCTTTTCTAAGAGATACTCATAAATGCCAACTGTGCTTCCTGCTTGGAAAGTGTCTATGTATGAAATGGAATTGTGGCATTCGGGAGCTTTTTTGTTTTTTAATGGTATACTGAATTTCATCCTTCATTATTGGGGAAAGTAGCAGCATCTGCTGATACATCCTAACAAGGCTATCACTCTGATATTTTGGGCTGGTAAAGGCTTGCAAGCCTGTTGTTGATAGCTGCCCAGCGTACTTCTCGAACTTGCTTATATTCTATCCTCTAGGTCATTCTTTGAAAGCTCTCTGTCTTTTTCTTCAAGCTTCCATCTGTCAACCCTCTACTAGATCACTTTTGCTCACTTGACCTCTTAGATTAGCTCCTTTCCTGGATGATCCCTTAGGTAGTAGCACTGCGCTTTCCTGTCAGCACTAAGAACAGAACGTAGCCACTTGTGACTCTTAATCACTCCAACCAGATTCTAAGCAACATGTGGCCAAATATTCCTTCTTGTCTTGTGCCGACCCTTCTTATCATCCTCGTCTTTCTTTTCCCCTTTCTCCATCTCTCCATCAAATTCCTGGTTCCTGTCACATAGAAGGCAATAGACATTTGCTTATTGATTTAGGTGCTGATTCATCGTTGTATCTAATTAGGAAAATTTGAGTAAAAATGACTCTGAAGGCAAATCTTTTTCCATCGAGGCCAAAATTAGTCTTTGGCACCACTGACCTTATGTGGTTCCATAAATAAATGAAGCATTCTTGAAGACTAATGGCTTTTAACTTTTTTCCCCTAGTACTTCCAAGCTTTTTTTAGCTGGTCTAGATGAGTGTGATGTAACTTTTTTATAGGATTTCTTACAATGATTTGGAGTCTTAAGTTCTCAACAAGCCAACAAACCCAGCTGTGCAAATCAGTCAACATGGTCTTCAGTGTCCCAAGATTTCTTAGATGCAGAGGCAAGGTTACTTCCTAAGAAGCAGGCCTTAGAGCAAATGGAGCCAGCATTACCTTCTAAAACAGATGAACATGAGGCTATAGAGCTGACCAGATTGACCTGTCTGCCAGTCATTTCTTGTTGGGATTTGATGAGTGTTATCACTTATGTTTTACGATTTGGGAATTAAGTGACTTCAAAATATTTATTCTTTAAAGAACTGTTAGTTCCTTAAAGAAATACAGATGTTGGTTTTGTTTTGAACCTGAGATTGGATTCTTAGTATGGAATTTTGCTGTGGTTTGACAGTGATGCATGTTACTCTACAACCTTTGTATTCAGGACTGTACATATGACTTTAAAATGTTAAAAATTATTTTTAGCCTCCTACATGCCAGGCATGCCGAGTGGAATCTCCGCATATCCATCTGGATACCCTCCCAATCCCAGGTAATGAAAATTCTGTTATATTTGGAATCAAAATAATGCTAACTGGGGGATTAAATAAGGTTAGTTGAAATTCGGTGAGAGGTTGTTTACTGGTGTTTATTTTTTGAGATAGGTCTGCTCTGTAGATTCATAATCCTTGTTCAGCCTTGGAATTATTGGCCTGGTCTGCTATTCGTGACTTATTGGTGGCATTTTGTGGAAGATGTTATGCACATAATTCCAAAAGAGCTCTAGGTTGTTTAGAGAAATGCAGATTTGTTTTATTTACCCCCCCCAAAAAAGAGAGGGGGACAGAAGGAGGGTTGGTAATGGCAGTGATCTTGACTGGTTTAGGGCCTTGAAGTGCTTGTTTTTTTCCTTGTTGAGAAGTTTGTAGGCTTGTGTATGAGCATGTTCTGATTTTCCAGAGGGACCCGAGTCTGGTTCTCCCAGCACCTAGCCTGGGATCCAGCATTCCCTAACCCTCCACCAGCACCCACACATGTGCACACATGAAGTGAAAATAGCTGGCACCAGCACCCTGAGGCAGAAAGCAGCAAAGTAGCTCTTTATGAATCCCAGGCCAACAGAAGATACATAGTGCGACCCTGTCTCATTAAGTAAGATAAATAAAAATAAGTCTTTAAAAAGAAACTTTGGATTTTCCAAAATTCAAATTTATGACTACTTATTAGAATATACAAATAACACAAACTATCCAGAAAGAAAAGTTTTTTAAAATTTTGTAAAGACTTGCTTTCAGACTGAATGTTTGAAAGTTTTGAAGGTTTCCAATAAGCACCAGGCAATATTTAAATATTATCATTCCCTAATAGACTAGAAGTCAGAATAAAAAATTTTACTGTTTTGTTACTGTTGGGATCTTGTCCTTAGGAATATTCTGCCTCTGTGAAGCTAACCTTATATAATCTGAGTCAAGCAAGAACATTTCACCATTTACTGTTTGTGTTTTTTTTATGATATAAGAGCTCACATTTTTAAAAAAATATCTTTATTTATTTATTATGTATACAGTATTCTGCCTGCATGCATGCTTAGAAAGTCAGAAGAGCCACCAGATCTCATTACAGATGGTTGTGAGCCACCATATGGGTGCTGGGAATTGAACTCAGAACCTCTGGAAGAGCACTCTTAAGCACTGAACCGTCTCTCCAGCCCTGAGCTCACATTTTTTTGTAAAGATGTATTTTATTTTATGTATATGAGTGTTTTTCTCATGCATATGTCTATGTATATCTTGCATGCCTGGTACCCTGTGGGTGCTGGAAATTGAACTTGGGTCTTCTACAAGAACAACTGAGCCATTTCTCCAGCTGGTCTGAAATTTACTATAGACTCCCAAATGCTGGGATTATAGGTGTGAGCTACCTTGTCAGGCTGTTTTGTAGGCTGACTTTTTTTTTTTTTTTTTTGAGATAGAATCTCATTAGGTAGCCCAAACTGGCCTCATCTCTTTGTTTTTGAGACAGTTCTCCTGACTGTCCGTAGATCAGTTAGCCTCAAATTCACAGAGATAGCCTGCCTTTACCTCCTGCGTGGTGGGATTAAAGGCATGCACCACCAATACCGCACTTGACTTTTTTCTTTAAATGTGTGTGCGTGAGTGATTTGTTTGCATGAATCTCTGCAAACCATATGCATGCCTGGTACCCACAAAGGTCAGAAGAGGGTGTAGGGTCCCCTGTAGCTAGAGTTATGGGTGGCTATGAGCCAGCATGTGGGTGCTGGGAATTGAACCTGGGTCCTCTGCAAGAGCAGCAAGCACTCTTAATCATTGAGCCAACTTTCCAGCCCCTGGCCTCATACTCAAAGCACCCTCTCGATTCATCCTCCTTCCCAGATTATAGGCCCACACTGCCATGCTCGACCTTAAGTTTTCTTCAGACCCAGTGCCATTAGTGGAATTTGCACACTGTTCCTTGAGTGTGTCCATCTTGTAAACTGTAAGTCCATAAGTTGGTAATACAATGTGTCAAGCTTAACTTTCTCAGTGGGGTTCTCATAGCACTGCGTGTTGGGTCGTCATCATATTTGCTATTCTTTCCTATAGTGCTTATCCTGGCTGTCCTTACCCACCTGCTGGCCCATATCCTGCCACAACAAGCTCTCAGTACCCTTCCCAGCCTCCTGTGACCACTGTTGGTAAGTATTATGAGCATATTTATATTGGTCTACATAAGTGTATGAAAAGTATGTTTCATCTTTACATGTAAAATTTTAGAATATTCTTCCATAGCAGAAAGTCTATAGTGGGTAATGTTCTGTAATTTGAAACTTGATGTGATTTAACATCTGTCAATGAACTTTCTGCCGTTTAGAAGTCTAAACATATGGCTGATAGCTCAGTAACACTTTCCCGTTTGCCACATTCTTAATGGTGAATCTCAGGTGTGTTAAGTCCAGGGTCTGAGGGTCACCCTCACAGAAGCAGCTAATGGCTACAATAGTTGTAAAGAACAAGCCCCAGAAGTAAAGTGTAGGGCTTTGTGGCCTGGCTGTGTAGAAGCAGGTAGGAGCACCTGTAGCAGAAAGTACCGAGTTGTTCATGAAAGGGTCGGTAAGGCAGTGTTGCACACCCGAGGCGTTTGCTTGTCAGAACTGTCTGAACCAAGAGGACTTCTGCAGCCTGTCCCGCTCAGTGTGCCTCCCTGTTGTCGCTGCGTTTGCCTTCTCCTACTACTCAGCTACCTTTCTCTACTGCGCATGTGTGGTCTAGCTTGCCCTGGCTTGTCACTCCTGCACTTCCTGTCTTACCTCCTGGACTGCCCTTTGGCACATAAAGCATGCCCTAAGACAATCTTTGCAAGCAGCAGCTGCTCTTCCCTGTTTGCCCGTTTCCTCCTGGCAGCAAACTTCCTTGAGACTACAGGCTGTCCCTGCTGTCTTCAGCCCTCCTGCCTTCCCTCTCCTCCTTGAGACTACAGGCTGTCCCTGCTGTCTTCAGCCCTCCTGCCTTCCCTCTGCCGTTCTTTAAAGACTGCTTCCGTCAGAGTCACGGTGACCTCTATAGGTTTAAATCCAGTGGCTGGTGACTGCTGTCTCTTCCTTGGTCTGTCTTTGCATCTGGCACAGCCTGATCTTTCCAGGGAAGCACTCTTGTCCTGTTCCTCCTGTTGCACAGGTCCTCATGCTCAGTCCCTTCAGGGTCCTCCTCTTACTGCTGGAATCCCCGATTACTTCTTGCCACTTTGATTCCTTACTCTGTGGCTTTAAATGCCCTGTCTGTACCCACGGTTGCTGAATTGTGCCTGGTCTGTACCCCTCTCCTGACCTCTGCAGTCTTAGATTCAGCTACCTTCTTGCTGTCTCCACTTGGTGTTTAACAGGCATCTTAAACTCAGTATGACTCAAGTGGAACTCAAGTCTTTGTACACAGTTTACCCATCTCCAATAATACCTATTCCATAGTCTAACTCAGGTCATCCTTGATTCCACTAAAATCTTATCTGTAAAATCTGCAGACTCTAACCATACCCATTGCTAGTACAAGTCACCATTATCGCATCTAAATTACTCTATGAGAACCGTGAGTCCTTGATTTGTTATTAACATAAGCAGCCCAAAGGGTCTTACTCAGTCTTGAGTCGGTTATGTCACTCTGCTGAAAGCCTCATTTCACTGAGATCCATATAAACGTTTTAGGCTTAGAAAGCCTTGTGGGATCCTGCCTCTCATGATTTCTGTTACCTTATCTCCTGTTGTTCTTATGTCATAGAATTTGTTCATTGCTTATTTCCTTTGTATTACTGTCAAACTCACTCTTACCAGTCTGGGCTACCACCTCCTCAAACAGCTAAGTGCTTGAATGAATACAGGGAGATGTGAGGCTGGTGTCTGTTATGGTTTCTGGTGTCATCAAGTCTGATACCAGGAACTCGTGTCTGTGCCTTTGCTACCTAGACAGCGTCTGCTTCTGTTGTCATCATCTAAGGGCATGGCTTTGATATGTTAAAATATGCTTGCCTTTTCTGTCATGTACTTCCCTTTATACAATAAACTTTGTTTTTGTTCATTTTGACACAGTGTGTTACTGTATACCTGGCTGGCCTGGAAATCAGTTTGTAGACCAGGCTGGACTTGAATTCACAGAGATCTATCTGCCTTTCTCTGCTTCTCAAATGCTGAGATGAAAGGCATGTGCCCATATGCCTGGCCCTAAACAGTATAGTTTAAATTATTTGAATAAGAAATAAAAATTCGGCTGGGCGGTAGTGGCGCATGTCTTTAATCCCAGCACTGCTCTTCCAGGGGTCCTGAGTTCAATTCCCAGCAACCACATGGTGGCTCACAACCATCTAATATTCAATCTTGGTGCCCTCTTCTGGCATGTAGGCAGAACAGTGTATATGTAATAAATAAAGAAATAAATCTTAAAAAGAAATAAAAATTCTGGTAGATCTCAACTCCAATCTGTAAATTTAAAAAACAAAACCAAAAAGAACAAACTACTAAATTTGGGATTGGAAAGATGGCTCTGTGGTTAAGAATACTGGGTGCGCTGGGCGTTGGTGGCGCACGCCTTTAATCCCAGCACTCGGGAGGCAGAGGCAGGCAGATCTCTGTGAGTTCAAGACCAGCCTGGTCTACCGAGCCAGTTCCAGGACAGCCTCCAAAACAATACAGAGAAACCCTGTCTTAAAAAAAAAAAAAATACTGGGTGCTTTTCCAGAGTCTGATTCCCAGCCCCCAAATAGTGGTTTACATCTGTTTGCAACTCCAGTTCTAGGGGATCTAATGCCCATTTCTGGCCTCCTCAAGTACCAGCCACACAAGAAGTACACAAAAATGTATGCAGGCAAACACTCATACACTTAAAATAAAAAAAATAAAAAATAAAAACTTTTTAAAAAACCCACTATTTGTGTTCGAGCAGCAACAGAGAAATGGAAATAGAACAATTAGTTACCTTGTTTCTCGGATAATAATCCCTTTGATCTCAGTTATAAATATTTTTGTTTGTGTATGTATACTCTCATCACTGGTTTGGTGTGGTTAAAGGACAGCATTGGGGAATTTGTTCTCCCTCCAACACTGGGTTCAGGGATTGAACTTAACTTCTGCCCATAAAAGACTTTTGCAGTTAATTCATCTCAGAACATTAGACTTAAGGAATTTTATAGCATAGAAATTTTCCATTTATCTTTAAAACGGGCTGTTTTAAAAATGATAGATTAAAGTTAAATTTGACTTGAGATTTGAAAAGAGTAATCACCTCAGCAAATACCATGTTTTTTAGAAAAGTACCACCATGACACAGCCATTTCAGTTGTGAACTCAAGGCAGCTGTGTGTGGTCACCTATACAAGACTAGATCTCACAGTAACGCATTGTGTGATGGGCTGCTGGGGCCTTAGCCTCCTGCTAAACTATTGGCTGTTTTTGAAAATCAAGGATTTTAAATGACTGGAGTCCACTGTGGTGTGTTGGTGGGGGCTTTCTTTACTTTGCTTTACTGTGATCATATAAGCCTTGGTTTCTTGAGAAGAAGAGGGGTCCTGTTGCTTGCACAAAGCTGGCATATGTTGCAGTTGTATCGGTCAAAGTAAGAGCCGTCATAAACACTGTACCGACTTCCAGGTTGGCATTCGGTACTGTAAATGAAAATTCTGTGCATGTAGTTGTTTGGAAGGCTTTTTCCCACTTCAGAAACCAGCTTGTTGTGTTGCTATTATAAAAAGTAATCCTCATGGTTTGACTCACTTTCTGAGCAGATAGTTTGTGATAACCCAGGCTCCATAGTTACTGACCCGACCATACAGGAAGTATTCTCCCGCATCTGTGGTTTTGTTTCTGGCACTTTCTACTCGCTGTCAGTTCCAGTCCCAAGAAGAGTGTCTTTTTTTTCTGACATCTTTTTGTTTGGTTGGTTTGTTTGGTTGGTTTTTTTTAAAGATTTATTTATATATACAGTATTCTGTCTGCATGTATGTTCACAGGCCAGAAGAGGGCACCAGATCTCATTACAGACGGTTGTGAGCCACTGTATGGTTGCTGGGAATTGAACTCAGGACCTCTGGAAGAGCAATCAGTGCTCTTAACCTCTGAGCCATCTCTCCAGCTCCCCAAAAGTGTCTTTTTTTAATGTATGTATGTGCGTGCGTACGTACGTACCTTTGTGGTGTTTCTTTCCAGATGTGTATACACATGTGAAGGGAGGCTGAATGTCAACCTCAGGTGTCTTTTATTTTCACTCCAGTTTTTGAAACAAGGCTAAGAACCAGTTTTGTTTTGTTGACCATGGATTAAGGGTGGAAAATCAGAAAAGTTGGGGCAAAGAGATATTCAGTGCATAAAAGCACATACTGCTCTTCTAGAGGACGCAGATCTGATTCTCAACACACACTTGGTGTTTACAGCTGTCTGCAACACCAGTTGCAGGACATCTGACACCATCTTATGGCTTCTTCGGGCACTGCAAGCATGTGGTGCACACATATATTTGCAGGCAAAACACCTACAACACATAGTAAGATAATAAAAATTAGAAAAGCTTCCTGGAACTCACTCTGTAGACCAGGCTGACCTTGAACTCATAGAGATCCTCCTGTCTCTGCCTCCTGAGTGCTGGGAGTAAAGGTATGCAGTACACCACCACCTGCCACCTACTTTTACAAAGGCTCCACTTTGATTCCCAGTGCACACATGGAAGTTCACAGCTGTCTGCACCTTCAGTTTCAGGTGATCTGCCTCTGAGCTCCTGTTGCCCTTGGTGCACATAAACTAACATAAAAGCAAACACGCATCACAAGAGATACTTCCTACAAAAGTTTAGTGCCTACCCAAGGGATGAGAAGACAAGTGAAAATGCTTTATTTTATTATGTACCCATTTTGACAAAGATACATTAGAAATAGGAGTTTTAAAGTCCTTTAAAAGACTCTGGTTCTTAGCCGGGCAGTGGTGGTATACACCTTTAATCCCAGCACTCAGGACAGAGGCAGCCTGGTCTACAGAGAGAGTTCCAGGACAGCCAGGGTGGTTACACAGAGAAACCCTGTCTTGAAAAAAACAGTTCTTAATAACCTATATGAAATTTTATTATGCTTGTCAGATGCAAAATGCCCTTGTCCCAGTGGTCAGGTTCTCATATGATAACAGTAACAGTATGCTCAATTCCATTTATCAGTGTTTTAGAAGTTACCTGAACTAACAAAACTTAAGGGTCTTTTTCTTTAATATAAATTTTTTAAAAGATTTATTTATTATGTATACAGTGTCCTGTCTGCATGTATCCCTGCAGACCAGAAGAGGATACCAGATCTCAATACAGATAGTTGTGAGCCATCATGTGGTTGCTGGGAATTGAACTCAGGACCTCCGGAAGAGCAGCCAGTGCTCTTAACCTCTGAGCCATCTCTCCAGCCCAAGGGTCTTTTCATACACAAACACATCAGCAAATTTGGTTCAAGTTACCTTATCTGATCTAATGGATTATATCACACTGATGTTAAATTTCAAACTCCCTATGTTAAAAACCACTTAAAAAAATATTAAAAAGACTTAAACTGCCAGGCGGTGGTGGCGCACGCCTTTACTCCCAGTACTCGGGAGGCAGAGGCAGGCGGATATCTGTGAGTTCGAGGCTGGGCTGGACCGACAGCCTCGAAAACAATACAGAGAAACCCTGTCTCGTAAAAAACAAAACAAAAAAAAAAAGACTTAAACTGAAATTTCCAATAGCAAACAAGGGGAACACTTAAAGGTCAGTAATATGCAGTGACTTTCTGAATCTGTCTTCAACAGCTCAGGAAGTAACAAGTGGCAAATAGGACCACATCAAATTAAAAGGTCCTGCCCAGCAGAGAGGACACTCCATAGAACAGAAGAGAGTCTGTTAACTCTAGTATACCTGGCATCTAAAAAGACTTTCAAAAATTAGACATCAAGATGTAGCTGTGATGGTTAATCTTTTTAAAAATGTATTTCTGTGCATGTATGTGTATCAGTATGTACCATGTGCAGTTTCTTGAGGGGTCCAGAAGAGGGCATCCCCTAGGGATGTATCTAGAACTACAGGGGGCTGTGATCTGAACTCAGGACCTTTCCAAGAGTAGCAAGTGCTCTTAATTGCTGAGCCATTCATTAACACCTGCATCTGTGATGTCAATCTTAACTGTCAATTTGGTAAGCTAAAAATCCTCTGGGAGACATGTATTTGATGAACTTTCTAGATTAAGTTAATCGAGGTGGGAAGACATAAATGTGGGTGACAGCACTCCAAGGGTGGGGGCCCACGCTGAATAAAGAGGGAGAGAGCTGAGCTGCTTGGCTGCAGATGCAGTGTGACCAGCTGTCCCATACTCTGCCCTCAAACAATGAGCTAAATAAACCTGCAGTTCATTCTGTGAGGTATTTTGTTACTAGAAAGGTAACTAATATGAGATGCTCAGTTGATATGATAAGTGCTTGCTTGGAATGGACAAATCCCTAGGTCGGTCCCTGTTATAAACTAGGCGTGGTGTAACCACTGTACACAAAGTAGGAGGGGCTGAAGTTCAGACAGTTCAAAAACAATACAAGTGGTCAGTGAATTCGTGAAAACTGTTCAACATATTTATCCAGTAGGGAAATGCAAATCAAAGCAACCCTAAGAGTCTATCTCACTAAAGTCATTGTTCATCATCACAAAAATAAGCAGCAAATGCTATTGAGAATGTTAGGTTTTAAAAAAGAAAGAAAAAAGACTCTACAGCAGCAGCAAGTCCAAGACTCTTCTCAGCCAAGCCAGTAACATTCAGAGTGGGGACAGGCTGAGGCAGCAAAGTGCCAGCCTGTGAAGGTCATGGTCCCATTAGGCTGCAGATGCTGGGATAAGATCTAGTCCTAATCTGTTGTCAGATAGACTTTAAAAAGCAAATCCAAGCTTACATGAAATCCAGTGTGCTTCCATACAGGATAAGAATTCTAATTAATGCTTGGTGGTGGTAGCACATGCCTTGAATCCTTGCACTTGGATCTCTGTGAGTTTGAGGCCAGCCTCGTCTACAGAGCGAGTGCTAGGACAGGCTCCAAAACTACAGAGAAACCCTGTCTCAAAACAAACAAAAGAAAAAAATTCTAATTCAGATTTAAAAGATGGCAGTTGGGAGGCAAGCAGATCTCACTTCAAGGCTAGTGCGGTCTACATGATGAGTTTCAGGAAGTCTAGAATAGAAAATCCCAGGGATTTTGGAGCAGTACAAATGGTGGAGCAGGAGAGACAGCTCAGTGGTTGACAGGACTCACTGCACTTCCAGGAGATCTGGGTTCCGTTCTCAGGATCAATATGGCAGCTCAGTGGTTGACAGGACTCACTGCACTTCCAGGAGATCTGGGTTCAGTTCTCAGGATCAATATGGCAGCTCATAGCCACCTGTACTTTGACAAGGCATCCACACCCTCATATATACAAATGAAAAAAATCTGAACTTTAGTCCGAAATTAGTGAGCTGCTTGCCACTGAAACAAGAAAAAGGAACTGCTTGATGTTTCTCAATTTTTAGTTGGTTTTCAAGCTTTTTTTTAAGTGGCTTAAGCTAAATCCTATATTCTCCGTATTTACTACAACAAGCCAAGTCCCCACACACTGACAGTTCCCTAAGCAAGAAGAGACAGATTTCAGTTTTCAGGACTGTAGAGTTCTATAATTTCAGACTAGCAAAAGAAAAGGTCAGGGCAGTGGTGGTGCACACCTTTAATCCCAGGAGGCAGAGGCAGGAAAATCTCTTGAGTTTTAGGTCAGCCTGGTCTACAGAGTAAGTTCCAGGACATCCAGGACTATAGAGAGAAACCCTGTCTCGAAATACACACTCACCTCAAAAAAAGAGAGAGTAAGTACTTAACCAGCTGTCTTCCTTTTTTTAAAGAAGTACTTTATAAACTAGTACACTGTACAGAATTGGAGATTTTGATTTGGTCTTTATCCTGTCCTGATGACTAAATAGTTGAGTTCTGTTTTTAAATTGTTATTTTGTTTATTTATGGTGTGTGTGTGTGTGTATGTATGTGTGTGTGTGTGTATATACCACCTGTGTGCTGGTGCCTATGGTGTGCAAAAGAGAGGGTGTAACTAGATCCCATGTAACTAGAGTTCCAGGCTTTTGTGAGCTGCCTTAATACGGTCCTCTTAACCACAACTGCTTCTCCAAACTCCTGAACAGTTCATTCTTTAAGCCAGAATGAGTCTGTGAATGGAGCTCAAGATATATAGCTCTGTGGGTTGGAGAAGTGACTCAGCAGTTAAGAGCACTGGCTGCTCTTCCAAGAGGTCCTGAGTTCAGATCCCAGCAACCACATGGTGGCTCACAACCATCTGTGATAAGATCTGGTGCCCACTTCTGGCATGCAGACATACAGGCAGACAGAGGAAGGGAGAGAGGGAGGGAGGGAGGGAGGGAGGGAGGGAGAGAGAGAGAGAGAGAGAGAGAGAGAGAGAGAGAGAGAGAGAGAGAGAGAGAGAGAGAGAGAGAGAGAGAGAGAGAGAGACAGACAGACAGAGAGAGACAGAGAGAGACAGAGAGAGAAATGCAGCTCTTTGATGTGTTTAGCAGATGAAGAAATGTCTCCATGTATATTGAATGGTGTGTGTGTGTGTGTGTATGTGTGTGTGTGTGGTTGGTTGGTTCCCACCTTCCTCTGGTTGAAGCAGGGTCTCTTGGTTCTGCTGCTGGCCTGTGAGCTTCCATCCAGTTCTCCTGTTGCTGCCGCCTATCTCAAGATAGGAGTGCTGGACTAAAGTGAGCGCCACTGCATCCAGCTTCTTAGTTGGGTCCCTGAAGTTGAACTAGGGTTGTCCAGCTTAAGTGGCAAGTGATCAGTGGTCTCAAATTTAGCAATTCCAAGGCCACCTTCAGTTCTAGCCTTCTGTAGAAGGATTTACCCAGCTCTCTGCCTATAGCAAAAGGATACAGATTGTTGGCTATGTACTTGTGGGGCCGTCCAAAGGTTCTAACTGCTGAGCAACTACCTGAGGCTTGGTGTCCAGAGTCTTTCCCTTATCTCCTGCAGGTCCCAGCAGAGATGGCACCATCAGTGAGGACACCATTCGAGCATCCCTCATCTCAGCAGTCAGTGACAAACTGAGATGGCGGATGAAGGAAGAAATGGACGGTGCCCAGGCAGAGCTCAATGCCTTGAAACGGACAGAGGAAGACCTTAAAAAGGGCCACCAGAAACTGGAAGAGATGGTCACCCGCTTAGATCAAGAAGTAGTAAGTCATGCATGGAAGACTACTTATAAACCAGGCAGAGGGTCCTGTGCCTCCACTGGATATGTAAAGTAAAAGTTAGTGGACAGTTGATGTCTACAGACACATGAGCATAGCTGTCTAAGCAGGAGGGGCTTAATGCACCTATAATCTCAGATCTCAGGGCTGAGGCAGGAGGTCATCAGTAGAGGACAATGGGGAAAGGAAAGGAAAGGCACCTCAGGTCTCATCTACTGGAAAGTGGGTGCTGTCTGGAAAATTACAGTTCCCCCAGGGGAAATTGTTGCCAGTCACCAGGAAATATCATTATAGAGTTCTGTGAATGGTAAAGATCTGCAGACCTCAAACTACTTAAGAGAGAATTGTGTTTCTAAAATGTTTGAATCACTATTAAAATATCTTTGAAGCCAGGCGGTGGTGGCACACTTGCCTTTGATCCCAGCACTCGGGAAACAGAGGCAGGAGGATCTCTGTGGGCTTGAGGACAGCCAGGGCTACACACAGAGAAACCCTGTCTTGAAAAACCAAAAGAAGTAGGGCCTGGAGAGGTGGCTCAGTGATTAAGAGCACACACCCCTCTCCTAGCACCCATATCAGGCTGCTCACAACTGCCTGTTAACTTCAGCTCAGGGAATCTGACATCCATCCCTGGCCTCCTTAGTGTCTGCATGCTTTGACGTGCAGCACACACACAATAGTAATAAAGTATCTCTGCAGCTCCCCTGGTTTCATCATCCAGAGACATTGGGGTTCTGAGAGCTTCGTGTCAGTGCAGCCTGTGCCCTTCACTCTTCAGGGTTTTTCCTGTGTGTGTGTAAAGTGAGCATAAGCAGTAGCCAACCATTCCAGTTCAGGAACGTGACACCAGTGTAACGCAGTCTGCAAACACCACGGATGTGTCTTGACACTGGAGAACGTGTCGTAATTCTGAGCACTGAATCCTTTACATGGACAGAAGGATGTTCTCCTGTGGGAAAGACTTGATTGATGGTTGTTTGTGGAAAGGGACTTCCTTTTGGAAAGCACCATGTGTCACTTTCAGTTATGCTCATTTCAGGGAATTTCCACCATTCCCTCACACTTTTTTTCTTTTTGGTTTTTCAAGACAGGGTTTCTTTGTATTGTTTTGGAGGCTGTTCTGGAACTCGCTCTGTAGACCAGGCTGGCCTCGAACTCACCGAGATCCACCTGTCTCTGCCTCCCGAGTGCTGGGATTAAAGGCGTCTACCACCAACGCCCGGCCCCTCACACTTCTTACCTGTAAGTTATTGGAAGCATAGTCAGCCAGGCGCTTCAAATACTGTCTGAGGCTGAGTTGTAGATGTGCCACAGCAGATGATCGTGTGCAAATCAGTATAAAGTTACGCATGGACTGTTCTGTTTCCAGGCTGAAGTTGATAAAAACATAGAACTTTTGAAAAAGAAGGATGAAGAACTAAGTTCTGCTCTGGAGAAAATGGAAAACCAATCTGAAAATAATGACATTGATGAAGTTATCATTCCCACAGCCCCACTGTATAAACAGATTCTAAATCTGTATGCAGAGGAAAATGCTATTGAAGACACTATCTTTTACCTGGGAGAAGCCTTGAGGCGGGGAGTAATAGACCTGGATGTGTTCCTGAAGGTAGGCCCCTTCCTCCTCCTCGCCGGCTTTGCTGCAGGGTCATTGCAGGGTAACTTGAGGTCAGCACTACTTCAGACTTCTTTCTTCTGCCTTTGTAGATCAGAGCACGCCTCAGAGAGCTGTTATTTTTTCCCAAATTGCACCACCTAAATTTGAGATGATTGCCTACCCCCATTTTGTTTTATTTTGGTTTTAATCTAGTAATGGTCTTAGAGTTGGATAATTTTAGATCAGTTTTTCCAGATCAGATAGTCCTTGAAAGAAGTGGACTATCCTTTTTAATGTAGGTTATCTCTTGCTTGCTAATACTGAACAGACTGGAAGATCTAGTAAGCTTTGTTAGTTGTGTCATGGAGAATATGGGCTTAGTGACAGTAACCAGCCACTCTGTATTTGTGACCTGGCTCCTGGTGATACCTCAGTGTTCATGCAAGCTGGGCAGGGCACTTGGGTAAGTGTCTAAACCATGCCTCTCAGGTCTAATACGAGCAACGTGGATGGCTGGTGTAAACGAGAAATTACAGAGAAGGTTCTTCACCCCGGTCTTCTGGCATGGCATAAGAAAAGATGTGAATAGAGAGACATGAGAAGTAAACTGTTTTCTAGATGCTGACGAGGGGCAAAGTTAGCCCCATTTATCCTTATCTCTTATTCAAGGGGCAATCTGGTAATTTGTATTAAGCTTGCAGTATGTTTTCCTGCCATCTTGGTGTCTCAAGATATAGCTAGGGGCTGGGGATACATTTCAGGGTGTGGTGCTTACCTATTGTGTACTGAGGATTCAATCCCCAGTACTGCAAAGCCAAACAAAGCCCCCTGCGCCACATCCTGCAGTGCAGTAGAGGTTTTAAAAGCCGTGTAATGAGGTGAGGGTTCCAGAAGCTGCTATGTGTATATTTAGGGTTGATAGATGCATGCTCTGTGACCTCATGCCTGGATCAAAGCCATTCTAACTGTTAACCTCCTCCTCCCTCCTAGCATGTCCGCCTCCTGTCCCGTAAACAGTTCCAGCTGAGGGCACTTATGCAAAAAGCGAGAAAGACTGCTGGTCTTAGTGACCTCTACTGACTTCCGGACTCAGCTGGAGACGGACCTCTTCATAAAGCCTTCTTTTCTTCTTTTCCTTTCTCTCATCAGTAGAACCCAGAATAAGTTATTGCAGTTTATCATTCAAGTGTTAAATATTTTGAATCAATAATATATTTTCTGTTTCCTTTGGGTAAAGACTGGCTTTTATTAATGCACTTTCTACCCTCTGTAAGCTTTCTGTGCTGTGTTGGGACTGACTGGGCTAAATAAAATTTGTTGCATAATTTCTCTTTCTTGGACTTGAAAGATGCACAAAACCTAGTCAGAAGCCCAGATTATCATTGGCAAACAAGGCACAGTGCCCATCATAAGTTTCAGTTCATTGTACTGTAGGCTAAATACCATTTTCCTTAGTGTAACTCCCCACTGTGGCCAGACTGTTTTGTCTAGTTAACAATGGCAGTTTTTCTTGATTAAAAAGTCATAGTTGTTGGTTTTTGAAAGAAATACATATCCTCCAATATATAGATTTCTCTGTGTTATGCACCACACTACAAGAATTAGTTCCAAGACAGGCTCCAAAGCTATACAGAGAAACCCTGTCTCGAAAAAACAACTATCAGGAATAAGGGGACTGGAGAGATGACTCATCAGTTAAGAGCAGTGGCCACTCTGGCTGCTCTTCCAAAGCACTCAGGTTCAATTCCCAGCACCCACATGGCAGTTCACAACTATCTGTAACTCCAGTTCCGGGGATGTGGCATCCACACAGACATACATACAGGCAAAACCCCAATGTACGTTTAAAAACAAACAAGATCAGGAATGAAAGGGGCAACCATCACTGTTGACCTTAAGAAAACAGTTCCACTGGAGGATACAACAAATTATAAGTGAACATATTAGATCATTTCTACAAAATACATGAGTTCCCAGGAAGACACTGTTGAATAGGCCTACAACAAATACCGATGCAGTTGGTAATATGGAAACCCCTACAGCAAATCAGGAGCCTGGCTGGATTCACTAGAGCAGTTCACCAAAACATCTAAAACAAGTAACAGTCCTGAGCAAGCGACATGACTCGGTGGAGTAAAGGAGCTTGTTTCCAAGCCTGGTGGCATGAGTTCAAGTCCCAGGTCTTGTGTTGTCAAAGGACAGAAGCAACTTCTGCAAGTTGTTCTCCGACCTCTGTGCAAACATAATACACACAAATTTTTTTCAAAAAGGCCCTCACAACTCTGAGAAAATGGAACAGCTTGGCTACTACTTCTATAAGGCCACTGTTACTTTGATACTAAAGACAACAAAGTTGTGGGGACTTTGTAGGTCAGGGGACTGGAGAGATGTCTCAGCATTTAAGAGAGCTGGATGCTCTTCCAGAGAACTCAGGTCCTGGATTCTCAGGACCCACATAAGGAAAAGAAATTCCAAACCTGCCGGTGGTAGAGTGCTTGCCTAGATACAGAAGGTTCTGAATTCAGTCTTCAGAACCTGTAAAACAGCAAGAGTGTGGATGCGGACATCCTTGACTAAATGCCAGCAAACCCAGCCCAAAAATGTCCAAAGGGATAATGCAACAGGAGGATTTCTCCTGGAACCAGTCCTACATCCAAAAACCACTTGTCACAGCACACTAAGATGAAGTGCAGAAGTCCCGTAATTGTCTATTGAAACAATACTGATAAAAACCAAATTTGACAACCTCTGCAGTGGCCTGTGCATTTGATCCCAGCACTCAGAAGGCAGAGGTGGGCCTGTGAGTTCGAGGCCAGCCTAGCGCACAGAGTGAGTTTGAAGACAGCCAGGGCTACACAGAGAGACCCTGTCTCAGAGAGAGAAACAGCAGACACAAAGTTAAAAGTATCTAATAATTATAGGGAAAATAAACAGACTAGAAGAGAACTTTAAAAAAAAAACATGAAAAGCTTAAAGCTGTTATCATCCTTAACAATGACAAAGCACTACTCTAATTAGGAACAAGACAAGGGTATCTGATCTCACCTCTCATACTGGAATTTCTGGACAAGGCTATCAGGCAAGAAAGAGAAAGGGCGTTTAGATTAGAAAGGGGGGAAATTACAGCCAGCATGATTCTGTTCAAGGAAATCCCTGTCTATTGAAATAGAACTGATGGGTTTACCACAGTGGCAACGTCAACATAAAATTGCAACTTGGATCCAATGAGATTTCTCAGTGAGTAAAGGGCCTTGCTGGGAAAGTCTGGGGACAGTTCAATCCCCAGAACCAACATAGACACAGAGAACTGGCTCCACACTCACACTGCACTTACGATAAGATTTTAATCTGTTACATTAACTGTATGCCTGTATGTGCCGCAGTCCATGAGGAGGTCAGAGGGAAACCTGTGAGGATCCAGTCTCCTTAAGACCAGGTCAGGCCGGGCATTGGTGGCGCACGCCTTTAATCCCAGCACTCGGGAGGCAGAGGCAGGCGGATCTCTGTGAGTTCGAGGCTGGGCTGGACCGATAGCCTCCAAAACAATACAGAGAAACCCTGTCTCGAAAAACCAAAAAAAAAAAAAAACCAGGTCAGTCTGGGGGAACAAACTCAGGTCATTAGGCTTGGTGCAAGTTTCTTAACCCATTGAGCCATCTATCTGGCCCTCTGTTACACTTAAAACTGCACAATCTGAGCCGGGCGTTAGTGGAGCACAACTTTAATCCCAGCACTTGGGAGGCAGAGGCAGGAGGATCTCTGAATTCGAGACCAGCCTGGTCTACAGAGCAAGTTCCAGGACAAAACAATGCAGAGAATTCTACCCTGTCTTGGAAAAAAAGAGAAAGAAAAGACAAACAAACAAAAACTGCACAATCTGAAAATTAAATTGAGAAAAGGACAGTGGAATTCAATGTCAGCCTGATCTACAGAGTGAGTTCCAGGACAGCCAGGTCTACACAGAGAAACCCTGTCTGAGAGGGAAAAAAAAAGACTTCATGATGGCACGTAATACCAGTCAGTTAAGTTATAAGAGGGGTATTTTGAGAGTGGATCTCTTATCCGTTCCTCCGTGTAGCAACCAGAACTCCGGCACCTTGGATTTACCATAGGTGTGTGCTCTGAGGCGTTCTGAACAGTTGTGGAGAGTCACACAGTCCCCATGGTGACGCTTCACTCTCCACAAACCTTACTTAGCACAGCCTTGAGAACGCACGCCAGACACACCAGTTTAAAAGACAGCTTCATGATGTCATGTGACTGACTGGTCACATGCTACACTGATAAAGATCTGAGATGTTGCTGGTGGTCTAGAATTTAATTCACAAATTCTTTTTATTTTCTGAAAAATACCAAAGTCACCAGGTAGTGACTTCTCTAGTTAGGGTTGACCTTGCTTGGTAACAATATCTATTTGCTGCCTGGTGTGAACCGAACTCAAGGCCTGTGGAAGAGCAGGAAGCACTCTTAACCTTAGGACTCTCGGGTCCCAGGCCATGTTCATTCTCAGGTGTTCTTGCCCTGGCTTCATGAGTAGTTGGGCTTACAAGCACGCACCACTGCCCATCTCCTAGCATTGTAAGATTAAAATGCAGATTGTCTAGCAAAGGAAGACTATTCACTTGGACATTCATGTGGTATAAACAGACCCTTGATCTTGGTGTCAAGCAAGAGCTTAGCTTTGGAGTTAGACAATCTAGGTTCAGATCCTTACTCCGCCATCTCTATTTAACCTCACTTTAAAGATTTGTCATCTGTAAAACAGGGTTTGAAGCTATCTGAAGTGCCGAGGTTAGTGCTGGCACAGGGCAGGGAAGGACTTGAGAAGGACCAGCGCTGCTTGTGAGGAGCAGGCTCTGGAGACGCAGGATGCCTGTGATCAAAGTACAGCCTAAGGAGATCTGAACAACATCCGGCTCTGTTATAAGAGCTGAAGAGGCCTTCAGAGAGTCGGATAAAGATGGTCTTCTTATATTTATTCACATAAGAATGCTTGCAGCGTAAATCTACGGTAACCTTTGCAGGAGACAAGGCTGCCTGTTTTGTAGAAGGGTTGCCATGCTATGGATGCATTGTCTTGCCCTGATTCAGATTGTCTTCACCATCCACAAAGAGGATCAAGGGGCTTGAGGGATCTCTCCATGGGTAGTGCTTGATGTGTAAGTATAAAGAGCCATGTTCAGCCAGGCGTTGGTGGTGCATGCCTTTAGTCCCAGCACTGGGAGGCAGAGGCAGGCGGATCTCTATGAGTTCAAGACCAGCCTGGTCTACCAAGCCAGTTCCAGGACAGCCTCCAAAACAATACAGAGAAACTCTGCCTCGAAAAACCAAAAAAAAAAAAAAAGAGCCACGTTCAGATTCCAGGCACTCAGCCATGGTGGCATGCATCTGTAATCCCAGCACTGGGTGTGATGTGAGGGTTGAAGTCCTGGAGGCTCACTGACCAGCCAAGCTAGCCGAAACGGCAAGCTCCAGATCCAATGAAAAGCCTACCTACAAAAAAAGCTGGAGTGTGATAGGGAGATACTTGATGCCCACCTCTGGTCTCCATGGGAACACACAAAGGTGAATGCATACATGACACACTCAGGTCCAGAGTTCAATATCTGTACCTTAAAGGATGTCAGAGCTGAGGGCGGTGGAGGAAAAAAACCTAACAGAACCTTCCACCTAGTCTAGGACCTTCACTCTGTTAGCCGTTGACCCTTTATACCCTTAAGTCTCTAACCCTTAGGCTATCCTCCCTGTTATCCCTGACAGTCTTAACTCTTAAAGATGCTTCCTCCTCAGTTCTCTTGAATGTTCACTAAAGACCTTTGGCCTTCACATAGTCGGGTCCTGATAACTCAACAATCCTGCCAACTAACCTGGACTGTCTGTCCTTCCCCGGGGACCCAAGACAGACAGTCTGCCCTTTTTTGGCAGGTACTCCTACAGACTTGGCCTGCCTCACCCCTTTTTTCCTCCCACCTGCGTTAATATTTAGATGCCCGCCTCCTTGGCAGTGCTTCCCTCCTTGGCAGCCAATCTGATAACACCTCATGCCTCAATTCCCTCAGCTCCAGACGTTACCAACTCTCACCTTCCAAATCTCCACTCTCCTCTCCGCAAGTTACCTGTCTAAGATTCTCTCTCATGCCAGCCCATAAACGCCTTACTTTAGGCCGCCCTGACCATCTCTGCTCCTTACCTCTGCTCACATAGCCTATTTCCTCCACTGGAGGTTCTCGTTTGTTTGTTGTTTGTTGGGGGTGGTTTTTCAAGACAGGGTTTCTCTGTCTTGTTTTGGAGGCTATCCTGGAACTCACTCTGTAGACCAGGCTGACCTCGAACTCACAGAGATCCGCCTGCCTCTGCCTCCCAAGGGCTAGGATCAAAGACGTGTGCCCCTAAATCGGCAGTTTTTTGTTTTGTTTTGTTTCTGTAGGTTCTTAAGTACCCACTTCTGATCTATTCCCTATGCCACAACAGCTTCTGGACCTCCTCCTTCCTCCCATCCAGAAATGGTTCCTTAAACTTAAACGTCCTCCCTTTATACTCTGTATACCCTGATCTGTACAAACCTTTCCATCCTTACATCTCCAAAACACATAAGCACTTCCTAAGACCAACCTTGTTCCTGTCGCTTACCCCTCGAAAAAAATTTTTTTTGGTTTTTACGAGACAGGGTTTCTCTGTATTGTTTTGGAGGCTGTCGGTCCAGCCTGGCCTCCAACCCACAGAGATCCACCTGCCTCTGCCTCCTGAGTGCTGGGATTAAAAGCATGCGCCACCACCTCCCGGCTTACCCCTTGAAAATTCTAAACATCATCCTCAGCTGAATTCCCTGTTTACACACTCTTGTTGCAGCCTCTCTGCTCTTCTCCAACTCTAACAAATTAACTCTGGGATCCTCTCTTACAATCTGTTCCCACCAATATCTCCCTCAACTCCTAAATCCCTTCCGCTGTCTCGGATTCTGCCCCTCCATCCTTCTCTTATCAAATATTCATCACTCACATTCCTTACCTATCCTCCCCTCAACCCCCCTCACTTACCCCTGTGCCTCAATGTTCCCCAGATCCTCTCAATTCTAAATCCTGTCCGAGACTCTCAAAGACCCCCTACTCCATCCCTCTCATACACAAAGAGGCTCTATTGGCTACTTCTGCCTCACTTTTTATATATGGATGGCAGCTGCTTCCTGTCAGCCGCATCCGACTGACCCCTCCATCATCAGGAAAGGCTATAATCTCACTGACGTGACAGCCTATCAAGCTGCCCCTGTACCCCACTCTCATGACTCACCTCACTTCCCTCCAGGCCACCTCGCTACATAACCCTCCGCCAACACAGGACAGTCCCTACCCCACCTTGCATATTCACCATCACTCTCGGGTTTCTGTTCCCTCAAGATGACCTGTTCCCCACAATCTCTCTCTCCTCACACTCCTACTCTTCTTCTCTTCAAATGATTGCCAGATATTCACCGCCAATTAACTCCCCTAAATGAACTGTCCAGACATCAAACAGTCTGAACAAATCCTATACTCCCAATTAAAGGCATAATTAAACCCAAGCCATATCCTCTCTGCCTCTGCCTCTGCCTCTGCCTCTGCCTCTGCCTCTGCCTCTGCCTCTGCCTCTGCCTCTGCCTCTGCCTCTGCCTCTGCCTCTGCCTCTGCCTCTGCCTCTGCCTCTGCCTCTGCCTCTGCCTCTGCCTCTGTCTCTCTCTTTCTCATGGCTACCTTTGCTTGGGTTAAGGTCATCCTTAACTTCACTGATAACCTCCCCCCTCGACCGCTTTCTTTGCAGCTCTCTTCAAAGCCCTCCATGAGTCATAATACCTCTCACTGATGATACCCTGATTGCCAATGCCCTACCGCAACTACGACTGCTGGTCTCCTTAACCATCCAAGCCTCCTTTGGTAACCAAAGCCAACCAAAACTGCTACTGACCATCTCTCTCATGGTTTGCCAAGAGCCTCTCCCATCGTCCATGTCTCTAAAATGTTTCAGTTTCAGAACCCACCTGAACAACCCATGAAAGACTATTCTGATGTAACAGAAGCCTCTCAAGTTATATTCCCCCTACACAAGCAGACCCTGCTTTCAGATAACAGTTGTTCCCCAACTAACCTTATATAATCAATCAAAGTTTTCCTGGCTCCTCTCAAGAACTCTTAAACACACTCCAGATAAGCACTCCTGCCCACCAACATTCATGAGTGCAGGCGCCGGAGGAGGCCATGGAGTTACAGATAGAGTGGTGAGCTCCCAGTATGAGTGTTGGAACACAACACAAGTCCTCTGTGGTACCAGTGTGTGCTCTTAACTGCAGAGTCAGCACTCCAGCCCCAAGGGAAAAACTTCAGTTGACCTATGTCTTAACTTGTGAATGACCACGTAATAGACCTTGGTGTCACTCAAGGACATGGAAGTCTAAAGCGGGACAGATGGAAGTCACAAAGAAAGAGCTCTGCTCTTTAGAGTGACAAATAGCATACGTGTCTTTTCAGGTACTGATCCCCCCTTCACTTCAGTTTGAATTAAACCTGCAAGGGTTTCGCCAGTCGAATTTCTCACCAGACCGAGCTGAGAAAGTCTTACCCAGGCCCACCCATTTGGTGGTTAGCACCCACCTGCATATGGGAGGGGCCCAGTCACATTTTTACAAATAAATGGCTTAAAACATAAGGCTCTTTCCAATTCTAAACATTTACAGTTTCGTGATACGTCATCATCTGCAAAAATCTATATTTGATTTCTTTTTTTTTTTTTAGTTTTTACGAGACAGGGCTTCTCTGTATTGTTTCGGAGGCTGTCGGTCCAGCCTGGCCTCGAATGCACAGAGATCCGCCTGCCTCTGCCTCCCGAGTGCTGGGATTAAAGGCGTGCGCCACCACCACCCGGCCTATATTTGATTATTGTACGTGGAGGTGCCCCTGTGCCCCGACCAGCGGGGCACAACGGGATTCAAGCCCCAGGGAACCTGGAATGAATGAGACAAGAAACAGGAGAGAGATGGGCAGCAGGAGAGCAGAGATGATCGAGCTGAATTTAATGAAAGTCTGTACAGGCTTAATTAGGGGAAATGAGGTAGGGGGGTGCAGGACAATAAGGGAGGGGTCCTTGCCTAGTAATCAGGCCTAGGAGTGTTCTTGGTCACATACCCAGGGGTGTTGATAGTTGCAGACCAGGCTTAGCATCAGGAATGAAGATAAGAGGTGTTAGTGGGTAGGTGCTGAGTAACCTAATTGCAGGAAGGAGGGTTGAGTAACCTAACTGTAGATTGCTGTCAGCTGTTCCTGTGAGCTCCGGTTCTATTCTTTAGGAAGCTGGGGAGGGGACAGACTATTCTTTAAAAAGACTGACAATATTGACAAGAGGTTCTAAGAAACAATGACCACTTCCCAACACTTTTCTCCCTACTGAGCCTTCCCTTCCCTTTTTGAAAACTGTGTGATTTATGTACGGTGTATGTGAGTGGGTGCAGGAGCCATCATGGACATCAGCTCTGCAGAGTTAGTTCTGCTTTTACGTGAGCTCTGAGCATCAAACGCAGGACATCGGACATGTACAGCCAAGTATTTCCACACACTGAACCACCTCACTAACACCATACTATGTATTTCTAGCAAGACTCTTTGTGTGTAAAAAAGGAGAAATGCCTTTATTTGCAAAAGAAGCAGTAAGCCTTACCTAGAGCTGATTTAAACTGCTAATGTAAATGTAGTACAATAGAGGTTTGGGGTTGCGGCACAGAAGTCTATAGACTTCATTTTCATACTTTTCTTTTTTTCTTTTTTTGTTTTTTTTTTCAAGACAGGGTTTTTCTGTGTAACAGCCCTGGTTGTCCTAGAACTCGCTTTGTAGACCCTGAAGGCCTCACACTGGCTCCCAAGGGCTGGGATTAAATGCGTGTTAAAACTACCACCTGGCTATACACTTCACATTTTAAACTAGATCACACCAGATTATTTTTGCAAATCTAAGATGTATTTCAAGAAACAGATGTTGCTTTGAGGGACGGAGTGACAGAACTCTCAGTTTGGGGCGTAGGCTAGCAGTTTAGCTGAGTGGCTTGGGCCTATTAATCCCATTTTCTGGGAGATTGAGGCAGAAGGATTACAAATTCAAAGTCTGCCTGAACAAAAAGACCAGCCTGAAGAGTTTACCAAGACCCTTTCTCAAAAGTATGTGGACTGAAGGTATAGACCAGTGGCAGAGCGTTTCCCTAGCATCCTCTAACAAACACACACTCTCAATGCTATAACCTAAAAGTAAAATAAGATTCATGAAGCCATAATGATATTGACAGATGATAAATGAGAGGACAGAGCCAAATTGCCCTTGCAAAAGAAAATAATACTTGTGGAAGGGAGTATTCCATCCTCAAGGAGGGAAAGCAAAGCTACATCCCCCGAGAAGGGCAATACACAAAACAGCGGAACAGAGCCTGCGTTAGAGATGCCTGAACCAGGAGGCCGAGCCTCCCTGGGTGGTACCCAATGGAAGTGGTTCCTTACTCTTTCTTCCCCAAAGCCCAGCCTGACTGCAGGAAAATGCCATTCCAACAGAGGGGGTGCTACCAGGCCTGCACAGTCACAACGGCCAATCGTGAAAGCAAGACTGAACCCATCAGGGCCTACAGATAGCCAAGAAGACATGGGATCCCGGGGGTTATCACAGGTCGTAAGGTGAGCATTGGATTATGTGCTTGTGAGTGGAGGTGGCCTACAGAGCCCTCTGGAGTTGAAGTTACAGGTGGTCGTGAGCCATCCAACAAGAGCAGCAAGCCCTCTTAAAAACAAAGTTTTATTTAGATGTATTTTATGAGTTCTTATTTTGCCTGCATGTCTGTGTGTGTACCATGCATGGGACTGGTGCCCACGGAGATCAGAGGAGGGTATCAGATCGCTTGGAACTGTGAGTTACAGATGGTTGTGAGCCACTACATGTGTGCCGGGAACAGAACCCAGGTCCTCTGCAAAAGCGACATTGTTAGTGCCCAGCTCTTAACTGCTGAGCCGTCTCTCCAGTCCCTGACTTCAGCAATTCTCCCACTCAAGCACTTACTTACTATAACAGTCACTGTGGCGTGCTCAAAGTATAAGCTGTGATACAAAGTGGGTCTCAAAGTAACGGGAGTCCATTATTTCAGTATAACTCAGCAATTTTTGGAGACATTGCTATATCCCTACAGGGCTTGTACCATGAATTCCTGCCACCCCCCAAAAAACAAACCTGCTAAAGAATTCCTATTGAATCCCTTGCTCGGGGAGCTTTTAAGACCTCACCACTGCCTTGAATGAATGAAGAGTGTAGGGTAGGGAGAAGGAGAGATTAGAGAGAGTGCAGGCCAGGACGTGTAAGAGTCGATGCACATTTTTCCTAAGCCTGCTGTGATTATAAAATGATCCAGTGCAAACTCCAGGAGCCTGAACCGGTGTCTTGTCTCAGGTAAAAGAGTAGTCCTCCCCTGAAGGGCCCTGCAGAGCAGCAAGAGTCTTGATTTGGTTTTGAGAAAGGGCCTCTCTACGTAACCCTGGCTGTCCTGGAATTAAGGTGTCCACCAGCAAGAAAGGCACCAGTAAGATTTGACTTCGGTCTTTGACGTATATATTATCTGTCTACATAAATATCTATGCGACTTGGGATGGGCTGGGAAAGGGAGCCACATTTTCTTTCAGGGCTGCTGTACTGGATAAAATACACAAGCATGTGGTCATCCGAGTGCTGATTTTCACCGGTGCTCTCCGTTCACCGTGAGGACACTGCTGGTGACAACAGCACCGGCACTATCAGCCGAGTCACAGCAACTCGGTGAGTGGCAGGCCCAGCCGCTGACCACAGCAGCTAGTAGAATGACTTATTTTGGGGGTGCCCGTGTACCCTGAGTGCGGGTGCCCACGGAGACCAGCTGGTAAGTGGTTGTGAGCTGTCTGTCATGTTATGGGATCCAAACTCTCACCTGAACCACTGAGCATCTCTCCAGTCCCCACAGCGGCTGCTTTTGCTGCCATGTGAGTGCCTGTGACAAAATGGGGAGATGCCTGGGGTGGCATTGGCTGCTGTTACGGAGGACCCAGGTTCGATGCCCAGCACCCACATGGCAACTCATGACCATCTGTAGTAACTCCAGTCCCAGGGGATCTGGCACCCCCTTCTGGCCTCCACAAGCACTACATGTGGTGCACACACATACACACAGATGAAACATCCATAAACATAAAATTAATAGCTCTTTGTGAATGCTTATGACATCTAGCCTGTCCTTTAGTAATCATGCCAGTGTGAAAGTCTACAAAAAGGCAGTGTAAAGGCAGGCTGCATTCCATGAATAAACGCAAAGAATGGGGGAGAGGTTGCTGACGACATAGCCTAGCAGTTAAGACAGTGCCTTAGTTTAATATTGCGGTGGTGAAACACCATAGCCAAAAGCAACTTGGAGAGAAAAGGTTTTATTTTGTTTACACTTCCACAGCACTGTTCATAAGTGAAGGAGTCAGGACAGGAACTCAGACAGAGCAGGAACCTGGAGGCAAGAGCTGATGCAGAGGCCTTGGAAGGATGCTGCTTATTGGCTTAGCCCATTTTTAAAAAGATTTATTTATTTATCACATATACAGTGTTCCCGCCTACATGCCATGTATATGTGATAAATACACAGATGGTTGTGAGCCACCATGTGGCTGCTGGGAATTGAACTCAGGACCCCTGGAAGAGCAGTAGGTGCTCCTAACCTCTGAGCCACCTCTCCAGCCCTTAGCCCATTTTCTCATTGTACCCAAGATCATTTTCCCAGGGGTGGCACCACCCACAATTGGCTGATTAATCCCCCATCAATCACTAATTAAGAAAAGCCCTGGGAGCTGGAGAGATGGCTCAGCAGTTAAGAGCACTGACTCTTCTTCCACAGGTTCAATTCCCAGGCCCAATGACAGCTCACGCCTGCCTGTCACTCCAGGATCCAACAACCTCACATAGGCAGGAAAAATACCAATGCACATAAAATTAATTTTAAAAAAGAAAATGTCCCACAGGCTTGCCTACAGCCCAGTCTTACAGAGGCAGTTTCTCAGTTGAGGGTCCCTCCTCTCAGGTGACTCCAGCTTGTGTCAAGTTGAAACTAAATAGCACAGTCGACTAATACCAACACACAAACACACAATTGTTAATCTAGCTTTTACCTTGCATGGTGCAATGCCTCCAGGCGGCCAGCAGAGGGCATCCAAGTTCCCAGAACTGGAGTTAACAGCCAGTTGCAAACAACGTGGCTGCTGGAAACCATGGCTGAGTCAACTCTGAAGCCCCAGGCCTCCTCCTCCTCAACCATTCTTACTACACATATGCACAAATAAGCAAATTCAACCCGATGAGTTGCTTGCATGCATAATTTTTTTTTCCAATACAGGGTTTCTCTGTATTATTTTTGGAGGCTATCCTGGAACGTGCTCTTGTAGACCAGGCTGGCCTCGAACTCAGAGAGATCCGCCTGCCTCTGTCTGCTGAGTGCTGGGAATAAAGGCGTGTGCCACCAACGCCCGGCACATGTGTAATTTTTTAGGGTTGACCATTTGGTATTGGATAGTCAATCAGGGCTCATCCTAAAGTGGTTTTAATTTGGTGGACAAAAGGCCTTTTTAAGAGAAACCCTGTCTCGAAAAAAACCAAAAAAAAAAAAAAAAAAAAAAGGCCTTTTTAAGTGACTGGAGAAGTGGTTTGGCAGTTAAGAGCACGCGCTGCTCTTACAGAGAACCTGGTTCTGGTCCCAGCACTCACTTCAGGTAGCTCATGATTTCCTTTAACTCTAGCTCCAGGAGATCCATGCTTCACTTACCTGCATGTATGTGGTGCATGTACTGACAACCAAGCACGCACAGACAAATGCACACACACGCACGTGCACGCGCACACACACACACACACACACGCACGTGCACGTGCACGCGCGCGCGCACACACACACACACACACACACACACAAAGAAAAAAATCATTAAAAAGGCAAGGTCCACAGAAGATTCTTTACACTTGTTTTAATAACTATACATGCCGTTGGCCATGCCACAGGAGTAGTAAAATTGCAAACTGAAGTTCCAGGTGTCAGCCCACCAATCAATCTCATTTAGGCAAGGTCACGGGACTGCAGTCCCTGGGGTGTCTTTTGTTTCTGCTGTGACTTTACACGCTTGCTGCAGCTCTCTTTCTCCGGTATCAAGCATGGTGTGGGTGGACATGGGGAGAACTTCACTGCCTGGAATATAGTGTGTCTGTCTCTTGGAAACATCCCGTTCTAAGCATTTTTACCTGTGGGTTGTCAAGAAGATGCCACCTCCCTAATCTGTACTGTCTAATTTGATAATGATAGCTTATACAGAGTTTTAGTGAATAAAAATAAATACAAGGATATATTTCACAGCCCAGGTCTGTGAATTGCACCTAAGGAGCTGAATGGATTGTAGCTCAAGTTAAGGATTAACAACTGAGTTCCAGTAGCCCTGCTAGTGTAGATTCTTTTAACCTTAATGTTGGGAGATGTGTTCACAGGTCTCTGAGTGCAAAGTTAGACAACCTAAAGTTTTAGAGAGACACATGGTTAAATGTAGAAGGGAAGCGGGGACCCGAACTCAAGGCAGGGAGCAGGAGGAAGGAGCTGAAGCAGAGACAATGGAAGAATGCTGTTTATTCGCTTGTTCCTCTTGGCTCACTCAGCCTGCTTTTTATACAACCCAGGGTCAACTGACTAAGCGGCACTCACAGCAGGTTGGGATCTTCTGTAAAACTCATTAATTTTTACAAACTTGTCTAAAGACCAGTATGACGGGCATATTTTCTCAGTGGGGGTTCTGTCTTTCCAGACTACTCGAGCTAATGTCAACTGGACATAAAAGAAACAAACACGCGGGCTGGAGAAAGAAAGCAAAACCCGAGTGCTGGTGTGCCGAACCAAGAGTGTGAGAGCCAGAGAGCCGGCCCTCCTCCTCGCAGCCTTCTACACTGAGTGAGCTAGCCAGGGCGGTACTGGAGAGCTCACTGAGGTGGCGAGGGGGATGGACAGCTGGTGAGCTGGGCAACCCAGCTGCCACCCACGCCCAGAACCAGGACTAAAGGAACCCCTCCACCCCAACATCCACCCCATCTATGAACTGCAGAAGCATGTGAAGGGGCGGGTCCTCAAGACCCAAAGCTATAGGATCTCCCTGACACACGGCAATAATAGGATACCCAAAAGGAGTCCCAGTGAGGCCCAGAAACTCAGGTTTCTCTTTGAAGGTCAGAGAATTGCTGATAATCATACTCCAAAAGAACTGGAGCCGGGCGGTGGTGGCGCACGACTTTAATCCCAGCACTCGGGAGGCAGAGGCAGGCAGATCTCTGTGAGTTCGAGGCCAGCCTGGTCTACAAAGTGAGTTCCAGGACAGCCTCCAAAGCCACAGAGAAACCCTGTCTCGAAAAAAAACAAAAAAACAAATATGAGGGTCTGGACCAAAAGAAGAATATCACATTTGTAGTCAAGATGACGGATACAATGAGAGTAACACTAACTCCAAAGATGGCTTCACTGGAGAGAAAGAAGCATCCTAAAAGTAAGACAGGCTGTCTGAAGATCCCAGGAAAGCTGTAATGAATTTCATCAGCAGTAACTCATGCAGAAGTGTATGCAACAGACACTGCTCCTTTTGATTCTGTTTGTACTTTTTGGCCTGGGACATGGGTTTTCAAGGGACATCGACTGTACCAACTTCATTAAAATAAACAATATTTGTAAAAACAAAAAAGGCTGTGAAAAAAACATAAAAAGCCAGAGAGAAAATAGAGAATAAGGAAGACAATAAAGAAGGAAATCAAGTTTGTGATTGCCTTTTTCCATAACTCCCCTCAGAAAAGTTTAGTCTCGCTGACTCTGGATTTCTGTCAAAGTCCTGTGCTGCTGGAGGCTGCCCCCCCAACCCCGCCGAGACAGCAGTAAATATGTTCTGCATCCAAGGAAGAAAATGATGCAATGTTCACTAGATGAGTACATGAACATGTTAGGCAGCAGGACAGCAAGGCCATGAGGGTGTAACAGGCTGAGCAGCCAAACGACAACTGACCAGCGGGAGCATCACTAGGACGCAGGCGGCCTCAGGGCCCATGAATCTATCTTGTTTTCTGATGGGTCCTGCCCTACTGGCGTGCCATCTTGCGCTTGGTTTCTGAGTTTTTCTTTGTATATTTCCAGCATCTGCTTCAAATTCTTCATGGAATCAAGGAAATGGCACGCGTGTGTAAATCAGGAACAGCCCACGCATTCCCACTCGGATGTCAAGGGGAAGGGACTGACAGCTCTCTAGCATTAGTTTTCAATCATTCGTTGAAGCACCCCAAAGACTGCGGCACAGCAATGGAGAAGCGGTTTGTTGAACAAACCCCCTTCCTTCCTCTGTGTCCTGGGCGCTGGCATCATCCTGCCCATCCCTACCCCACTTGTTGCATATACATATCTTCTTTTTTTTTTAAAGCTTTATTGTTTTCTGTCTATGAATGTTTCACCTGCCTGTGTGTGTGCCTGGTGATGAGGGAGTCAGAGAGTTGTCAGCCGCCATTTGGGTGCTGGGGACCAAACAAAACCACAACCCTTTGGAAAGGCAGCAAGTACTCTTAACCCCTGAGCCATCCTCTCTAGCCCCGTGATATACATGATCTTGTATTCAGTTAAAAAGCATTACTTTTTATTAAATATTTCTACATAGCCATGGGAGCTAGTGAAGCAATGTGAACAGGCAACAGAAGAAACCACACTTCAGAGACAGGAGGAGGGTTCCCTGGGTTGGGAGAACACGGTTCCATGTGGCAATGAGTTGTCAATACGTGCTCTGGTGAAGTTGGGAGAACACGGTTCCATGTTGCAATGAGTTGTCAATACGTGCTCTGGTGAAGTTGGGAGCTACTCACTCACTGGTTCCTTAGAAACATGATGTCACCCTGTACAGACTTCATTGCTAAACTTACAAGGGACTTAGAAAAAGGCAGAGACTTCAGCTGGTCATGGTGGTGCACGCCCTTAACTTCGAGGTTAGCAGATCTCTGAGGCGAGCTGAGTCTGCAGCTCCAGGCAGCCAGGGCTCTGTAGCGAAGAGAGGGGAAGGAGGAAACGTCTGTGTCTGTCTCATCTCAACAGGATGCTGTTATGTCATAGGTCTCTGATAGTTTGTTCAACTATTTATTATTTGGAAAGGTTTGAGATGTGCAATACGCAATCACATATCTGCTCAGCAGTCGAATTCTGAAACTTTACAATTTGAGGTCCTTTTGGACGTTCCAGAGTGTTTCCGCACTCTTCCTGAGAAGGGCCTCCTCCTCGGGATTCAGGTTCACTTTCACAATGTCTGTGATGCCGTTTTGTCCCAAGATACAAGGAATGCTGAGAAAGATTTCTTCCTTTATCTCATATAAGCCCTGAAATGCAAGGTCACAACATTGTTTGGTTCCCTTGGCACAATGCAAGAAAGCTTCATGCTTTCTTGGGGCACAGTTCATGACGGCACCAAGCAGAGCTACTCAGAAGTCAGAGTGATCTTTGGCAGAAGCCAGAGCCATCTTTGTCCTGGACCGCATGGATGGTCCGTGACAAGAAGAATGTGCCAGAAACCTTTAAAAGGACCAGTGAAAGGTAAATTTTCCTCCCCATCTCAACAGACTACAGGGAAGGGAGGGTGTGGCGCTGTCTCTATGTGAGCTTTTTACCCAGCGAAGGGCTGAGAACAAACGGTCTCTGGGTATACTGAAGGGACAGTTAAGACTGACCAGGAAGCCTCTTCTTTGTACCTTTTAACAGAGGGCACCACTGAGTTTGGACACCAGTTGCTACAGATGGCTTCTCAAGTCTCCAGAGGTGGAAGCCAGGGCTGCTCGGACACACCGCGCATAGCATGTGGGAACGTGTCCTTGAGATGTAACCCTGCCCTTCTGTATCCCTAAACGTCTACCTTTCCAAGAGATCCACCCCAGGGCTTCCAGGGTAGAGAGGGACATGGGAGGGGTGTAACCACAGACACTACTCAGCTGTGGCATTCTGGTCAGTGGCCCACCATTCTCTTCACTCCCAAAGCCAAGGCTATGGAAACAGCTGTGAGACACTGTTGCAGTCTGGGCAACCTACACATCTGCCTGCATTAGCCAGAATCTGTTGCCCCGGACCAGCATCTACCGTCCCATACTACCTACCCCACTGCCACTCCTGGGCAATGAAACACCCAGTGAACTCTTCCCATTGTCCGCCTCACCCTCACCCCTCTGGGGCTGCCTTTGTGGATGGCAAGGGAAGAGCATTGGCTGTAAACATAAGCACGAGCGTTGAGGGTCGGGTCTCTAGATTCTCACAGTGCACCCCAACCCCCCATACATGTCCACAGCCTCACACTCCCTGCCACTTTCCTGGGAGCACAGGGTGGGCCCCTTACTCCTGGGCTCTCCCGGTGCTCCTTCCTGTGGGGAACTCTGTCACCTGCCTCATTCTGAAGGGACTTGACACTCTACCACACCAGTGACCAGGAGTGACAGATGAACATTTCCTCCAGACATACCTTAACCAGTGTGGAAACGGGATGCACCCTCCTAAGATTCTTCAGGATTGATCTTGCCAGATCTGTCACGGACAGCCCAATAGCCCAAGATGTATAGCCCTTCAGCCGGAGGACCTCATAGCCACTGCGGTTGCACACCGAAAGAAATCAAAACCAGGAGAGGTCAACTTAGAGACAACACTGTTGCTCGCATGTCCCTTCTGAAGCATCTGTGTGTCTATGACATTCTTCTCTGAGTTCTTCTGTAAGTGTGTATGGCTTATAATCTTTTAAAAATAGACCTCAGCCAGGCATGGTGGGGCACAGGTGGGTCTCTGTGAGCTCCAGGCCAGAGATACACAATAAGACCCTGTCTCAAAAAAGTAAGTCTCATAAAATGCCATTACTACTTTAAATAAGAATCAATTCAATGTCAGGTATGGTGGCACACACCTTTAATCCAAGCACCTAGGAGGCAGAGGCAGGCAGATCTCTAACAGGTCTAGGTCAGCCTAGTCTACAGAGAGAGACCAAACAAAACAAAACAAGAACCAGTTCATCTTTATCATGAAGTCAGAATACTAGGACATATGCACCACAAGATGGAATTAACTTTTATTTTAATTTTTCAAGACAGGGTTTCTCTGTGTAGACCTGGCTGTCCTAGAAGTTAATCTGTAGACCAGGCTGACTTTGAACTCACAGAGATCTACCTGCCTCTGCCTCTGCCTCCTGAGTGCTGGGATTAAAGGCATGCATCACCAACACCTGGCTCAAAATTTATTCTTTTTTAAGGATTTGTTTATTAGGTATAGTGTTCTGTCTGCATGTATGCCTGCAGGCCAGAAGAGGGCACCAGATCTCATTACAGATGGTTGTGAGCCACCATGTAGTTGCTGGGAATTGAACTCAGGACCTCTGGAAGAGCAGTCAGTGCTCTTAACCTCTGAGCCACCTCTCCTGCCCTCAAGATGTATTCTTAATAGCGACTATTGGGGCACTAAAAATCACAGAACTACTGTCACCTCTCCACCACTTGGTTGTGGATCTTTTTCCAGTGCTCTTGGTCTGAGTCGCTTCCTAACGCTGGGTTCAGTGACTTCAGAAGTACGCCAGCAACGTTCACACCACTCCATAAGGGCACTAAGAAAAACAAAACAGAATAACACAACTCTCCACATGGGCTCCTATACCAAACCTGAATGGATTGCTTGAGTTTGATGGCTGGGGTGTTTTGTTGGGGGCAGAGTTGGGACTGTTCTGTTTTGGTTTGGTTGGGTTTTTTGAGAAAGGCCCCAGCTACCTTCAAATTTATATCTTGCTGCCTCTGCCCTTAGTGCTGGATGGCAAGCATATGCTGCCACACTTGGCTAGTGTTGACTGACAGGTCTTGTTTTGTTTTTAAGAAAGGGTATCGTCGGGCGTTGGTGGCGCACGCCTTTAATCCCAGCACTTGGGAGGCAGAGGCAGGCGGATCTCTGTGAGTTTGAGGCCAGCCTGGTCTACAAGAGCTAGTTCCAGGACAGCCTCCAAAGGCACGGAGAAACCCTGTCTCGAAAATCCAAAAAAAAAAAAAAAAAAGGGTATCATATAACTCTGGCTGGCCTCCAACTCAATGTGTAGGCAAAGGTACCCTCAAACTTCTGATCTTCCTGCCTCCACTCCCCACCCCCCCAAAGTATTAGATTTTAGGTATACATCATCACCACTCCTTGCTTTGATTAGTTGAGAGTGTTAAACGTTCGGTGTACCTGAGGAGATCTGTGAACTCCTGATGCTCCTGTCCAAGCCTCCTGAGTGCTGCCGTTACAAATGTTCACCACCACACCCAGATGCATTTTTTTTGTTTGGATTTTAACGTTAGGATGCTAAGGCACATCATACATAAAAACAAGGTTTTTCTTTTTTATCATTTTTGTTTGCACTTTTGTGATTTTTACTGAGGTGGACATGTGTGTCTGTACGTGGGTTTGTGCGCATAAATGCCAGCAGAGCCCAGAAGCAGCTGTTGGATTTCCTGAAGCTGACATTACAGACAGACAGACAGCAAAGAGCGAACACTCTTTAATTGCTCATCCATCTTGCCAGCCCCCAGAATAAGTTTGAAATGGACAGAAAGAGAAATCACAAGAAATAACATTAGAAAACACATACTTGAATTACCTATAGCTGTATATCACAGTAAACATTTTATTTATTTATTTGTTTTGGTTTTATGAGACAGGGTTTCTCTGTTTTGGAGGCTGTCGGTCCAGCCTGGCCTCGAACTCACAGAGATCCACCTGCCTCTGCCTCCCGAGTGCTGGAATTAAAGGCATGCGCCACCAAAGCCCGCCCACAGCAAACATTTTAAAGCAGTATACAAAATGCAGATTTGACCAGAAAAAAAAGATTACTAAGAAACATGCTATTAGAAGAGAGTGAGTTGCCCATTACACCACACTTCCCCACAGCAACAGAGCTGAGGGCAATATGCAGCCACGTAAACTCATATGAACTGTCTCCGAGGAACAGGATGAAATCCAAACACCTTCGTATAAACAAGAGAGCAGAGACGGGATCCCCAGGCAAGCTGTCTATGTGGACTAACCAGAACTGGCAGAGGTCCAGGTTCAGTGAGAGACCCTGACTCAAAACACGAGGTGGAAAGTGATGGGGAAAACCACCAGACATCAACTTAGAGCCCCTCCCCTCCAGACAGACACAAATGGGATTATATCAACAAATAACAGAGAGGGGTGTAGTATAGGGCAGAAGAAAATAATCCGTAAATTACATTTGATGAGAGGTCAAGGTTCAGAGAACATAAGGAACTCAAACGTGTCAGTAACGAGTACGAGCAGATGTGCCAAGTGTCCCGAAGATTTGAACATGCACTTTTATAAATAGTGGAGTGTGCCCGGCATCACTTGACATGGAAGTGTAAGTCAAAACCAGGAGAGTCGGTCTTGCTGGCTCCTGTTATATGCCTGGCACGTGCGAGACTGTGGCAAGAGGATCACCTCAGACTCCAAAATCAAAGTCATGCTTAACATGGTAAGGGAAAGCCAGTGTTGGTGGCGCACGCCTTTAATCCCAGCACTCGGGAGGCAGAGGCAGGCGGATCTCTGTGAGTTCGAGGCCAGCCTGGTCTACAGAGCTAGTTCCAGGACAGCCTCCAAAGCTACAGAGAAACCCTGTCTCAAAACAAAACAAAACAAACAAACAAAAAACAAACAGTAACAACAACAACAAAAACATGGTAAGGGAAGCAGTCTCTGTGTTACCAGTCTTCAGTGGAGAGGCTACCCAGTTACACTGCCTGCTCAAAAAAAAAAAAACAAAAAACAAAAAAAAAACAAAAAGCAAAAACAGCTAATGGCAGAGCAATGAATTCACAGTGAGACTCCTTTCTCCCTAATCAGAGTAGCAACTGTCAAAGAGATAGGCGGTACCAAAGGCCAGTAAACGCTATGGAGAAAGGGGGATACTTGCGCCCTGTTGATGGGAACTCGAGTTGGCACAGCCATGGGAAACAACATGGAGGTGCCTCAAAAACTAAAACCGTAATGACCACATGATCCAGCATCCCGTTACTGGGCATGCCATACAGCCAAAAAAAAAAAAAATCATTTGTGATGACCTGAGTGAAACAGGAAGTTATGTTCAGAAATATAAGCCAGACACAGAAAGTCACCGTGGAGTGATGCCATTTAATTACGAAATCTACGAAAGTGGACATGAGAAACTGCAGGATAGGGGTTACGAGATACTGGGGAAGGGAGGAGACAGGGACGAGGGGTGGCCCATGTCTTCCAAGCAGAAGCCAGAGACAAGTGCTAGAGCTCTGCTGCAGCCTAAGGAGACCGTAGTTAGCAACCAGTGCTCTTGTGCTGGGCACGGAGTCCAGCTGATGGAGTGCTTGGGAAACAGAGGCAGGAGGGGCAAACTCCGCGGTCAGGCTGAGACTGAGCGAGGCTCAGGCCAGCCTGATATTCAGGGGACCTGTCTTTTAGAAAAGGCCGGATGGCCTCTGGCTGGAGAGAAGGCTCAGCGGGGAAGAACGGGTGCTGACTGCTATTCCCAGCATCCACATCGGGCAGTTCACAGCCTCCTGGAACCCCAGGTCCAGGGGGTGCAACACCTCTGGCCTCTGCAGGCACCTCCACTCAGGTGCACATGCCCACACACAGACATGCATGCATACACATAATTTAAAAAAATAAAAATAATTTAAAAATATTGTCTATCGAGCCAGGCAGGTTTTCAATGTTCTTACCACAAAGGAATGACAGATGTGACTACAAAGTCGATGACGTTGGTTTGATCACTATGTCACATACATGTGCACCAAGTCATCTCAGTGTACTCGCCATACATGTATAATCACACATCAACACATGCTTTACATTGTTTCAGACAGGGTATTATTTTGTAGCCCAGGCTGGCCTCCTGCTCCTACCTCTGAAGTTCTGGGATTCCAGGTAGACACTACCATGACTAGCTCAAATAAAATAGTCTGAAAAACATACAAATAGAAGAGGAAAAAAACATACACCAAAGAAAACAACAACAAAATGAAAATTATATAGCCATACTGACAGAAAGCAGGCTCTGAAGAGAAGCATTACTAAACACTGGAAGGGTACTTACACTGTGACTAGGTCACACTCACCACTAGAGTCACCGTGTTCTCCAAGAACCCAGCCGTGGCAACTTGTAGGGTGGACACCCAACTTCTCTCCAATCAAGTAACGGAAACGGGCAGAATCTAGGTTACAGCCACTTCCAATTACACGAGTTGCAGGCAGGCCACTTATCTTCCAGACCACATAAGTCAAAATATCCACTAGGAAGAACAATTTCAAACAATGTTTGACAAAAGAGCCACAGTAATTTCTCTTTACGGTTGATTTTATAAAAAAGATAAATTGTCTGGAGTCGAGTGCAGATTCATCAGAGTTCAAAGCACAGGGAATCTGAAAAGCAGGCATACTCGGGGCTTCTTATGCTAAACCATTCACTAGTAGACTCTTAAAGCATCCCCTGAGACACTCCATGGGCTTCTCAGCAAATCTAATCATGGGTTAGTTCCCACCTGTGTAGCCTCCTGGACTTCCCCACCTGAGCTGTCGCCATGTTGCCCAGGATGGTGTGTGGACACAGTCGGAGCAGTCTGCGGGTGTGTGAGCAACACCGGAAGACCACATCATTTTGCTTTTTTGTCGAAGCTCTATGCGCCGTCCCAAGCTGCTGGGCTGGGTACCGAAGACTCACACGGGGAAGGGGGGCAGCAAGGACTGGGAAACCGTTTTAGGTCTTAAGCATTCAGAGAAAATTCTGTCCAGCCATTAACTGACCACTAAGGGCAATGAAAACTCCTGTGCCATGTAAAATGAAATCTTCAGACCACAGATTCATGAAATCCGTAAAACAACCTCAAGAACCAACAACAGACTTGGAGGTGGGAAGGATTTTATTTGCAATTTTGTGTGTGTGTGTGTGTGTAGAACTGGTGAGATGGCTCAGCAGTTAAGAGCACTAGCTGCTCTTCCAGAGGACCCGAGTTCAATTCTCAGAAACCACATGGCAGCTCACAACCATCTATAATGAATGGAATCTGATTTTTAAAAAAAATACATACATAAATAGGACTGGTGAGGTTCCGGAACGTAGAGATAGATTGGTCCAAGAACTTAGTGATCAGGAATCTAGCCAAAACTGCAAGCTCCAGGTTCAGTGAAAGATGCTGGAGAGAGGTGGAGGAAGACACCAACCTCTGGTCTCCACACTGGCGTGCAGATGCACACACATGCTCGTCACATAGCACACACACAGAAGCACAAACAGAAGACTCCAGCAAAACAAAGACGCAAATCCCCGACACGTCCTAGGCATAGATGCACCCAAAATCATTGTGCCGTAAAAGGGAATGGGTAGAAAAGTTTGTACTCTCTGTTTATAAGGCTCCAGAAAAAAACAAGTCAAGCGGGAGGAGGAGTGAACCACAAAGGACCCCAGGGCCCGGCAGCCGTGACAGAGATGCCCCAGTCTTACTGTGATGGCAGCCTGGTGGCATCTACCAAAACTTATGGCATGGCAGACTTTGAGTGAATGAAGCTTATTACTCACAAATGCAACCTTAGGATGAGAGTTTGGAATGCAATGGTATGGGCCAGTCACCAGAAAGGGGACAGGGTTCTCACCTGGGTTTGAGACGATCAGCATTTTACAGTCAGGACTATGTTGCACTAAGCCAGGAACGATGGATTTCATGATAGCAACGTTACGCTGGACCAGGTCAAGGCGTGTTTCCCCCACCTTCTGCCTAGCACCGGCTGTGATGATAACTAATTTGGAGTTGGCAGACACACTGTAATCTAAGAAGGAAACAGAGGACAGTATTTGGATCAGGACTGACAACCACCATGCCTCACTCTGTAAGCGTCTGCTCCATACTGTGAAGACTAACCTCCACGTCCTGGATTTGGAAACATACAGGCTCCTCACGCTGTAGCGTCTTGCATAAGCCACTTGCCAGCTTTCATAAAGCCACCTCCAATCTGTTATTCCCTTTAACCCACTTTCCTAGTTGTCAGTAAGACCTGAGGCAAAGAAGTCAACCGCTCTGTGGCTTCTGTCTTTTGCTTTCTTGTGTTGTTGGGAATTGAACCCACTGAACTACATGCCCAGCACCCTGGCTTTTTAGAAACACCCAAATGAATTAGAAGTCTAGAGCTTGCCAAGCAGTGTTGGTGGCCCATGTCTTTAATCCCAGGACTTGGGAGGCAGATGTAGGTGAATCTCTGTAAATTCGAGGCCAGTCTGATCTACAGAGTGAGTTCCAGACAGCCAGAGCTACCCAAAGAAACCCTGTCATTAAAAAAAAAAAAGTTTAGAACTCTGAGAATTTCCATGTCTGTTTAAGGATTCTAAAGGCAAGAACAGATTCACCTCTAATTATTACAAGGAACCATACTGATATTACAAATAAGTCACATCTTAATCCACACAAATAAATAAACCACTTATATTTATTAAATGTAATTATCCGTCAGGAAACTATTTCACTTACTATAAACAACCCCAGGGACACAAGCTTTGCTTATCATTATTAAACATTATTAGATACTTTTTCAGTTAGCAATTCCTCTAAGCATATAAGCCATATTATTCATATGCTTACATGTGTGTATGGAGTGTGTGGGGGTGTTTGTATGTGGGGTGTGTGTGTGTGTGTGTGTGTGTGCGCGCGTGCACGCCCACCATACCATAGAATCCATGTGCAGGTCAAAGAGCAACTTGGGCAACTGTCCCTCTCATTTTACCACACGGGTCCCTGGAATTGAACTCAGGTCACCAGTCTTGGTAGTAAGGACCTTTACCACACTTTTAAAATAAAACCACCACAATGAATACAGCATCTCAGACTGGAGAGATAGCTCAGCAGTTAAAAGCACTTCTAGAGGACCCAACTTCAGTTCCCTGTACTACATCTGGTGGCTCCCAACTTCCTCTAACTTCAGATCCAGGTGAGCCAGTGCCTTTGGTCTCTGCAGATACATGCACTCATGTGCACATAACTACATGCTGATAAATATACATATACACATTTTTTTTTGTTTTTTCGAGATAGGGCTTCTCTGTGTAGCTTTGGAGCCTATCCTGGCACTCTCTCTGTAGACCAGGCTGGCCTCGAACTCACAGATATCCGCCTGCCTCTGCCTCCCAAGTGCTAGGATTAAAGGCATGTGTTACCAATGCCTGGCCATAAACATCCTTTTAAAAATACTAAAAATAGGTAGGGTGTGGTGGTTCACTTCTGTAGTCCCAGCACTTGGAAGGCATAGGTAGGAAGCTCTCTGTGAATTTGAAGCCAGCTTGGTCTACATAGTGAGTTCCAGGACTTCGTAGAGAGACCAATAATAATAATATTGTAGAAAACAAATAATAGTAATAATAGATAGATGATAGACGGATGATAGATAGACAGACAGACAGACAGACAGATAGGCAAATTAATTAATAAGGACAGCTACATGTTTGGGTTAAGATGAAATGCTTATGGTGTTTTGAAATTAAATAACTGCCTTCAGTGCCAGTTTTTTTAAGATTTATTCATTTACTATTTCATGTGTTGGAGTGTTTTGCCTGCATGTGTGCAGTGCCTTGGAGTCTGGAGCGGGCATCAGATCTCTTGGTCCTGGGGTTACAGATAGTTGTGAGTTACCATGTGGGTGCTGGGAACCAAACCCAGGTCCTCTAAAAGAGCAGCGAGTCTTCTTAACCCCTGAGCATATCTCCGGCCCCCAAGGAATTTTGTAAAGTTCTGTCTTCCAAATTTCCCCCACTGTAATTTAATGTTCTTTAAAAAAAATAAGGCTTACTACCTACCTGTGGTGGCACATGCCTTTAATCCCAGCATTCAAGAGGCAGAGGTAAATGGATCTCTGTGAGTTCAATGTCAGCCTGGTCTACAGAGCTAGCTCCAGGACAGCTAGGGCTATTACACAGAGAAATCTGGTCTCGAAAAAACAAAACAAAAAATATTCTATCTCAAAATAAATAAGTAAATAAAATCTAGCAATAAAGAGCCTTTAAATTGTATGTCCTAATGACAGTGATATGTATGTATGCATATTGTTATTTTTTGATACAGGGTTTCTTTATGTAGTACTGCTTGTCCTGGAACTTGCTCTTTAGGCCAGGCTGGCCTCAAACTCAGAGATCTGCTTGCCTTTGCCTCTCCAATGCTGGGATTATAGACATGTGCCACCACTGCCCAGCTTAGTGATATTTTTAATTATATACTTATTGAAGTCAGTTTGATAAAATTGATTACCTTTTTGATTACCTTTTAATTTTAATTGATTACTTTTTGAGATGGGGTTTCATGTAGCCCAGGCTGGCCTCAAACTCACTATGTAGCTAAGGCTGTTCTAAACTCCTGGTCCTCCTCCTACTCTACTTCCCAAATGTTGGGATTACAAGGTAGCCAAACCTTTACACATGACAAATTGAATATCTCTTACAAAGCTCTGAAAATAAAACTGGAAAACCCAAATCAACCTTTTCCAGAGACAATCTTTGAAGTGTTGAAGAAAAGACTGCCATGCAGAAGATCCAGCGTCTCTCCCTTCAGTTTGTCGGTATCAGTGTCAACAAGGGCCAGTTCATCGGCCAAATCCTGAAACACACAGAAGTTACAAATGCTGTGGTTTTAAACTCTTAGGGGACTAAGAAGGGTCTCAGGGCAGAGGGTGGAGCTTGGTTGGATAAATGCCTGGCCGTGTGTGTGTGTGTGTGTGTGTGTGTGTGTGTGTGTGTGTGTGTGTGTGTGTGTGAGTGTGTGTGTGTGTGTGTGTGTGTGTGTGTCTGAATCAGATCTCCAGCATGAAAGAATAATGATAAGTTTTCACGTGGCCACTTTATAACCAAAGTAATCTTATGGGACTTTGTTTCTTTTGTTTGTTTGTTTGTTTTTTTTGAGGGGGGAGCTTTTTTTTTTTTTTTTTGAGACAGAGTTTCTCTGTGTGGCCCTGGCTGTTCTGGGACTTGCTCTGTAGACCAGGCTGGCCTTGAACTCAGAGATCTGCCTACCTCTGTCTCCCTAGTGCTGGGATTAAAGGTGTGAACCACTGCCAGGCAAATCTTGTGTTTTTTAATTAGGAAAGAAGACACAAAAATATAGTTGCTGAATATTCACAGAATGAGCAGAAGTTCAGGTGAACAGTAGAATGTACATGTAAGAATTTTACAGCCGGGCGTTGGTGGCACACGCCTTTAATCCCAGTACTAGGGAGGCAGAGGCAGGCGGATCTCTGTGAGTTCGAGGCCAGCCTGGTCTACAGAGCGAGTTCCAGGACAGCCTCCAAAGCCACAGAGAAACCCTGTCTCGAAAAACCAAAAAAAAAAAAAAAAAGAATTTTACAGACTTGTGTCTTTTAAAATTTTTTTAGAGATTATATTTTATTATTTTCATTTATTTGCATGTGGGTATTTGTGTGGTGTGTGTGTGTGTGTGTGTGTGTAACATGTGTGTAGTACAGAAGAGGGTGCCAGGTTCTCATATAGGACAGATCAGCCTCAAATTGTCAATGCAGCTGAGGATGGCCTTAAACTCCTGGTCTTCCCCATTCTACCTCCTAAAATACTGGGATTACAGGAGTGTTTTGTCATGCCTGGCCTGAACACCTGCCTTTACCACCACACAGAAAGACAGTGCCTAAAAATGAAAGGGGACTCTATTCCTAGACTGTGCCTTATTTACCTGTCCTCTAGGCTGTAGGAGTACCTCAAGCTGGTTCCAGTCATGCAGACAAGCTTGCTTATATGATCCAGGTGCACCTCAAACTCATGATTCCCCTGCCTCAGCCTTCCACGAACTGGGATTAAATTTGACTACAACATACCTGGCTTTTAAAGATTTACTTATTGGGGCTGGAGAGATGACACAGAGGTTAAGAGCACTGGCTGCTCTTCCAGTGGTTCTGAGTTCAAATACCAGCACCCATATGGTGGCTCACAACCATCTATAATGAGATCAGGTGCCCTCTTCTGGAGTGCATGCAGGAACAATGTATATGTAATAAATAAAAAAAATTTAAAGATTTATTTTATTGTATACACAATGTTCTACCTGCATGTATGCTTGCACACCAGAAGAGGGCACCAGATCTCATTACAGATTGTGAGTTGCTGGTCAGCCTATAAGTGCAACCTGTTTTCCAGTCCAAGTGCTTCCTGTTTTCTAGTCCTGGCTTACTGCCCTGGCCTTGACACTCTGACATCAACATCTAGCAGGAGGAAAACATGCTCTCTTCCACCTGGGGTTTTTCCACTGTGCTGGAAACCTGTATATATGGCTGCTCCCTCCTACAAGAGAGAGACCTCTTAGCACTTGCAATAAAGACACACACACACACACACACACACACACACACACTCCTGAAAAAAAGGCAGCACATACATTCTCTTAGTCCAAACAGCTGGATGTCTTGTCTTTCTTTTCATGATACCTTGGACTTGCTCGCACCACACTTAGTAATCTCTAGATTACTTCTAATACAACAGAAATGCTATGCAAATAGTTGATATACTGCTTTGTTTTTACTTTTATAAATATTTTATGGGTATGGGTACTTTGTCTGCATTTAAGTCAGCACACTCTTGCCTGGTGCCCACTGAGGCCAGAGGAGGGCATCAAATCTCCTGGGTGCTGAGAGTGGGACCTGGGTTCCCTGAAAGAACAGTCAGTGCTCTTAACAGCAGAGCCATCCATCTCTTCAGTTCCTAATACACTGCAGTGTTTAGAGAAGGACAATTAAAAACAAAAAATCTTTGTGCCAGGCGGTGACAGCACTGACTGTTCTTCCAAAGGTCTTGAGTTCAATTCCCAGCAACCACATGGTGGCTCACAACCACCTTGAATGAGCTCTGCTGGCATGCAGGCAGAAGACTGTATACATAATAAATAAATAAAATATTTAAAAAAAAAGAAGAACACGGGTGGGGGGCTCCTCTGCCAAGGCTGATGAAGGGGAGAAGCTGGAGGCCAGGAGTGACCTCTGAAAAGGGCAGGTAATGGCAAGTCAACAGCAGTGGCCAGAACAGGTGGCAGAGGTGGAGGGCGTGGCCTAGGGCCTCGCCTCTTGCCTTTCAGCTTCCTGTTACCTGTTGATGAACCCAACAAGGTGCAAACTACAAACGCTGGCTTTGGAGTGACAGCAAAGTTTCAGGAGTTTCTGTGTGCATGTGTGCATGTGTGCACGTGCCGTTTTTGTTTTGTTTTGCTTTGAGACGGGGGGTTTCATGCTTCCCCAGGACGACCTCAAGCTTACTATGTAGCTGAGGGTGACTAGCTTCTGATCCTCGTACCTCTGCTTTGGCATGCTGGGATTACAGGGGTGTGCCACCAATCCAGGTGTTATTGATCAAACCCAGGGCTAGGCAAGCACTCTCCAGCCCTGATAGTTTGAGTGTTGTTATATAGTACAAACTGACCTCGAACTTGTAATCCTCCTGCCTCAGGCATTTATCACCGTACGTGGAAAAAATTGTTTTTTCCCTCTTTCTGTTTTCTTGGTGGGGGTAGGGATAGGGGGTGGGGGGAGCGGTTTGAGACAGAGTTTCTGTGTAGAGGGCTATCTTAGAACTCACTCTGGCCAAAGCTACAGAGAAACCCTGTCTTGGAAAAAAAAAAAAGAACTCACTCTATAGACCAGGCTGGCCTTAACTCACAAAGATCTGCCTGCCTCTGCCTAAGTGCTGGAAGCAAAGGACTATGCCACCACCACCCAGCTTGATCTTTTTAAATAAAAAAAAAATTGTATTATCAGTACTTAAAAAGTTTTTAAATACAATTTCATACAGGTATATTCAGGTAATGGGAGATGGAAACGCCCTGAATGCAGGTGCTTCTGTTATGACTAAGCATCCAGAATCACTTCTTCAGAGAGCATCATGGCTAGGTGAGGAAAATAGCAGTCGGTCTGGGGAAAGCTGCTATGACCACTTTGTCCTGGACGTGGACAAAGGACCAGCCTGTGCTTCTCCCATTCCCACACACGTCCTGTCTGTGTGTTGTGTGTTAAAGAGCACCTCCCTGCACACAGATGTCATGATTCCTATCCTTACTGGAGCATGGGTGGAGCTTTTCAGACCAGGTCTCGTTGTGAAGTTCTGGCTGGCCTCAGACCCACAAACCTTTTTTTTGTTGGTTTTTGTTTGTTTGAATGTGTTTTGCCTGCATGTGTGTCTGTGTAACAAATGCTTGCAGTGCCCAGAGGCCAGAAGATGGCAGCTGATCTTCTGGAACTAGAGTTGCAGGCAGTTCTGAGCTACTGATGTAGTTCTGGGAAATAAACCCAGGTCTTCTGCAAGAGCAAGAGGTGCTCTCAATCATTGGGTCACGTCTCCAGCCCCTGGAATGTCAATCACTGAGCCATGTCTCCAACCCTCAGAATGTCAATCATTGGGCCATGTCTCCAGGCCCTGGGATGGGCCTTTTATTGGTTGGTTGTGACATTACTCAGTCGATTGGCTACAGACTCATGTGGTTAAGTTTCTGTTGTGTAACTGTTTCTTCCCCTTCTAGTTTCCTACTGAAATTTTAATTACACATGACTTGAAGTCCTGATCTGTTTCTCTTTTGTATGGTCTCTATTCCCCCAGTTGTATATTTCTTAAGTTATCACTTTTACCTTTGTGTCTGCGAATGATAATGTGTGTATACAGTTGTTCATGCAGCATGGTGAACATGCCACAGCACACATGTGCATGTCAGAGGCAGTACCACTGAGGGTATGGACCCTCACTTCCCCCTGGTTTGAAATAGAGTCTCTGTTTTTATCTCTGTTGTATACACCAAACTAGCATGTGAACCTCCAGAAGGTCTCCTGCCTCCACTTCCTATTTCTCTGTAGAAGTGCTGGGACTCCAGCCACTACCATGCCCAGCTTTCCGTGGGTACTGGGGCTTCAGACACAGGTCCTCATACTTGTGTGGCAAGTGCTGTAAACACTGAGTCACCTCCCCCAAGCCCTGGCAGTCTGCTTTCTAATTGTCTACTCACAGTAAAAAGAGATAACTACTTCCACAGCCAGGTGGGGGGTTGGGGGGGGCGGGGTTAGTACCACCTGGCCGATTAAATTGCAGAAGAGAACCTGGTCGTTTCCTGTCTCCTCAGATACTTTCCACTTCCTCCTCGTCATCCATTACGTCCACCTCTGAGGCACCCAGCACTTGCAATTCCTCAGCCTTCGGGTTCTGGAACTGAGCTGACGTTGCGCCTTACCCCCCCTCTGCAAGTCTCCAACAACGATCAAAGGGACAGTGGAACACTTAGGACCACGGCGTCTGTGCCCAGATGGCCAGAGCCCAGGCCAGCTGCTCAGGTGATGTGAGCCACCACACCTGTTTCTCCCTCTCCTCTTATCCCCTTCTCTTCCCTTCCTCCTTCTCTCCTCCCTTCCCTCTTCTCATTCTCCCCAAGAGTTTCACATAGTCCAGCCTGACCTCAGACATGATCTGCAGCTATGGACGATCTTGACCTCCTGACCCTCTTGGCCTCCATCTACCAAGTGCTAGGGTTACGGACCTGTGCCAACAGCCATACCTAGCAAATGCTTAAAAATCTGCCAACATCACAGATTTTCCATATTCCCAGTAAGGGATCAGCCATGCAACCCTGGCCTAAGAGGTTATTTTTAATTTCCTGTGCACAAGGCATTATTGCTTACCTTCAGTAAGATACTAATAGCACACGCCATGCCGACATTCCCAACTCCCACCACAGTGATCTTACACCGGGAGGTTTTATCTTCTTGAGTTAGGTTCTGAATTAGCTGCTCCTTGACGGTGGACATGCTGAACCTAAAGAGTAGAAAAAAATGTCAGTGGACACAAACTCTTCAGCCAAGACATTGAACAACTTATTTGTTGGTGAGGAGAGGAGTTGAAACAGTTTCACATTGTATCTAGGGCTGGCCAGGGAATCACTATGTAGTCTAGGTTGGCCTTGAACTCATGGCGGTCCTCCTGCCTGAGCCACTCGAGTGCTGGGGTTCCAGTCCTGTGCCGCCATACCTGGCCTAGGAGCTATTTCTTGAGTTTGTAGATCGTAGGAGGCAGAGGAGGAGGGAATCTAGTGAGTTCCTTAGCTAGTGTGTGTAAATAAGGAGAAGCTCTGTAAAGCAGAGGACTGTGGAGACAGGTTCCTCCCTTCCTGCTGGCTCCTCCTACCCAGCAGGCTCCTCCTTTCCCCAGAGTTACAGGAAAGCTTTGTGGAAAGGCTTTCCTTCCTAGGTGATGAAGGCACTGCCTATCGCCTCTGAGGATGCAAAGGTATACCCACCCTACAGCTAAAACCTCAGCACAGGTGTGACTACAGGACCACCGTTAGGCTCAGGAGCCAGCGCTGTAACGAACAAGGAACGTGCCAGACCCTACGTCACAAGTAGGCTCCTCCCTCTGCCGGCCAGGTAATTTAGTGTGCACAAGCCCCCTGTGCCTGGGAGAGGGGTTCCGCGAGGTTTCCACGGTCAGCAAGTACTGAAACAACTCAGAAGATGGCAGCTAGCTTGGGAAGTGCCTCCTTGAAGGCCGTGGCATCAACTGTGCTACCTTTCTGCAGCGAGGAGATGCAGAACTTTGAGTCTCAGTGCGTACCCCAGGGCTTTGCCCTTTGTTTGTAGACATTTAAATAACTACTGATTTGGGGAGATAGCTCAGTAGGTGCAAACATGAGGACTTAAGTTGGATCCCCAGAACACAAGTGATCTCAGTATTGGGGAAGCAAAGGCAGAGAGGCTTCCTGCAGTTCCCTAGACAGCCAGGTGAGCTCAAATTAGTGAGTGTCCTTTTTTTTTCCAAAAATATGGGTGGATACCGAGCGCGCGGGCGGTGATGGCGCATGCCTTTTGTCCCAGCACTCAGGAGGCAGAGGCAGAGGCAGGGGCAGGCAGATCTCTGAGTTCGAGGCCAGCCTGGTCTACAGAGCAAGTTCCAGGACAGGCTCCAAAGCTACACAGAGAAACTCTGTCTCGAAAAAAAAAAAAAAAAAAAAGCAAAACATCAGGGTGGATGACACCTGAGAGGGAGCAAAACCTGATGTCATACTCTGGCCTCCCTGTGCACTAGCATGAACACACACACACACACACACACACACACACACACACACACACACACACAGTATTAGCCAGTTTTCTCTAAGGCTGTGATTCTCAACCTGTGGGTCTCCACCCCATTGGGGTCATATCAGATATTTACATTACAGGGCTGGAGAGATGGCTCAAAGGATAAGAGCACTGACTGCTCTTCCAGAGGTCCTGAGTTCAATTCCCAGCAACCACATGGTGGTTCACAGCCATCCATAATGAGATCTGGTGCCCTCTTCTGGCGTGCAGACATACATGGAGGCAGAATGTTGTATTCATAATAAATAAATAAATCTTTAAAAAAAGAGTTTCTGTTGAAAAAAAGATATTTATATTACAATTCATAACAGCAGCAAAATTACACTTATGAGATACCAATGCAATAATTTTTGTTTTGGTTTTTTGAGACATGGTTTCTCTGTGTAGCCTTGGCTGGCTTGGAACTCACTCTGTTGACCAGGCTGGCCTCAGACTCACAGAGATCCTCCTGCCTCTGCCTCCCAATTGCTGGGATTAAAGGCATGCACCACCATGGCCCAGCCTTCAGTGAAATGATTGGGGGTCACCACAACATAAGGAATTGTATTAAAGTGTCATGGCATTAGGCAAGTTGAGAACCACTGCTCTTAAGGAATAGAACTGTCCGAATACATACATACATATCCATACACACATGTACCAATACATATATATACATACATATATATTAAAAGAGAATGTGTTACGTTGGCTTCCAGGCTGTGATCTGGGTAGCCCAACAATGACTGTTTCATTTTGGAGAGGCTGAGAATCCAGGAGTTTCTCAGTTCACAAGGCTGAATGTCACAGCAGTTCCAAGCTGCCACCAAAGGCCTGGAGGATCCCTGACCAGCTGCTCATTTTCAGTCTACGCTGGCATCCGGAAGACGGGGACTCTAATGATGGTGACAGTGTGCTGCAGCAGCAGAATAGATAGAGCAAGCAGATGGAAAGCAGTTTCCTTCTTCCCCATCCATTGATATGGGCTGCTACCAGAGCTAGGATGAGTCTCCCTGCTTCAAAACATCTAACCAAGAAAGGTCCTCAGAGCTGGGCATTGGAGGCGCACACCTTCGATCCCAGCACTCAGGAGGCAGAGGCAGAGGCAGGTGGATCTCTGTGAGTTCGAGACCAGCCTGGTCTACAAGAGCTGGTTCCAGGACATCCTCCAAAGCCACAGAGAAACCCTGTCTCAAACAACAACAACAACAAAAAGTTCCTCGGGAGTGCTCAACAGCTTGGGTTTTAGTTGAATTCCATGCACAGTCAAGTTGACAACCACAAGTGGCCATCACAAATCCACTCCCTTGTCAACCTGACATTCAGTCACATCTTATGTCATGATTAATTTCCAAATGGCAAAACCAGGTCATAACTCCACCTAAAAATTATGCCCCCCCAACCACAGACACATTATACATTTTTAGAATAGGTGGCAAAGTCCCTAGGAATGCTTAATGTTTTAGTGTCTTGTGATTTAATTTGGTAGTACAGATTTTAAGTGCTTCACCAGTGATATTATCTCAGTCAGTGTTAGAGAAAAGGCAAATATATCCACACAAACAGGTTCTTAACAAAATGCAACAGAGGCATTTATGCTAATTATAGTCCTCATTTCGGCAATTGGTTACATGGCCTTAGCTGGTACTTTTTTTTTTTTTTTTTTTTTTTACAATGAATGACACTTTATTCAGTCATTTACTTTACAACCGAAACCGAAACTCTGGGAATTCAAAATCCTTGCCCATGAGCTTCTTATAAACACCAGAAAAAGTTTTAGCTGGTACTTTTAACTTCCTCTAAGGTTCATGCTGTGTTTCTTTCATCCTCAGCAGGGTTCTTTTCCAGGAGAAGGGACCCACACCTTCACTGTGGAACTGTCTGGGCCCCTTGTCAACCTGCCTGGATTAGGCTATTGGAGCTTCCCAATGGTTCTAATCACAGGATGTGGTAGCACCAAGAGATGTCTAAAGGATCCTCTGCACTCCAGACATAATCCTTCTTACCTCCACTGTGGAGAAGCAACCCAATTTCTCCATGGTATTCTGGATAAATCACCCCTCCTAACACTACTATTCCTTTCTTAGTCTGCTTGTTGGCTTAAGGTATCAGAAGCCCAAAATGGGTGGTGGGGCTGGGGAGTTTGATTTCAGTTCAATGGAATGTTTGCTTGTGTCTCCTGGCAGGAGCAGTCCCCCCTCTGAATGCAAAGCTCCTAGGCCTTCAGAACGTGCAGTCTTAGGAACAGGAAGCAAAAAATTTCCTACTGAGTCATTAGAGGTAATGGTGAGCAGAACTATTCCTTTTTTCCATCCCTTAATTCCTGGATTTGCGATTCCTGGCTGAGAAACTGTGCCATGTAATAGATGTCTATTCAAATATATACTTCCTTCTGGAGAACCTTCCCTAGTCCTCCAGGCTGCTGCTACCTAATCGGTGCTGTGTCTTCAAAGGGCCATTCCACTCATATCTGAACCAAATGCTTTAGGATGGTTGGAGAACATGCGAAGGCCAGTGGACTTCATGAGTGTGGGCCCACAGTCACTCTTCTCTGGCCGTGAAATGAGTTCCTTGGTCAGAAGCAATACTGTGTGGAATGTAACAGTGGACAAGGAAGGGACTCTGGAAGTCTACAGATGTGGTTTTGGCAGAAGCATTACACGTAGGAAAGGCAAATCTATAACCAGTATAATCTTCTCTAGTAAGAACAAGGTGCCCTTTCCATGAAGAAAGTAGTCCAACGTAGTCAACCTGGCACCTGCTGGATGGTCAGCCTGGAGAATGGCATCATGCTAGGGGTCTCTGTGGTTGGCAGATCTGGCACTAAGCAGTAGCTGTGGCCACATTACCCTTGGTGAGTAGAAGTCTATGTTGTCAAGCCCACGCAAAACCTCTATCTCTGCCATCATGTGCACGTTGTTCATGGGCCCACCAACAATGACAGGGATGGGGAAAGAGGCTGACTGTCCATAGAACAAGTCATTATATCCATTGATTACTGGATTCCTCCCCTGCTGTCATCACTCTTTGATGAGCATTTACATGGGACAAAAGTATCTTCACATCCTTTGCTCTTAAAAAAAAAAGATTTATTTATCTATTATGTATACAGTGTTCTGTTTGCATGTATCCCCTGCGGTCTGGAAGAGGGTAGCAGATCTCATTACAGATGGTTGTGAGCCACCATGTGGTTGCTGGGAATTGCACTCCAGACCTCTGGAAGGGCAGCCAATGCTCTTAACCACTGAGCCATCTCTCCAGCCCCCTTTGCCCTTTTGTAGAGGGCTATTCACATACTTCTTCCCCAGATATCTTTGTCACACTTTTCTAATCTTCTCTTTCCAAGTCCCTGGCCCTGCAGCCGATCTACTGGCTACAGCTCATTAATCAGTGAGCATTTCTGATTTCAAGCAAAATGAATGAGCATGCATACTGCCCAAAGTTCTGCCATTTTAAAGACTTCCCTTCCTTCCCTAGTTTCTCAGGGTTGTGTTGTCCCAGAAAGGGATTGCAATGCTATAGCTCACCACTTCTGGGCAATGCCTCCACAGTGTGCAGGAGCATCAATAACCTGGGCCCTATTCTTGTCTTCATTGGTCATCCGATCATAGGGAACGCCCCATGAGGTGGATGTTGGGAGCCTTGTAACAGGAATAGAAACCATAGGCATTTGGGCGTCTTCTTCACATAAACTGCCTGTGCCCTCAGGACCTGCTCAGGCTTGATCATATTCCATATACCACTTCCGTTTGTTAATAGATTGCTGCTATGTGCCTTCTACTTTAATGACTTGCTGGATCAGATCCCTTTGGGGGCTAGAGAGTTGGCTCAGCAGTTAGGAACACTTGTTGCCAAAAGAGGATGTTGCTTCCCCTGGAACTGGAGTTACAGATGAATGTGAGCTACCATACCACCATGTAGGCTGGAAATCAAACTTAGGTCCTCTGGAAGAGCAGTCTCCACTCTCAGAGCTAAAACTCAATATGTAGACCTGTTCTGTTAAGCACAACAAAGCTGCATACCACTATTGAGTACAAGGGCAATTAAGAGTCTTTCTTTCTTTCTTTCTTTCTTTCTTTCTTCCTTCCTTCCTTCCTTCCTTCCTTCCTTCCTTCCTTCCTTCCTTCCTTCCTTCCTCCTCCTATTCTTCTTCCACTTCTTCTTCTTCGGGAACTCCCTCTGTAGACGAGGCTGCCCTCGAGCTCACAGAGATCCACCTGCCTCTGTCTCCTGAGTGCCTGGATGAAAGGCGTGCGCCACCACCACCCGGACTCTTAGCCTGGTGGCGGTAGCATATGTTTTTCATCACAGCACTCAGGAGGCAGAGGCAGGCAGATCTCTGTGAGCTCCAGGACAGTCAGGGCTACACATAGAAACCCTGTCTCAAACAAACAAACAAACAAACAAGAGTTCTTCTTTTATTCAAGCCAGCAACTGAGAACAGGTTCCTGCCACAAAGGAACTATCAACCCAGAAGTTGGGCAGGGTAGGGTTTATAAAGCTAAAACTACAATTGCATCATACCTGGTGCATGCTAAGGATTTTTCCTTTATTCTTTTTATTTATTTATTTTAAATTGGATTAATTTATTTTGAGACAAGTCTTTCCATGTAGCCCTGGAACTCAGGATGCAGACCAGGCTCAGAGATCTACCTGCCTCTGCCTCTCAGGTTTCAAAGCAAGAAAGGAGGAACCCTTTGATCTGGTAACCATCTTACAAGCAGTGTTTCTCAGAAGGGAGAAACTGGTGCTGGCAAGCAGGATGTGGTTGTGGAGAGGATGGAGTGTGGAGTCATGGTGACCTCACGGAAACTCTTTTGGTCCCCTTAGGACAAACTAACCTCAAGTCACATAAATCTCTGATTGGTCTCTGTGCTGGTATTAAAGGCAGGTGAGTACGTTACGGTGAAGCCCACACATGTTGTTAGGTGTTAGTAACTCATCTTTCCTTCTGAGAAAACCCCAGTGCCTAATGCTTTTCTAAAACACGTGAAACTGCAACTTCAAAAAACCTTTAAAAATAAGATGAAGCAATCTAAGTGTGGTATACACTTGTCATCTCAACACTTGGGAGGTGGAGGCAGTAGAATAAGGAATTCAAGGTCATCCTCAGCTACATACAAAGTTCCAGGCCAACCTGGGCTATAAGAGATCCTGTATTAAACAAAAAATAATAAATAAGCGTGAACTTTATAGTATATAAATTATATCCTAACAGAGGTGTGAAGGGGGAAGTCCTTCTGTTATATGTTTGTCTTATTGGTTGATAAATAAAGCACTGTTGGCCAACAGGGAATCAAGATAGGTGGGACTAGGAGAGGTGGAGGATTCTGGGAAATGGAGGCATAGTTAGTCACCGTGTAGGACACCAGAGGAGTAAGAGGTCTGGACCCTTTCTCTAGTAGGAGAAGACTACGTGCAAATATTTAGATTAGCAGTTATGGGTTAATACTTAAGTCAGAGTTAGGTAATAAGAAACCATAGCAAACAGCCAGCAGCTTCATAATTAGTATAGCGTCCTGCGTGTTCATTTGTGACTGACGCGGTTCTGGGACCAGTCTGGTGGGAAGAATGCTCGTTATAGAGGTGTTTCTTTTTAAGTCTATAACAGAGCAAATCCAATTATAGTAGGGTAAATTGTCAAGACTGCCTTGACTGATCTTGTTATTTTACATCAGAAAGAGAAACAAAATCCTAATTTCCTTCCCCATAACTACCTCTCAAAAAGCGAACCCTAATGGGAAAGCCTTGGAGGCAGAAATGACAACAGTTATTGCACAAACCTCTCTCTAGTACAGCTTTTAGGGTTGGTGTCTTAGCTTTCTATTGTTGTGTTGAACACCACAACCAAAAACAATCTGGGGAGGGACAGCTTTGTTTTGCTTACACTTCCATATTATAGCCCATTATTCAGTAAATTACCACAGGAACTTGGGGAAACCACTCACTGGCTTGTTTCCTATGACTTACTCAGCCTGGTTTCTTATACAACCCAGAATTGCCTGCCACAGTGACATGGACCCTCCCACATCAATTACTAATTAAGAAAATTAATTAGTGGGTGCTGGTGGTACACACCTTTAATCCCAGTACTGGGGAGGTGGACAGACAGACCTCTGAGTTGAGTCCAGACTTGTCTACGGGGCAAGTTCCAGGACAACCAGAACTACACAGAGAAATCCTGTCTGGAAAAACCAAAAGAAAAGAGAAAGGAAGGAAAGAAGGAAGGAAGAAAGGAAATATAATAAAATGCACCACCATAAACTTGCCTACAGGCAAATATTTTCGAGGTAGTGAAGGGACCAGAAAGTCACCCAGCTCCCTATTTTAGCAGCCATGACAGCCTGCAGAAAAGATCCAGCAAGATGTAGGCCTCTGACTCAGAATGTTACTGAGTTTCCAGCCTTCTGACCTTGCCGGACCTGCCCCAGTCACTAGGAGGTCAGATACCCTCCATGTGGCAAGGAACCAATCAGAAGTTCGCTGGCGGGCTCTGAATGTGCTTTATGGTAACAGTGGCACACAGAGCAGAGCAACTGCCCTGGGCAGGTCTAAAGGCCATAGCAACCAGTTGACCAATCAACACAGGACAGGTTGCCCGCGTCTGGAAGTGCACCAATCCTGAGACTGTTGCAGAAACCCCAAACACCTTGCTCTACCCAATAAATTTCCTCCCTGCCTTGCAACTCCTGGTCCTTCTCCTCCCACCTGCTGTGTCAGACGGAGGACAAAGGAAATGAGTTACTACAGTTAACTCGTTAAATAATAAAAAGACTGTTGCTTTTGCATCAGACGGGTCTCTTGGTGATTTTGGAGTTCAGAATTTGGGCACAATAGTAGTTTTTGAGTTTGTCTTCCCAAAGGACTACGGCTTGTGTCAAGTTGACCTAAAAGTAGCCATGAGGCTTAGGTAAGGGTTGGTTATGAAATATCTTGAGGACAGCTGAAGAAATGAATATCTGGCTTCAGGTGTTAGGATTCAGGCATTATTCTGGCCTGCCCTTGGCACCTGGTGGGATGCACTCAGGCTAGTGTCCTATGGCTGCTACATCACTACATAGTCTGTACACAGGCACAAAAGTCCCCTTTAAGAGACAAGCTTCGGCTGGGCGTTGGTGGCGCACGCCTTTAATCCCAGCACTCGGGAAGCAGAGGCAGGCGGATCTCTGTAAGTTCGAGACCAGCCTGGACTATCAAGGGGAGTTCCAGGACAGCCTCCAAAGCCACAGAGAAACCCTGTCTCGAAAAAACCAAAAAAAAAAAAAAAAAAAAAAAGAGACAAGCTTCGCTGGGCGTTGGTGGCACTCGCTTTTAATCTCAGCCCTCAGGAGTCAGAGGCAGGCAGATCGCTGAGTTCGAGGCCAGCCTGGTCTACAGAGAGAGTTCTAAGACAGCCTCCAAACCAATACAGAGAAACCCTGTCTTGAAAAGCCAAAAAAAAAAAAAAGGAGAGAGACAAGCTTCTAATCAGGTGGTGATGCATGCCTTTAATCCCAGCACTTGGGAGGCAGAGGCAGGCAGAGCTCTGAATTCGAGGCCAGCCTGGTCTACAAATGGAGTTCCAGAACAGCCAGGGCTATTATTACACAGAGAAATCATGTTTCAAAAAACAAACAAAAAGGGACAAGCTCCGCCCATTTCCAATCTCACTTTCCAGCTGTGCCTCTGAAGAGGCAGGCAGGTCTTTTCCTGTTTCTCCTCCTCTCTCTCTCCCTTCAGTCCACCCCCACTCCCTTCCCTTCCCCCAGTAAAACCTCCCGCTATGTCACTTTTCCCACTAAAAGATACTCCATCCAGCCGGGCGGTGGTGGCGCACGCCTTTAATCCCAGTACTCGGGAGGCAGAGGCAGGCGGATCTCTGTGAGTTCGAGGCCAGCCTGGTCTACAGAGTGAGTTCCAGGACAGCATCCAAAGCCACAGAGAAACCTTGTCTCGAAAAAAAAAAAGCAAAAACAAACAAACAAACAAAAAAAAGATACTCCATCCAATACTGGTATAATTAGTAAACCATGCCTTCATCACCTCCGGCAATTTCCCACAAATGAGGGCAAGACAGAATAGGATGACCTAGTCACCATCTTTACTAAGGGTGATCACGTAGACACCCGCCATTTTTAGTAAAGGTGAACTTAAGCCTAAACATTTGTTTGACATAATTGATTATTCAAGTCCTGTTTCTTAAAAATATGTGTGTGTGTGTGTCTGTGTGTGTCTGTGTGTGTGTGTACACATATGTGATTTGGGTTTAACTTTATATGAATAAAAGGAAGCTAACTTTAACTCTGTGTGTATCTGGTTTAAAATAGATTCTGTATGGTGATAAAAATTTGAGGTTATAAAGATCTACTCAGAGCCGGGTGTTGGTGGCACACACCAACAATCCCAGCACTTGGGAGGCAGAGGCAGGCTGATCTCTGTGAGTTCCAGGCCAGCCTGGTCTACAGAGTGAGTTCCAGGACAGCCTCCAAAACAATACAGAGAAACCCTGTCTCGAAAAACCAAAAAAATGAACTCTTGGGGGAGGGTCTATGCTCTGCCCTGGATGAAATGACAGACTATGGACACCCCCAATGGAGGGCCTCACCCTCCCTGGGGAAATGAGGGGATAATGGGGGGGTTGGGGGAAGGGCATGGGAGGAGGGGAGGGAAAGGGAGAGGGACCTGGAACTGACTTGTGAAGCAACCTTGTTTCTAATCTAAATTTAAACTTAAAAATAAATAATAAAAAAAGAAAAGAAAACCAAAAAAAAAAAGTAACAAAAGTACTTAGAGATTTACACCTAAGTACTTATGTCTTTGCCAAGTATTCAACACCAAACTTCTGGAGAATTTAAATAGTGGCAACATATATTTGATAAATAAGACTAATATAATAGAAGGACTGGTCCCCAGAGAGGATCCTTTTCCTGGAGTTGGGTATTTGGGCAGTGGCCCCCATGGCTTGTCAAGGGAAGTGCTGGCTTCTGGGCCCCTTCAGTCCCATTCATGGACCTTACTTCCAACTCCCAAGCCCCCTTTCTCCTGTTCAAGCAACTAAAGACGAAGTTTGTCTACTCAGATACACCAAATAGACAGACAGTCCTCAAATGCTCAGAGATCTCCAGAATATGGTATTTAAAATGTTTTATGAAAAAGCTTTTTATAATAGAGATGTGCCAGCTCCTGGCAGCGCCCCTATTTCCTACAAAGATGGATGGACACAGAAGAAACTCCACCCAGAACTTGCTTCGTAAGTAGCAATGCTAGCCTCTGAGAAAACCTGCCTTTCACTTCAACTGCTGCAAAGACCGTCTTCAGACCTTAGGCAAAACAGGACACTGGGAAATTGAGGGCCTCGAGTTGCCTAGACAAAGGTAGGCTGCTCTTCCTACAAGCTCCTACTGCACAGGATCTTCTGAGGCCTGGCAGGATTATCCCATCGCTTCCAGCAGAAAACGGACATTGCCCTGAAACATCTGCCTCCCAAACAGGGAGGACGCCAGGGTAGCTGTCTGGGCAGCCAGCAAGTAAGTCTCTGTCACTTTTAACCGTTAACTCAGGTAAAATTGATCCTTCTCAAGAACTCTGATGCTGTTTGATGACTAGTAGGTTTGGCAGCTTAACGGCTGCAACTAAGGCTTCAGGTGCCTTCTCAGTTCTCTGTAAAAATTCATGTCACAGGCCTCACTCTCCTAGAGCTAATCTAATACTAAGTCTAGACCTCACTGCCAGACTCAGAAAAGAGATAAACTCACAAAACAGATTTCAGTGTAACTTCTTACCATTCCTTTTTTTAAGGAAACTTACTTTATAGAAGGTGTTTTATAATACAAACTTAAGATGTAAGGATCTAAGAATGTTCCAGGGTCTAAGAAAGTGACTTAAGGTGTATAAATGCGAGTATAGAGGTCTAAGGATAAAAAGACTTAAGTATTGATAAAATGAAAGTGATTTGAGATGTTTAAAAGAAACATGGTCCAGATTTCTCTCTCATTAAGCTACTGTGATACTAAGACTCCAAAAGTTCATAGTCTTAATATTGACGAAATCCTGATAAGCCATTAACCTGGCAGAACAAATACTACCACGATGTGAGTATACCACTGTCTCTACAATGTGAATTTCAGCACAGATTGTAAAGAGGGGAAATAGTAATGTGTCTAAAACTTAACTTTTCACCAGCTCAAAGGAACTTGGATCAGCACCTTACTAGGTTCAAAAGGCTTCGGACAGTTCCATAGAACCCAGATGATGGTAGGCAAACAACTACCCCAGGATGTGGCTAGTACCCTAGCTTTCTCAGGTCCAAGATTTCGATGCCCATAAGTCATTGGGAAGCAGTCTTGAGGACCTGGGGCCCCATCCTGTCCCACATGCTATCCCCTTTAGTTTCCCCACCTCTTTACAATAAGCAAAATGTGGCAATGTTAGGATTCAGGCATTATGTTAGCCTGCCTGGCACCCCACTCCCATCACCTGCCTGGATGCACTCAGGCAGTACCCTGGCCACCCCAGAGTCCTATGGCTGCTAAGCCACTACATAGTTTGTGTGCAGACGCAAGACCCCTATAAGAGACAAGGTCCACCAATTCTGCTCTTTCCAGTGCTCCAGACAGGCAGGCAGGCAGATCTTTGCCTGTCTCCCTCCCTTCCCTTTGCCTTCCCCCAGTAAAACCGCCCAGCTAAGCTCTGTCTGTATGACTAAATAGCTGCTCATTAAATAGTACCCAGAGGGCTGGAAAGATGGCTCAGAGGGTAAGAGCACTGACTGCTCTTCCAGAGGTCCTGAGTTCAATTCCCAGCAACCACATGGTGGCTCACAACCATCTACAATTCAATCTGGTGCCCTCTTCTGGTATGTAGGCAGAACACAGTATATGTAATAGATAAATCTAAAAAAAAAGTACCCAGAGGGCTAGTGAATGTTCAGGATTAGACTACCTGCTGCTCTTACAGAGGACCTGGGTTCAACAACCCCCAGCACCCACAACCATCTGTACAATACTCCTAGAAAAATTAATGTGACAATAAAAGTAGCTGTAGGCCTTGTATAGACACATGACTGTGTAGAATGGAGGTCAACCTAAGATGTCTTCCTGAAGGCTAGTCCCTCACTGTGGTGATTTGAACAATGGCCTCCGTGGGGTTGGAGATATGACCTATCAGTTAAACAGACCCACATGGCAGCTAACTCCAGTTCCCGGAAACCGGACACCTTCAAACAAACATACACGCAGTGTACACTAAATAAATAAATCCTAAAAAAAAAAAAGCCTCCAGACTCATATTTGAATGGTTATGGGCAAGTTTGTCACTGGGGGTGGGGTGGGCTTTGGGGTTTCACATGCCCAAAGCAGGCCCAGTGCAGCTGCTCATCCTGCTCAAATGAATGACCTCCTTTCTAAGTTGCTGTGGTCACATGCCTTTTCACAGCAATAGAAACCTTAAGACATTCACTGAACCCAGAATTTGATCACAATTATGGCTAGCCAGTAAGCTCTGTCTCCACCTACACTAATGTTAAGTCCGGTGATCCAATGCTTTACCAACTGAGTGTCCTGTGGTTTCCATATGTGGTCTCACTACGTAGGATCCAGCTGTCCTGTAAACCAGGCTGGCTGAAATGCAGAGATCCACCTGCCTCTGGTGGGACCAAAGGTGGCCCGACTGTCTCAATACACGAGCAACGTAATCACTGTTCAAGGTTTATTTGGTGTTTTCATTGGCATGACACTTGGGTAGTTGGTTACATCATCCATATGCAGATCTTACTTATACAATATTTCAATGTACACTACAGACACATAATACACAAAATAATAATATCCTTTAGAAGAGTTATGACAAGATATGCATAATGGACTTACACACTGGAGCCAGGTTGGGACTAAACGGGGACTCATTGGCCTAGGCATGTTCGGTGAGGTTGACAGTGCAGACACAGGCTCACGGCTAATTGAAGCCTGCACACAATTGGCAGTGTGCCTTGGAGACAGGACTGTCACACCAACCAAGTCACCACTACACAAGTACCACTTAGCATCAGGGTAGAACTGTGGGAAGTGAGGTTTCCTCCAGGCTACCTTAACACAAGCACACTAAGCACAGCTCAGATGAGTAGACAGATGTGTGTGGTCTCCATAGAAACCCTGCAGCAGCCTGGACAGTGAAGCCCTAGGGTATCTGAGGATTTCAGAACTGCAGCTCTTTCTGGATCCCCCAGAGCGTATCTGCGCTCTTCTTCAAGCGAGCCTCCTCTTCAGAAGTGAGAGTCACCTTCACAACATCTGAGATTCCATTTTGTCCCAGGACACAAGGAACACTGAGGAAGACTTCATCGTTGATTCCATAGAGACCCTGGACACGAAACGACAGGAGATTACATTTTGTCTACACATCCTCAGGTTTCCTGGGATTTAGCTCTTATACAGTTAAAGTCTTTTTGAAACAGAAGTCCTGATCTAGTCTGTTCCAGAGATATCCAGGAACGATGTAACAATGGACAACAGTGTAGTAGAAAGTCAGTCATTAAGATAGCAACAGCTAGGCTTGGCACATGCCTGTTATCCCAGCACACGGGAGCTAGGGGCAGTTCAAGGCCAGGCCAGCAAGCATCACCTAAGACCCCTGTCTCAACCCAATTTCTCTAAGACTGGTAACAGCTGAGTAGGGTCTGCCATCTGACTCAGGATAACTTAGTGTTATACCTTCAATGCTGACAGGACATTAATTCCACAGGTCAGCCATTTGTTTCCAAAACAAAAGCATGAATGGATGGAATTCACTTCAGCCAGTGACTGGGAGTTTCCATTAGTCTTCTTAAGACTTTGTAAAGCCAAGAGCCGGGCGTTGGTGGCGCACGCCTTTAATCCCAGCACTTGGGAGGCAGAGGCAGGCGGATCTGTGAGTTCGAGGCCAGCCTGATCTACAAGAGTTAGTTCTAGGACAGCCTCCAAAGCCACAGAGAAACCCTGTCTCGAAAAACCCAAAAAAAAAAAAAAAAAAAAAAAAAAAGACTTTGTAAAGCCAAGAGTTAACCAACATAACATGCCTCTCGACAATACATTACCTTAATCATGGTAGAGATGGGATGCACCCGCCTAAGATTCTTCATTATGCTCTCAGCCAAGTCGGCCACAGACAGGCCAATGGCCCAGGATGTGTAACCCTTCAGTTTGATCACCTCATAGGCACTGCGGAATAGGAAGAATGGAAGAGGGTGAAGGGCAGGGGAAAGACAAGGAAAATAAAGGTTTTACTGAACATATTTTACAATAAATAAAAACCACCAAGACATTTAGATATTTAAGCATGACCTCTGCCAGTAAGGGCAAAAAGTTTGACCCTCCCCTCTATGGACTAAGAATCTTGTACATTGATAGAGGGAATATTACAAATCCTAGATTCTTAAGTAAACATTTATAAGTGAACATTGCTTCTTAGCCTGAATCAAAGCCAGGTGGTGGCGGCACAGGCCTTTAATCCCAGCATTTGGGAGGCAGAGGCAGGCAAATAGATCTCTGAGTGTGAGGCCAGCCTGGTCTACAGGGTTTCAGGACAGCCAGGACTATACAGAGAAACCCTGTCTCTAAAGACAAAAAACAAAATGAGCCAGGCCATGGTGGCACAGGTCTTTAATCCCTGTATTCGCGAGGCAGAGGCAGGCAGATTCCTGAGTTCAAAGCCAGCCTGATCTGCAAAGCAAGTTTCAAGACAGCCAGGACCACAGGAAAACCCTGTCTAGAAAAAACAAAACAAACAAAAAAACCCAAACTAATGAAAAGACTCTAGACCATATTTATTTATACCCATATTATCCAAAGTTGGCTGTACTTCTATTAGTATAAATAAAATAAACTTTTGTTACACATCTTATTTCTGGTGGCTGCAGAGGTGGCTCAGTGGTTAAGAGGACCGGCAGCTCTTGTTGATTCATACCACCAACAAGATGGCTTACAAGTCTAACTCCAGTTCATGGAATCCTGTGCCCTCTTCTGGACTACATGGATACTGCATGCATACAGTACAGACAGAACGCACAAAAATAAATCCATCTTATAGAAAGACCTTTCTGAGTGAATTAATATGTTGTCAAGGGTAGAACTAACTTAATTTATTTGATCTTGATTTAAAAAGATATTTTTTAAAGATTTATTTATCACATATACAGTGTTCTGCCTACATGCCAGAAGAGGACACCAGATTGAATTGTAGATGGTTGTGAGCCACCATGTGATTGCTGGGAATTGAACTCAGGACCCCTGGAATAGCAGTCAGTGCTCTTAACCTCTGAGCCATCTCTCCAGCCCTAAAAAGATCTTTTTTGTACTGCAGATCTGTCAAACTACTTTCCTGGAAGATGGTACCACCTCACATTCCCAAGGTGTTAATTTTTACAAATGGGAGACTGAAATCAGAGTCAGCACCTCTTGCTTCTATTTGGTGCTGCATTTCAGTTTTCTTCGTGCATAGCATTACGACTAACAAAGCTGAAGAAAAACCGTTGTAAACAGAAGCACAAACGGAACGCTACTAAAACCTAACCCTTTCAGACACACACTTCGGTTCCTGTGCCGCTGATCACGAAGGCTCACCTGTCAACCACCTGCTTGTGGACCTCCTTCCACTGCTCCTTGTCGGCATCAGAGCCCAGCTCTGGATTCAGATTCTTCAGGGAGACACCAGCGACATTCACACCGCTCCACACGGGCACTAGAACAAACAAGCAGCTCACACCACTGCTCCACACAGCAGCACAGAACACTAACCAGGCCCACCTCTCTACCCTAATCTGCAACGGAAGGCCAAGATTACCGAAGCCTTGAATTTCAGAGTGCAGAAAACCAAGATCTGTAGACTCTAACGTACTTTCCACTAAAATGTGTAGGCTATGCATTTACAATCGATAAGAACGATTTCACACTTAATTCACTGGCATACGAATCTGAGAACTGCACGAACATAACCTTCTCAACTACAACCTAACAATGTTTCCCCTGATCTGGCTGATGTTGTCAGGGGCGGGCGATTCAAGCCAAATTTAAACTGCTGAATGAATTACTCGACTGAAGTTATCCTAAGAACCATGGCTAACATGGCCAGGAACTGAGGGCATAGCTTAGTAGACTGTATGCTTAGCACATGTGAGGATCCTGGGTTCAATAACTAGCATCAAGATCAATGAATGAATGAGTGAATGGACAAGCTAGGCTGGGCACGGTGGCTCATGCCAGAAATTCCCACACTCAGAAGACAAAGGCTGGATTGTTGAGTTCCAAATCAACTACAATGGTAGACCCTGTCTCAATCTTTAAATAAATAATACACCCAAGCTTATTTACTTTCATAGAAATAAAATTTCATTATTGTCCCTGTCATAAATGCCATTAACATGGATACTTGAGTTAAGACTTTTTTTTGTTTTTCGAGACAGTTTCTCTATAGCTTTGGAGGCTGTCCTGGCACTCACTGTGTAGACCAGGCTGGCCTCGAACTCACAGAGATCCGCCTGCCTCTGCCTCCCGAGTGCAGGGATTAAAGGCGTGCGCCACCAACACCCAGCGAGTTAAGACTTTTTAAAAAAGATTGATTATGTATATAATATCTTACAGGACCTCTGAACAGCAGCCAGCCAGTGCTCTTAACCTCTGAGCCATCTTTCCAGATCACATTAAAGACTTTTATAAAGTAAAGAAATGCCTAGAGACGTGTTACACTATCTTTGTTTCCAAAAAGAGAAAAACTGACACTAAAGACTTACCACTGGAGTCTCCATGCTCCCCTAGGACCCATCCGTGACAGCTTAGCGGGTGAACACCCAACCTTTCTCCCATCAGGTAACGGAACCGAGCAGAATCCAGATTGCAGCCACTTCCAATAACTCGGTTTTTGGGAAAGCCACTTATTTTCCAAGCCACGTAGGTCAAGATATCCACTACAAACACAAAAAGCCCACAAAATTTAGATAACATAAGATGGATCAGTATTTTTGTTAAGATCTTTACTAAAACTCATGTCCAAATATTCAAAGTATTACTTAAAGATTACAGTGCACCAATTAAGATAGAATTACTCATAAAGTTACTCGTTTCTCCAAGATCAAGAGTAGGAAACTCTAAACTTTGCAACTCCATTTAGAAGCCTTTAACATTTTTTAATGTTTCTTTTTTAATATTTTCTTTTATTTTATGTACATTGCTGTCCCGCCTGCATGTGTGTCTGATGAAGGAAGCCAGATGCCCTGGAACTGGAATTACAGACAGTTGTGAGCTGTCATGTGGGTGCTGGGAATTGAACCTATGTCCTCTGGAAGAACAGCCGGTGCTCTTAACCGCTGAGCCATCTGTCCATCTCCAGTCCCTTTAACATTCTTAAATGAACTATTTCATAAAAACACACAACTACAGGAAACTAATGAATACAGTACAACACGTCATCAGAATAAGCAGGGTGTCTTTTTCTGCACTAAAAGTCTCACCTGGGTTTGAAACAATAAGCAGCTTGCAGTTTGGACTGTACTTCACAACGTTGGGAATGATGAACTTGAAGATGTTCACGTTTCGCTGGACCAGATTGAGTCGGCTCTCTCCCTCTTGCTGACGGGCCCCCGCTGTGACAATGACCAGCTTGGAGTTCGCAGTCACACTATAGTCTAGAGAAAAAAAACCAGAAATGAAGGTCCCTTTAGGGAACTTTTACCTACCCAGCAAAAACTCATTCTATAAACCGCTGTCCACACAGCAGATGGTGACCTACTGATACTCATTACTTTCCCTTTGGATGCACTCTTTTCTAACTGTGGTCTCTTCAGGATGGGGATAATATCGCCGCCTTTCTCATAGTGCACATTTAGTTACATTTTATCACAACAGGAAGGAATACAGTTCATCTGATTCTCTATCAATTCCTTATGTCTATATTTCCACCATAACATAGGACATTCTCTTTCTCCCCTCCTTCACTTGAGACATGCACCCCACACCTGGCATTTTCTTACTTCTTAGCTAGCCACTTAATTGTTGCTGAGAGCCCAGCAATCTTTTCCAACCCCCCCCCTTTCTTGTTGCTCCCAATCTTCTGTAGGCCCTGTGCCACCGGGCAGCTGCCCCAGAGAGATGCCTTTCAGGTAAGGGGTCAAAGACTTCCAACCCTGTGTTCCTGGCTGGTGTCAGTTAAGTGTAAAAAGGTAGAGTCAAGACTGTTGCACAGGTCTCTAACGTGAAGTCCTCAAGTCTGTGTTAGTGAGTGTGAACAGGGCAGAACTTTTAAACGGGGAGGTCGTTAGCCAGAACACTGGGCTGGCGTGCACAAGGCCACCCAGGGTTCCATCCTAGCAACATACCCTTGAAACAATGCAGATTCAGATCTCACTACCTTCTAATTCAGAGGATTTCCATACATGTACAATCAGGTTTCCACTTAAAAAGCTTTCCTAGCAACTCAAGTTTTGATAGGTATTGAGAACCAAAGTATCCCGGGGCCCTCCTGTCTTGAATGAAAGACAGAATTATAAAGAAAGGATTTCAGGCCTGTGGAAGAACGTAAAACTGAAAGTCTAACACGGACTAAGGGATGTTGACCCCAGCCCACCTTTGCCAGAGACAATTTTTGGTGTTCTGAGGAAAAGGCTGCCATGCTGGAGATCCATCATCTCTCCCTTCAGCTTGTCTTCCATGACATCAACAAGGGCAAGCTCATCTGCTAAGTCCTAAAAGACAAGTTTTCGTTAAGTCTTTGTCAGGATGCATTCAAAATGGCAGGCCACCTGAACCCACTGCTTCCCAGATGGCCCCATGCAGAGCCCAGTCTCTTTCCTACTGTGGGGGAGGCTGTATGGCACTACGGGTCAGTACCAAGGCTTGGAACAAGGCCTGGGGCATAAAGCTCAGTGGTAGACTGTTGCCTAACATGAGTGAGACCTTAAGATGGGGGAGGGGAGACTCAGAATTAATGAAATGCAAAGATGGGCACAGCAATGCATGCCTTTAATGACAGTTGGGAGGCACATACAGTCAAAGCCTGTCTCCCAAGAAGAGAAAAAAAACCCACAGGTGTGGATCAACTCATGATTGCCGTACAGGAGGAAACCCTGTCCTAAAAAAAAATCATTTTTAATATTTGGGAGGCAGGCACATCGGAGTTTGAGGCTAGCCTGGTCTACAGAATGAATTCCAGAACAGCCAGGGTTACATATACATAAATATATACTAACATTCACCCTGTCTCAGAGAGTGTTTTCTAATCCAATTATAAGGTTATCTGACCAATTAAACTTCAGCTCTGATGGAGACGGCTCGAGAGGGGAAGGCACTTCCTGCACGAGCCTGGTGGGCAGAGTTTGAAGCCCAGAACCCATAAGGTAGGAGAAGCCAGTTACCCTCAGTTACCCAGTGCCCGCGTGTGCACACACCACCCACCCACACACACTTTCTTTTCCTTCTCAAAGGAAAACTATTATAAGTCAGGGAACAAGAGGGGTTGGATAGAAATTCAAGATATCCCATTCAGTATGATATTAATTTTTACCACAGGTACACACAAATTTCAATTAAAAATTACTTGAGAGCTGGGCATATAGCTCAATGGTTACCTACCATGTGGGAGAGAGACCCTAGGTTCCTTCAACTCCCCGCACTCTTTCTTGCTGGTAGGGCATGCTAACATACTGTAGACCATTTTAAATAAGTCTTCCTTCGCTAACCTTTGATACTGCTACTTTGGATAATCCTTTGTGTATCACCACGTTGCAACTTTGTTTCACAGAGGGCTCTGTTGAATGAGTGCCTGAACCTGGACAGTTTTATATACAGTGTGACAATGTAGGGCTCCCCCTATGCACCCGCTTGTGACATGAAGGATCCCCACTTACCTTCATTAAGATACTGATGGCACAAGCCATGCCAACAGCACCGACCCCAACAACCGTGATCTTGTTCTGGGGGACCTGTTCTTCCTTAAGCAGATTCACAATCAGCTGGTCCTTGAGGGCTGTCATCTTGGAGGACTTAGAACTTTTGGGGACCTAAGGTGGAAACATTTCCTGTCACTGAGGTCTCTCCAAAGTGTAATCACCATGGTCCAGTCTTTGCCATCCTTTGGCCTACTTTCCACTAAGTGACTGAAACGGGCAAAAGTGGAAAATGAGAAGCCACAGCATGTAAAGCTTAATGCCAGCTCTGCTGTGGCTCCTAGCATGAAGAAGGTCCTCACCTTGAAATGGAAAAGTAATACCGAGGCCTCCGAGTAAGTGTAGCCTCCTGAGGAATCACTCATTTTGATTGACTCTGAAAGGAGATGGCCTCTCCTTGGACACGACCAGAGAATCGCTCTCCCACTCTTTAATACCCAGAATGCCCCAGTAAGTAGGGTGCCAGGTTGCTCCAGTTAAGTACCAAAACTCAAGAGCAGAGGGCGCCAATAACGGCCATAAGGTGCGACCCTAAGGTAAAGTAACGTGCCGAGGCCCGCGCATGCGCAGGCTGCCCCCTCCCGACCCAAAGTTTTATGACCAGCCCGAATCAGTAGGACTGACAGGTCGGGCAAGCCGATGCGCGTGCGCATTATTAAAAGAGCCGGGTAGCGAGGTAGTTCCAGCGGCTGCTGGCCACGGGTGAGACTTCCAAGCAGTCAGTTCGGGGCCAGACTTCGGACCTTACTGCAGTCCAAAGCACACCCCAAGCATGGAGAGAAGCGGCCGGTAGCCACCTTGGCTTGGCGCCAGGTTCAAATTTCAAGCACGGATGCCAGGAAGCAGGCAGGGCCTTTTAGCCACCCACCAACTAGGGCGGGGCCTCACCCCCCCCCACGGTGAGGCCGCTAAGGGGAAATTCTCTTCCGTTTCGAAATGAGTATACGTTACAGAGGGGCTAAGGCCTGGAGTCCCCTAACCACGAGGGACATACTGCCCCCGACCCCCACCCCAGCAAGCACTACGCCTATTCTTGATATTGTTCCAAAAGAGCAAGTAGACTCGTCAAGATCTCCGGGGCAGGCAGCTCAGGGCCAACGAGCCGGAATCCGGTCATCTTACAAGCGCTGCTATTTCCAGACAGTCTTGGAAGGTTCCTGCAGGCTGGGAGCAGGGAGAGGCGGGGGGGGGGCTCTTCCTGCTGAGAACCGGCCTCACCCAGACCTAAGTTCCGGGCCTCAGGACGCCTCTACTTCCACCTGCGACCCTGCTGGTGTCGCACCTCTCCCTGTGCTACAAGTTTCCCCTTTCCGTCTGGGGGTGCCCAGGGGCTGCCATTAACCCCGCCCTGTCCGCACATGGTGCGCACCCCAGGAGCCCCCTAATAAACTGCATTTAAGCCAAAAGCGCCCCACAATCTGTAGGAAGCAGCCACTCCACCAACCCCCGCAAGGGAAAATGCAAAACCGCAGGGATCCTCCCAAGTACCCACCCGGGATGTGCTGAGGCTTTTCCGGTCCCCACGGGCTCGAGCAACCGGGACCTCAAGTTTCGCACTGCTCTTGCTTCCTGTTCTGTCGCCCCCACCCTCAGGCCAGCCCCTCGCTAGTCCTTCCCTCGACACCCGGGCTCGCCGCCCCAGGCTGGGTGGGGTCGCCTGCTGCTCCCTGCACCGTAGCGCGGTAGCCCACGTGCGGACCACCGCCCAGGCCTGGCACCCTGCGCCTCCACCCGGCACAGGGGCCACCCTCCCCGCCCCCGCTGCAAGCCGCGTGGAGATCCGCCGTACCGCTAGTGCACAATGAACGGCGTCGGGGGAAACAGCCGCGTGGTCCGAGACGGGCGACGAGGACACAGGCTCCAAGCACTCTGAGCTGCGCGCGGGCGGGGCCTTAAAGGGAAGCTCCGGGCTGACGTCAGAGCGGGAGCCCGGTGGACGTGCAGGAACCCACGTGTACCCTGGGCCCGGGATCGGCGCCCTGGCGGGCGGGGCCTTGCGCGCGCAGCCCGGTGGCCCCTCCACGTGTGCTGAGTCCCCGACAGGAACAGCCAAACCCTACGTGTGGTCCGCAGCCTCAGAAGCGGGATCCCGAAATGCATTGGTCCTCTGCTTCCTTTTCCGTAAAACTTGGGGGACTCAGGGAAACCCTGCTCACTTTCTCCATTGCTGTTCGCAGTCCTTTCTGGCATGATGCAGCAGGCCCTCAGTAACCATTGAGGGAAAGCAATGCCGGCACTGCGATGTGTTTTTCTCCTGCTACCCTTCCCAGCTTCTGAGGTCTTGTGAGCGACGCGGGCCAGTTTAAACCACCCCATCCATCCCATAGGCCTTTGTGTTTCAGCCTTACCAGAAACCATCAATGCACTGGCTTGTTTTCACATCCCCCTGTCTTTAAACTTTTTTCTGTAGTTCCTTTACATACTACCAGCTCCCACTCCTCGCCCAGCTTCCCCTGTCTGGTGTGTGACTCTTCAGGTACTCCACTACTGTGACAGGATGTGAAATACAATTTGCAAATGCTTTAATTTCCTTAGGGATAGGAAGGACCTAACAAATTGTGGCTTTCAGCCCTGCTCACCAACCTCCCGGGAAGGGAGGTGTTTACTGCAGATTAACATCAATTAGTCTTGAACAAGATTTGAAGGGCTCTGGTTTGGGGACCCTGGAGCTGGGCGGGCACTAACTCCCAGAGAGGATGAAGCTCTCAAGCCCCTACTTGCCCTCGGCATGCCTTTCATCTGGTGCACATCTGGATCCATTGTCGTGTCTTTTATAAGAGTAGGTTAGGAGTGTGATGAGGGCCAGGACCCTTGCCTTGTGCCCACAAAGGCCTGGGTTCTACCCTCAGTAGAGCACAAAAGAAATTTTAAAAAAGTCACAACAGTAGGGCCTGGAGAGATGATTCTGCCATTCGTTAAGAACACAAAGCTTGTAATTCCACTTCCAGGGGATCCAACATCCTTTTCTGGCCTTCACAAAGCCTCCCTCCCCTATACACAAATAATTAAAATTAATTTTGAAAAGTCAGAACAAGAGAAATGAAATTCAGCTTTTAAAATAAACAGTAACAGTGTGGTTATGAATCCTAAGAGCAATCCAAACCAGTGTTAAGTCAGATGGAGGGAGGTGCTGGGAGCACCCCAGTTTAAAGTGCCTGGGCAGAAGAACAGGTCACAATCTCGTAACTACTTGTGATTCCGGTCTCAGGTTGGGACCTCTTCTGAGACTGAGCTGTTAACTTGCCCCAAGGAGAGCTTGTTTGAGCTGAGTTACAGGATGCCCAGCCTAGGCTCATCCGCTAGGAAATTGCTTTATGCACGCAGACACAGACACACACACACACACACACACACACACACACACACACACGTCTGTCCCCAGGAGTATTCTGGAGAGGGATATTGTTTTTTCACTTAGAGCCACCCATATACCCACAGAGTGGAAATTCCGTCTTCTCGCCTCCCCCAACACACTGGTCTGTACACCCTTCAGTAACCCCATTGCAGTTAAGAGGGTAGGGTTCTGCTTCTCTTCTGGGATACAGATGGGCCTACTTCCTCTCAGTACTGTCCATTATCCTCCACAGCCCGGCTCCCCACTTCTCACAAATGTATCCTTCACAGCCCGCTCCCCACAAGTGTTATCACACACTGCCCCATTTCCAGTCTTCCACACAGGCAGTTCCCTCTGCCTGAACACCCCCTCCCTTGACACCAGACCTGCCTTCCTGAGCCCACGTAGTCAGAGACCGAGTACTCTTCCTTGAACTCTGCATTAAACTGACTCGTGTTGGGTCCTTTCTGTCTCACTACACTTTGTGAACTGGGGAGGAGTTTCCCCGGTCATCTCCATAACCCTGGCACGGACATTTTCTGTTTAACAAATTTCATTTTGTACTAAAGGCCTGCTATGTAAAGGGGCCATATTAAGTGCCAGGGACACAAAAATGGCCAAGGCAGACAGCTGTGGCACATGCTCGTAGTTAAAATCCAAGATAGAAAAAAGAAAAAAAAAATCCAAGATAGAAGTCAATCTTGGTGGTTTACATAGCTGTGGTTCCAGCACTTGGAAGGTAGAGGCAGGAGGATCAGAAATTCAAGGCTAACCTTGGCTACATAGTGAGTTCAAGGCTGGCCTGGGATGTAGACTTGGTCTATAAAACAAGCAACCAAAGGCAAACAAAGCAAAAATAAAATCGTGTCACACTGCCACAAAGAAGCTAACAACGCTCTGCGTTCAGGAGAGACAGAGCACCAGCTAGTCATCTGAGCAAAGAAACCAGAGAAGGCTTCCTGGAAGAGGCAGCATCAGAATCTGGGTGAGAAGATTTCAACGGGCTGATTAGGCGTCGGGAAAGCAGAGGAAAAGGAATGAAGCAATGCGGAGACCACAAGATGCAAGGCGTGTGGAGACATCTTTAGCCTTCAGCGTCAGGCTAAGACGGTAGGTGTGTTTTTTCTGTTCAGGTTTTGGTGGCCGGAAGTCACTGAAGTTTCTAAAGAGTGGGAAAGGCAGGGTGAAAGCAAGGTGACTGAAAAGCATCGAAAGAGGGTGCCTTGTTTGGTGACTGTACAGAGCACACGCGGACAGGACACGTGAAGAGCACTAAGGCCTGTACACAGGACACACATTTCCCTAACACACAACCCTCCTTCACACCCGAAGTCCCTGTGAACACTCACTGCCAGTCTGCCTGTTTTCACCTTGTCCACGACTGCAAGGCCGATGGCTTTCCTGAGATGCAGGGCCCAAGATGCAGAGAACCTCATCTGACTCTGTCCTCGAACTGCTGGACAGTGCTGCGTACGTGCCAAAGCAGAGGTTCCTCTCCCTCTCTCAAGTGAGACAGCGGCACCTGCCCTGAGAAACTCTTTGTGTCACACACCCCCTCCCCCAGTTCTCAGCCCATCCACCCCTCAGATGAGGTGTGTGAAATCTGAAGACTCCACCCCAGCTTCTCAGGCTTTCCTGGTGCCACCTCCTGGGGTGGGGTCTCCGACACCTCCTAGGATCCTAATGCCTTCTCCTCCCCCTCTCCCCTCTGCTCTTCTAGGCCAGTGCTAAATAGTACTGCCTGTGTTTCCTATCGGGACTTGGACTTCTTCTCATCATTCTCTCTGAGGTTCCCTGAGAGAGTCCATCTCAGGAACTCCATCCTCCTCCAGCCCCGTCTTACTCCTCTTACATGTGGGGAGAAGGGGCAGCTGTGTTCTTTGCTCTCCACTCTTCCTGAGAGAACAGGGGTGTCCCATTGGCAGCACCCCCCTCAAACAATGTCACAAGAACACAAGTGACTTTCTAGCTGAGGTCAGTGCAGCAGAGGGAGTCCCAAGTCCCACCGGTCCCCAATGTGGCTTCCCATAGCAAAATATGACAGGGAGGGTCATGAAGGCTGTGACTGTCTTTCCTTCTGATATTTTGGGTGATATGGCTTAACCAAGATGAGTACAGCGTGCAGCCTGCTGAAGAGGGGACACTGGCAGGGTGGGGGTTGGGTCAAGAGACCGGTGTTCTTGAGCAGGCTTGGCAGGGCATATCCATAATCCCAGCAGTTGGGAGATGGAGAGGATCAGGAGTTCAAAGACAACCCGGGCTTTGCCGTGAATCTGAGGCCAGCTGGGCTGTGTGGGGTGTGGGGTGGGGATGGGAGAGATTTCTGATAAGAACCTATCATTTCTGAACTCTGTACAGATTGTTTTAACCTTCTCCTACCAAACGGAGAACTACATTCTGAGTCTTGGCTCAAAGAAACGAGGGTAAATTATTGAGAAATACCGGGTGGAACCAATCCAATTAACAGTATGAATACCGTCCTGGAGGTCTATTTGTCATTTCCTGGGGCTGAAAGGGGAAGGGACAAGGACTGAGCTGTGAGGCTGCTGGCTGCTTTTCCTTTAAACTGTTTACACAACATGTATGTGGCCACATCTCAGAAAGCAGGTTCTAGCTGGCTAGGTGAGGCTCCAGACCCTGTTCCTCCAGCGTGCTCAGAGGTCTCCTGACCTGGCAGGCAGTCTAACCTTTTTTAAGGGGGCAAGGGGCTCTGGTTCTGCTTCGAGGCCTAAAGGGAAGCCCCTGATGCCTACATCAGAGACCTGTGACTGTGGTGGGGCTGACAGCTTGTGGAAAAGAAGGCTCTGCCTGTAATCACATTAGGTTTACTGGGTCCTTTACTTGTGAGTGGCTTGTGATGGTTTTCCCACACGTTCTTACTTGTTTATGTTTTGTACTGAGACAGGGTCTCATTTATCCCAGGTTGGCCTTGAACTCACTCATGTAACCACGGATGGTCTCCACATTGTAAGTGCTAGGACTGCAGGTGTGCACCAGCATTTACGCAGTACTGTCGACGAACCACTGGCCTTTGAGTATGTCTGGAGGCACTCTCTACCAGCTGCATCTCGTCCATGGCACCCCCTATCCACTGTCAAGGCATTTTGACCCTAATTCGGAGACCTTCTAAAACCAGAATAGGAATGTGAACATTTTACTGATAACATTACCAAAGCACAGCTGGGTGGTGGTGGCGCACGCCTTTAATCCCAGCACTCCGGAGGCAGAGGCAGGTGGATCTCTGTGAGTTCGAGACCAGCCTGGTCTACAAGAGCTAGTTCCAGGACAGCCTCCAAAGCCACAGAGAAACCCTGTCTCGAAAAACCAAAAAAAAAAAAAAAAAAAATTACCAAAGCACAAAGTATTTCACAGTTTCAGATTACACAACTCACAACTTGGAACCACCACATGCATCTCAAACTTGTATACTACTTGTATACTAGCTTTCCTTGGCCAGCGTCACTCCCTGGACTCTCCCGCCTGGCAGCCTGGGAGGATAGTAGGGAGACAGTCGCCCTTTGCTCTCTAGATATCCAAGGGCAAAGGTGACCCCGGTCCTGCCCAGCAGAATCGTGCAGGGCGGTGGCAGGAAGGTCCAGGCAGCTCACCAGGCCACAAGGGTACTTTGAGGTCATTTTAGTCAGCTTCCCTCTGCTGGCACCTCCTTAATCTTGCATGACCCACGTGGGTACAAGGCCAAGCCCTGCCTTTGGTGCAAACACTTGTAACATCAGGCTACAACCAAGGGCATCCGAAGGTTCCCTCATCCCCCAGCAGCAGTCCTGAGACACACGCATCCAGAGGTCTTTGTAGCCTGGACACATCTGTACTTATTGAATCAGAAGGACAGGTGGCTCTGCTTCACTTGGTCCCCAGAGAGGACATTATTAATTCGGGGAGCGGGGGCAGAGAAGGGAAGTGCTCTGGTCAGCGGTGGTGATTCGGAGACCAGACTCTCAGACTCAGACTTGGGCTTCCTTGTGTATCTGCAAGCCCGGGCTTCTCCCTGGCCTTAGGGTGTGGCTCTGCTGCCAGTGTCTGGCTTCTGGGTTTTTCCACTGTATCCGGTCTCCTGTAGCAGCCCTTGCTTAGTGGTAGGAGTGGCAACTGGACATTGAGGATTTGCTCTACAGGAGGCCACTCCCCAGCTCTTAAGGCTGCAGTCCTAGAGGCTACCTCCCCAGGTCCCTTGGCCCCAAACTGAGCTGGCTCTATAGCACCAAATCCCCCCCTTCTTAAAGAGGCTGCAGATGGGCCCTAGCTGTGCCAGCATCTCCATGGCAACTAGGGCTCCCAGCTTCTTGCCAGCCTGCCTGGATCAAGTGCTTGCACATTCATAAAGCTTCCTTGTAGACCCCAAGATTGGCTATGGCCCCAAGCCCACACACCCTACCAATACATGAACCAGTATTTAAGGAGCCCACTCAACTGGCTTGCCTTGAAGACCTCAAAGTTGTTTGACGAAGGTTCGAAACAGGAAGGTTAGCAACTGCCTCTTTTCTTGGAGTTGGCCCAACTGATTGATTTCTCTTGGTAGGTTACCCATAGGCTCCAGTGTTTAAGCTTTTTGTTTTGTTTTTTGTTTGTTTGTTTTTGTTTTTCGAGACAGGGTTTCTCTGTGGCTTTGGAGGCTGTCCTGGAACTCGCTTGGTAGTCCAGGCTGGTCTCGAACTCACAGAGATCCACCTGCCTCTGCCTCCGGAGTGCTGGGATTAAAGGCGTGCGCCACCAACGCCCGGCTAATGTTTAAGCTTTTTTTAGGGCAGTGGGTGAAAGTTAAAATCCCACTTTGTTAGTTGGCTTTAGACTTTGCTCCCTGGATGTGGAAATGGGGATGATAGAAGACGGTCTGCAAAACTCAGGCCGCAATCCGGAATTTTCCCTTCTCCATCCCATCGGAAGGCCCCTGGGCTGTAGATTGTGCCAGATTCTCAGCTGGCCTGCTAATCAGTGTGGAATTAAAGACTCCGGAGAGAGTGGTCAGCAGGGGAGGGAGGGAAGGGGGGGATCAGCAGGGAAGGGAGGGAGGTGGGGGGAAGGAGGAAGGGAGAGATCAGTAGGGGAGGGGGAGAGAGAGAAAGAGAGAGAGAGAGAGGGCAACAGGGAGCAGGGGCTGGTGTGGGGGGTCAGGCCAAGCCAATCTGCACCCTAGTTGGCAGATGAACTCCTCGAGGGAGTCGGGGTGAAAAGGTAGAACACAGCTGAACAGGAGCTTGAGGAGCCTGGATTCCTTCTGGGCCTGGCTGCCGGTCTCCTTGGCTTCCAGCCTTGGAGGAGGCAGAAGATGGGTCTGAACCTTTCCCATCCAGTCACTGTAGAACCAGAAAGTCACAGCTCCCGGCTTCCGGGGCATGCCTTCTTTTCTGCCTCAGCTTCTTTCCCATTCCCTCAGGGGGAAGTTGGGTCTTTGTTTGATTTGCGCTTTGGTAGTTCTGTGATGCTGAAAGCGGGATTAGAGACTGGAGAGAACAGCAGGGGGGAGGATTTGGGTCTCTCCGGCTGTTAATTGACATAATAAGGGGCTGGGGATCATCTCAGAGGAGGAGGGGTCTCAGAAGCATGGGGCTTCTCTTTGTAGTGAAAACCATGGGTTTGAGCTGCTTTGAATGATTTTTATTTTATTTGTATGTGTTTTTGAGACAGGGCTTTGCTATGTCCTTGGACTCCTGATGCCCCTGCCCCCACCTTCCAATGTAAGAACTCAGTGTTAGACTCTAGCCATTGCTTTACATTGGTCCTCCAGGCCTAAGCTATTGACAGGCACCAACTGGGACACTGCAGATGGAACTTCTCACCCAGAAAGTGACTTGACATCAAAGGGTACTGATGCTAAGATGTAGGCTTACACTCACGTTACTTCTGGGTATCATGAAGCCTGACTAAAGGCTCAAGCTATGAGCCTCCCTGCTCTCAGAAAGGACTAGAGGAAGCTCCTCTTTAGAGACCATGCCATGATGTCTATCACTGACGCTGGGACCTGAACGCTCCTCAGAGCCCCCATGATGCTTTGACCCTCTGTCTAAACATGGCATTAATAAATCTTGTTATAAATTCTTTAATCCCCAAGAATCTGTGGAATCTGTCGCAGGATCCTCGGGCTAGGAACACAGGCATGCATCACCATACATAGCTTGAAATTATTTTTTATTGTTCTTTTTTCTTTTTTGGGGGGGGTTTCGAGACAGGGTTTCTCTGTGGCTTTGGAGACTGTCTTGGAACTCGCTCTTGTAGACCAGGCTGTTCTTGAACTCACTGAGATCCACCTGCCTCTGCCTCCCGAGTGCTGGGATTAGAGGCATGCGCCACCAACACCCGGCATAGAAGTTTTATAGTCTTACAGAACAATTAAAATCATAAATCAAGGCGAGTTTAAAGTTCATTGGTGGTTTTACCAGAGAGGCAGGTACAGAGAAACAGGGCAGTTTTTCTCTAGACCTGGTTTGTGGAAGCTATCACCCTCAGGATGTCAGTTCCGACACAGAGGTGGGACAGGAGGTCTAAAAGTAGCCTAACGAACCTCTTGGACCAGCAACATTGCAGCCTCTCCAAGTACTGCAGTGCTGTCAGTCACTCTCTGCAGAAACAGCTTCCTCCCAGGGGTTCACATCATACTAGGACGCCGAACCTCATGGGCCCGTTCTTTGTGAGAATTGCAACAACAGGGCCAGCGAGACAGCTCAGTGGGTAGAGTACTGCTCCAACACCCGATGCCCTCAATTTGAGTCCCGGATCAGCTCCCACAAGGTGACAGGAGCAAGAGGTCCCAAGAGCACTGGCTGTTCTTCCAGAGGACCCAGGTTTGATTCCCAGCACCCACAACTGTCTTAACTGAGTTAAGTTCCAAGAGATCAAATGTCCTCTTTTTCTGATCTCTGTGGGCACTGTACATACATGGCATATATACCTGCAGACAACACACCCATACACACAGGAAAATAAGCATCTTAAAAAAACAAACAGAAGTTGCTCTCTGACGTCTACATACTTCTGCCTGAGCTTGCACACCCACAAGCATGGACACACACAATAGATTAAATAAAAATTAAGAAAAGATTTTTGTCGGTTGTGGAGGAACATGCCTTTAATCTCAGCACTCGGGAGGGACAGGCAGATCTCTATTGAGTTCGAGGTCAGCCTGGTTTACAGAGTGAGAAGCTGTTACACAGAGAAACCTTGTCTCAAAAATAAAGAAAAAAGCCGGGCATTGGTAGCGCACGCCTTTAATCCCAGCACTCGGGAGGCAGAGGCAGGTGGATCTCTGTGAGTTCCAGGCCAGCCTAGTCTACAGAGCGAGTTCCAGGCCAGCCTCCAAAACAATATAAAGAAACCCTGTCTTGAAAAAACAAAAACAATAAATAAATAAATGAATAAAAAAGATTTTAAATAACAATCCCTCACACTTACTGTACATTCATATGCAACGATCCTCTTAAACGCATTATATAATTTATTTCTTACAGTTATTCTGTTGAACAGGGAACGTCATCCTGTTTTACAGAGTTAGAATCTCAGGTAAAGTGACACAGTCAGGTGTGCTGGAGCCAGGTTTCAGAAACATGAAATCCATGTGATCTTGTCGTGTGTCCTCTCTGGAGGCCAGGCCTCTAATAAGAGCAGGGACAGGGCAGTAGATGTCGCTCCAGTCTGAGCACCCACTTAGCAAGCACAAGGCCGAGTTTCAGTCCCTCAGCAGCGTACAAACTGGGCCACTCATACCTGTAACTCCAGCACTGGGGACGTGGAGGCAGGAGGAGGTAGACGTCATTCTTAGCTACACAGTCAGTCTGAGCCAAACTGGGTTCTATGAGGAATAAAACAAAAACAATGACAAGAAAAAAAAGAAAGCCAAACTAAAACCCCTCGAAAGGTAAAAAACGAAACTCCCGAGCAGAGACAATACTTCTTGCCAGCTCCCAAGTGAACAACCAGGCCTCCCTGAAGAGCCTCTCAGAAATCTAATGGAGCAGAAAAGTCAATGAGGCTGACTGGAGGTGCAGCTGCCTGGAGGCCACTCATTGAGCTGGACGGCAGGAATGTGCTGGCCCAGGTGACCATGAGGGACAGCTCCTGCCAGCAATGCTGCGTCATCAAGTTCAATGGACAAGGTGCAGGGTGCGGGACCCAGGGGCTATTCAGGGACCACGGGTGATGGGGGGCGATGCGGGGCCCACGGGTGATGGGGGACACGGTGATACAGGGCCCAGGGTGGGATGCAGGACTGGGGCGGGGGTGTTTTTGAGACAAGGTCTCACCGTGTAGCTTTGGCTGGCCTGGAACTCGCTATGTAGATCGGGCTGACTTAGAAATCATAGAGATTGCAAGTGCTGGAATTAAAAGTGTGCACCTCCAAGCCTGACCTGGTTACATTTAAGGAAAACCCTGGGGCAGGATGATTCCTGTAGGAAATGGGTTGGAGCAGAAGGCATGGCTCACCTTTCTAAAGTTTACCTACTTTGGATTACCAGTGATGCTCTGAATTTTAGTTATTCATTATTTACTCAAGAGATAAATCTTGCCGGGCGTTGGTGGCGTATGCCTTTAATCCCAGCACTCAGGAGGCAGAGGCAGGCAGATCTCTGTGAGTTCAAGGCCAGCCTGGTCTACAGAGCAAGCTCCAGGACAACCTCCAAAGCAATACAGAGAAACTCTGTCTCGAAAAACCGAGAGAGAGAGAGAGAGAGAGAGAGAGAGAGAGAGAGAGAGAGAGAGAGAGAGAGAGAGAGAGAGAGAGAGATCTTACTCCGTAGCCTAGGCTGGCTCAGAATTTACTACTGTGTAGCTCAGGCTAACAGTTTCCCACCTCTGCAAAGCTCAGAGTTCTTGGTCCTGCACCAAGGTTTGTTCCAACTGCTTGCTCGGGCAAGGGCTGCCCCAGAGCCTGCCCTCCCCATCTTTTCTCCTTAAGGAGGAACGGATTATAACTAAAGTACAGGTTTGGGCTGGCTGAGGGAGGAGCTTCCTGTTTCCTTTTTTTTTTTTTTTTTATGGCATCCCTAATCTATCTACGATGTAAATGCACGAGGGTTTATGGCATTTATTTCTGCAGAACAGGCTGTGGCTTCCCTCATGCTTGCAATCACCTCTGATTAGAATGACAGTCATACACTGTCCACGCAGCAAGGAGAGTGAGGGACACGTCTCGGTTTCGCTCCATACTCTGGACTGATGAAGTTCTGGGTTGGATTCCTGGCTCTGCCATTCCCTGGGAGAATTTATCAAGTTACTTGGTTTTGTAGAGTCAGTATTGAATGAGAATGACATTTTGTAAGTTGTGAGGTTTAAATGTAAAGGTTGCAGCACCTCGTAAGTGTTCAATCAATGTTAGTCCGCCTTTCACATCCTTTTTAGCTGCGTGGAATCAACACTGTACACACTTCTCAGACGGCTCTCAGGAGTCTACACTCAGAGCTCGGAGACCTTTGACACCATTGTCTACCACCTGTTGCTGCCTTGTCAGGGGTGGCTTGACTCTGGGTGTGGCAGCTGCGGTCTCTGAGGCTGAGAACCAAGCTTCCAGCTAATTTTCAATTACCAGCTCCTCTTCTGTCCTCAGCCTGCTTGTCAGGGCGGCAGCACAAAGTGCAGGGAAGTCGCTGCTGGTGAGGCTGGCCCTGCAGTCCTCACAGACTTCATTCCAGGCAAGGGACTAGGAAAGCCCCGTCCTGAGGCTGGAGATAGGCTCCCAAAGACTGTTCTGAACACACAGTTTGCTGTTCCTGAAAAGCAACTACACACTTGTCTAACACTTTTTTTTTTGGTTTTTTTTGTTTTGTTTTTTGAGACAGGGTTTCTCTGTATTGTTTTGGAGGCTGTCCTGGAACTCGATCTGTAGACCAGGCTGGCCTTGAACTCACAGAGATCCGCCTGCCTCTGCCTCCTGAGTGCTGGGATCAAAGGTGTGCATTGCCATGCCCTGCTGCTTGTACATTTTTTAAAAAAGAGATTTATTTAGTATGTATACAGGATGCTGCCTACATGTATGACTCCATGCCAGAAGAGGACATCTCTGCAGCCCTGTTACATTTTTTTTAAAACTACAGTTGAAAGCCAGGTGTGATTGCCTATGTCTTTAATCGAAGCACTCAAGAAGTAGAAGCAGGTGAAACTGTGAGTTCAAGGCCAGCCTGTTGACAGAGTGAGTTCCAGGACAGCCTGGACTGTTACACAGAGAAACCATGTCTTTAAAAAAAACAAAAATGAAAATAAAAATAAAAACCTAGAGTTGAAATCTGTAACTACAATGTGCATGGAAGAGATTGAAGCAGGACTTGTGTGCATGCTAAACACACCCTCCCATACCAGTCAAGATATACTTCTACATTAAAAAATGCACATTCAGGACCAGCAAGATGGCTCAGTGGGTAAAGGAGCTTGCCACCAAGCCTGGAATCCTGGCTGAATTTGATCTCTGGATCCTACATGGTAGGACAGATCAGCTCTCACAGGTTGCATTCTGCCTAGTGTTTTGCACAATTCAGTATTAAGAATAATAAATGCAGCTGGGCCGTGGTGGCACACATCTTTAATCCCAGCACTCGGGAGGCAGAGGCAGGAGGCAGGAGGCAGGAGGCAGGAGGCAGGAGGCAGGAGGCAGGAGGCAGGAGGCAGGAGGCAGGAGGATCTCTGTGAGTTTGAGGCTAACCTGGTCTATAGACCTAGTTCCAGGACAGGCTCCAAAGCTGCACAGAGAAACCCTGTCTCAAAAAAACAAAAACAAAAACAAACCCAAATAACAACAACAACAAAAACCCAACAAAACCAAAACCAAAACCACTGGGCTAGTTAGAGGGTTAGTTGTTTTTTTAAATTGGTTCCAAGTATCCCAGGCTGGCCTATGTAACTTGCTATGTGACCGAGGATGTCTCCTGAGCCTCTTGCCTTTGCCTCCAAAGTGCTGTGATTACAGCTGTGCACCACCGTGCCCAGTTTATGGTTTGTGTGGTGGTGGAGAGTGAACCCAGGGCTTCCTGCCTGCTAGGCAAGCACTCTACCACCGGAGCCTCTAAGAGCTTGGATATCAGTAACTTAGGACAACTAGCTTGTGGGGATTGTGTAGACACGGTCCTCTTCCCTAGGTGGCTCCTTAGAAGCTAGCCTGACTCTCCATTCTCTCTCACTGTTCCTTAGTCCATGTTTTCACTCTGGAAAAAAAAAGCTCATTCAAACTGGGAGGCTAGCTAGGGATTGAGAAGTGCCCTGACCGGCTGTGGTGTTGGTATCTCCCCCCCTTTCATAACATTCTAGGGTGTGGAAGCAAACACACACACACACACACACACACACACACACACACACACACACACACACACACACACACACATCCCATGCTCTGGGAGTCTGGAGAGTGATGGGCCTCCTCCCTGAGAGGGCACAGCAGACTGGGCCTCACCTCTTGGAGTCTTCCCTTGATAACACCTTCCTATTGTCTTATGGGCCTGGGCTTGGGTTATGTGGCTTCTATAGTTCCTCCACATGTGCAACAGTCTCCGTAGGCATCCCGTCAATCACGTTTAAAGGTGCCAGCATCTTTTTATGATTTTACATAATAAACTTGTACGCACTGCTATTTGAGAGTCATGAGGAGAAAGGGGGTGGGGTTTAAAAGCAGGACCAGTCTAGCTGCTGTCAGAGTCTGGATAAATACACGGAATAAAGAAGGCGGGGCAGCCGGGCGTTGGTGGCGCACGCCTTTAATCCCAGCACTTGGGAGGCAGAGGCAGGCGGATCTCTGTGAGTTCAAGGCCAGCCTGGTCTACAAGAGCTAGTTCCAGGACAGCCTCCAAAGCCACAGAGAAACCCTGTCTCGAAAAACCAAAAAAAAAAAAAAAAAAAAAAAAAAAAAAAAAAGAAGGCGGGGCAGCCTGACAGACCCAAGAGGCTGGCTGTGAAAGAGATAAGGGGTGGGGGCAAGAGGTCAGCAGACATGCTGTTTCTGCATGTCCCTTTTGGCTCCTTTGACCTTTTAAATTATGCACATGTACTGCTTTGCCAAAAAACTCTCTCTCTACCAAAGCTGAATCACAGCAGGCAGAGCTAATGAGCTTTGGCCAACAGCCTGGAGATGTTAAGTAATAAGTAATAAAGGACAGGTCACTTACGACCTCTCGTTTGGGTCCAGGCACTAATCTAAGTGCCTCATGTGTTTCTTAGTTCATTTAATCTTCACAATAAATCGGAGTCATGATATCATGCCCATTTTACGTATGAAGAACTCAAAGTACCATCAAACGAAGTTCGTGCTCTACCTGTGGGTGCCGGCACTGGGACTTAAATCCAGGCATGCCAACTCAGTGATTTGAGTGCTGAATGTTAAACTATTCTTTTTATGCTAGACTTTTATTAATCTAATCTATTCATGGGAAAATGGAACGTGGCTTGCTCGTTTGGCAAGACATTCCTTCTTGCCTGTTACTGTTTTCATGTGAAACCCCCATATTTAGATCTCAGGTTATGTGAGCTGAAGTTCTGTAGTGATGGCCTTGAAAATAAACCCCGTGGACACAATGAACGGTGTCCACGTGGGTTTCTAGTTAACGTCCGTCTTTCCCCATCACCACTGAGAAGTGAACCAAAGCCCCCATTCGTGCAGGCAAGAGCTCTACCTAAGCTACATCCCCCGGCGCCAGCCCCACGAGGCACTTCAGGTGAGCGCCAGCCCCACGAGGCACTTCAGGTGAGCAGTGAGGTCACAGTGTGAGAGCCGTGTCCAGTAGAGCGGTCAGATTGTCTCTGGAGTTATACAAGCAGAAGGGTGGGCGGGCTGGGTGAAATGCTCAAGGTCACAAAACCAGTGAGCTACAGTGGTCAAGACCGACTCCGAACACGCTGAGTCCAGAGTCTGTGGCCTGTTGGACGGCTCTGTAATGCTGCATCTCTCCTGCAGCCAAGGCATTGGTTACCCTCAGAGGTCTGCTGAGTGCACTTCTCTCTGGGCTCAAATGCAGAACAGTAAGGATCTGTTGGTGCAAGCTAAAGGTCAAAGATTTGTTTCAGTCTGGGCGTCTACAAGAACGGATGTCAGAAATGGGATGGCAGCTGAGCCCCTTTCTTTGCCAAGGGTTATCTAAGGGCCATGTGTGTGGGCGTCTGTGTCTGAAAAATCTCAGGTTTCAGGTTCGAAAACAGACTTTAGGTGAGAACCGGCTATAAAGAAACGTGGGGGTGGGGGCTGGAGAGATGGGTTAAGAGCACTGACTGCTCTTCCAGAGGTCTTGAGTTCAATTCCCAGCAACCACATGGTGGCTCACAACCATCTACAATTCAATCTGGTGTATATGTAATAAATAAATAAATCTTAAAAAAAAAAAAGAAACGTGGGGTGTTAGAGACAGTGTGAGCCCTAGGGTAATACTTCACTAACATCTTTTTTTTTGTTTGTTTTTTTTGCTTTTCGAGACAGGGTTTCTCTGTATTGTTTTGGAGGCTGTCCTGGAACTCGCTCTGTAGACCAGGCTGGCCTCGAACTCACAGAGATCCGACTGCCTCTGCCTCCCAAGTGCTGGGATTAAAGGCGTGCGCCACCAACGCCTGGCACTTCACTATCATCTTAAAAAACTGTTATTATTATTATTTTTGAGACCTAGGCCGCCCAAACTTACTATGTAACAGTGTTTTAGTTTCTACTGCTCCGAGAAAACATCATGAGCAAAAGCGGCTTAGGGAGGAAAGGGTTTATTTTGTCTTATGTTTTTGGATGACGGTCTATGGATGAGGGAAGTCAGACAGGAACTCAGGTAGACAATGATCCTGGAAGTGGGAATTGAAAGCACAGGCCATGGAGTGTTGCTCACTGGCTCGCTCATCCTGCTTCCTTAGAGTCCTTCTAGGCCCACCCACAGTGAGCTGGGCCCTCCACCATCAATAAAGAAAATTCATCAGACGGCTCACAGGCCAACGTGGTAGGGGAATTTTCTCCCTTGAGGTTCCCTTTTCCAAAATGAACCTGGCTTGTGTCAAGTTGACATAAACAGTAGCCAGAACACAGAGGGTGGCGTTGAACTGACCCTCCTGCCTAGTGCTGAGATTACAAGCATGTACCACAACACCTGGTGCTTTTTAATTTTTTTTTTCCGAGACAGGGTATCTCTGTATTGTTTTAGAGACTGGCCTGGCACGCGCTCTGTGGACCAGGCTGGCCTCGAACTCACAGAGATCCGCCTGCCTCTGCCTCCCAAGTGCTGGGATTAAAGGCATGCACCACCAATGCCCGGCAGAAATTATTCTGTCTTGACCATCACCAGCATGTAGGTGAGCCTTGTTTGATTTGCTTATGGTTACTGTAATTGGTGCATTCGGACTTAGATTTGCAAGTTTGCTATTTATTTCTGTGACAACAGGTTATAATAATACAGAATTTATCTGTATTACCAACTTCACCTACTCCCAAGGAGTGGTGGTCAAGCGATTGGAGAGGCAATTCATGTAGCGTTGCATGGAAGGTGGAACCCCTATCCTTAAAAACCAGGTATTGCCACATAGCCCTGGATAGCCCAGAATTTATGATAGAGGCTAGGTTTGAGAACCACTAGATGGCGAGGTTCCCAGTGTCTTCTGTGACTTTAATACACATCCAAATAGGGAAGTGGATTGCACACAAGGCTAATCACTCCTTAATCAGGTTAAGGCAATGTCCCAGCTCTGGACACTTTAAGGGCTGAAAATAACTAAGACTGCCCTGGCCTCTAGACCTCGAACAGCTGAGTCTTGAACAAGCTAAACTGGGAAAGGGCAGAGGTAACCCTGAGGAATCCCAGGCAAGACCTGACACTGGAGACAGAGTTCTAAGTTTAAAGCAGGCAGCTGTCCATCCTGGCTCTGGTGTATGCAGCACAGGGAGGTACTTCGTGGGTAACCAGCCACACATTACCTTTTGAGCCTCCAGTGTTGCATTGTTTCAGACCAAAGGAAGTATCACAAGGTCACATAGTATGACTACAAAGCAGACTAGCCTTACTGACCTTAGGTAACTCTATCAACTTCTTTGCAGAAGACATGATTTCCAAACTATTCCAACTTGCAGTTCATGGGCTCTACTACCAGGTGACCGTGGAATGAGCTTTGCAGAAAACAGAACCGGAGGCAAGGGTACCATAGGATGGTCAAGTCAGGTTGTGACAGCATGGGCTTGGGGATGACTGCTCTGTCACACTTCATTCCTAAGTGACTGGAGGAGGCTTTGCAGTTCAGGGTAAATCCCAACTTAAAGTCAGTTACTTAGTTAAGACTATCTCTCTATTATGTGCATATTTATATTCTATATTTTATGTATTTCTATATTATGTTGTTTGCAGGCTTCTGTGAGCGTGCTGCCTGCATATAAGAGTATTATGTGCATGCTGGTGCCCAGGAGACCCCCTGGAATTGCAGTAATGAACAGTTTGAACTGCCATGTGACTTCTGGGAATCGAGATTGAGTCCTCTGCCAGAGCAGTAGTAACCATTGAGCCACCTCTCCAGCCCTCTAAACTACAAACCACTTCTAATCTGTAGAACAATCTTTAGTACCCTCTGCTTCACTGTCTATTTGAAAAGGAAGGGAGACATGGCAGTTTCGTGCTGCCTTTATGTCCAGAATTTGGAGGGTGCAGTGATACTAGGCTTTGAAGTGGTCTCTCTTTTTTTTTTTTTTTTTTTTTGAGATAGCCTTGGCTGTCTCTGAAGACCAGGCTGGTCATGTTTTTAAAATTACAATTAAAAATTTTTTTATCAGTGTATTGCCTGCATGTATGTATGAGTGCAGTGCCCGGAGTTCAGGTGAGGGAGCTGGATCCCCTGGAACTGGAGTTCCGAATTGTGTGCTGGGAACTGAACCTCAGTCCTCTGCAAGAGGAACAAGTGCCCTTAACTGCTGAATCAGCTCTCTAGCTCCTAAAGTTCACATAAAAACAAATTATGATTATTGAGACAGGGTCTGTCTATGTAGCCCTGGTTGTCCTGGAACTCACTATATAGACTAGACTGACCTTAAACTCAAGAGATCTGCCTCCCCAGTGTAGGGATTAAAGGTATGTGCAACCACAGCCAGCTAAACAATAATTATTTTTAATCATGTGTATGTGCATGAGGTATCAGATCCTCCTGGAGCTTGACTGACAGGTGTTGTGAGTTGCCTGATGCCAGTGCTGGGAACTGAATGCAGGTCCTCTGGAAGACCTAACTGTTGGAGCCGTATCTCTAGGCCCCAAAGCCAAACTATTTCATGTGTAAGATAGACATAAAACAGAACTACTCCCCTCGATTCCTTCACACCCCTGACACATGGTTACACACATGTATTTTTTTTTTAAGACAGGGTTGAGTAGTCCTTGAACTTGCTACGTAGTTAAAGAAAGACCTTGAGCTTCTCTTTCGCCTCCATCCCCTCAGGTGCTCATGTAACAGGGCACCTCCATGCCTGGGGTGGCACTTGGGATTGAATCTAGGGTCTCTGGTCTTTCCTGCTCTGCGTATAGGCCTCCACTTTTCTCATTTTTCTAGTCCTAAATTACTCCAAAGCACGAAAGATCCTGGCTTCTTTGTCTGTCAGGCCTTTTATGTAAATTACAACCAACCGGCAGAAACAACTTCATACTCAAACCTTTTCTTCAGCTCTGCCATGCCTAACACATGGGGTGGGCCTGGATTTCTTACTTGGGCATACAAAACCTTTTACAATAGAATTAAAGCCACGTTTCTAAGCTAGGTATGGTAGCTCATGTGTGTAACTATGACACTCAAGAGGCAGAGAGACACTACAAGTTTGAGGCCACCTCGGCTACATACTGAGTTCCAGATTAGCCTCAGCTATATAGTAAGACCATTTCAAACAGAACAATTCGCCCCAACCCCACCCATCCTTTACGGACTCTATATCCAGTCTCCAATTTTAACATATTTTCATTGTTCCCTAGCAGTTGGGAGCCTTTCAAACCTTCAGCATGCTCCTCCCTAGAACAAATGACTTCCTTTATAAAGTTTTAATCCCCAAGGCTTAACTGGAGTGCTATAGGTTTTACTTTGCAGCTCAGATTGGCCTGGGACTCTGGAGCCTCCTGTTTCCACTTTGATTGCTGGGATTACAGAAATATTCTATCATGTACGGCAAAAATATTTTTAATTTCCTAAATTTGTCTGTTGTTCCTCCAGCTCTTTTATGTGTATCATTTCATCTTTTTTTTTTTTAATTTCTTTGAGACACTCTCACTATGTAGCCCTAGCTGTCTGGAACTCTTGATGTAGACTAGGCTGGCCCTGAACTTAGAGCTCACCTGCTTCTGCCTCCAGAGCACTGGGATCAAAGCCTGCACCACCACACCCATTGCTATGTCATTTCCTCTTAACACTCCAGGTTTGCTTATGCCTGTCTTTCCCAACACACATCTTTCTCATTTCAAACTTTTTTCCTTTCTTGTTTTACAGCTACTCCTGAATAACCATGTTAGTAACATGGCTGAAAAGTACTCTGTAAAGGTGTAAAATGGCGAGGTCTCTCTTCTATTTACCAGCTCAGAGCCTACACTTACTAGTGTGATGACTGAGGCAAGGTGACACAGTACTTTAATCTCCGCACTCAGGAGGCAGAGGCAGGTGGATCTCTGAGTTCAAGGATGGCCAGGTCTACAGAGTGCATTCCAGGACAGCGATGGATGGCTGCACCACTTTAATTCCAGCACTCTGGAGGCTGGACAGGTCTATATGGTGAATTCCAGAATGACCTGGACTACACAGTAAGACCTTGCCTCAAAGAAAAAAACAAAAACAAAACTAAGCTCTCTCAGAACAAGAAACCACCGCAGTGTCCAGTTAAAGGAGCACAGCACCTGTGGAGGTTTTGCTTTTATACAGTGTTTAATACGGAGGTGACCACGGGGAACAAAATGAGGCATGAACTTTGTCACACTTAGGCTTTTCTGTGACTCTGCAGTAATTACCATCTTGTTAAGATAGCAGCACTCAAGACACCAAGAAGAGCAGGTATGAGAAACTTCCTTTATTTCTTCTAAACAGGTGAAAATAAGCAATTCTTATATTTCTCACTTGTAAGATTTTTAAACTCTTAAAAATGCAATTTCTTTTCAAAGCACATGCCATCTTTAAAAAAATTCTCAGCAATATACATTTGCACCCAAGAAATACATGCAGCATCATTGTCACCTGACGACATCCTGTACTAACCCACTGACTCCCACAGATGTGCCTTTTACTTGGGGACTCGAGAGCACAGGCTTCAGTGCAACACTTATTTCTGTAGGACCAATGGTGTCTTCTGACAGCTGTTTCCTGATGACTGAGCTATAGCCTCCCTTGGCCTTATGTAAAGTACTCTCTTTAACGTGCTGATGTAAGGGACAAATAGAACTCAGTAATATTTGAGGATCCTGATGGGGGGATGGAGGAGGGATACTTAGGGCTACCCTGTGCATAAACTTAAGAGAAAAAATTTACCCAGAAAACAAAACAAAACACAAAAATACCTTCAGATTTTTATCAATGCACCCTTTAAGTTTTTTTTAATTATTTTTTCTTTTAATTTTTGAAAGCAGCTTAATGTGAATCAAAAGCAGTTTCTGAGTAACTGCTGTAAACAGTCTTAAATACATATACATGTACACATACACATACATATATATTTGCAACTTTGCTCATTTTGGTTTTGCCTTAGTTTCTACCTCCCCAGAGTTAGGTGAATCCGTCCCTTCTTTCGGTTCTTATGTGCAAGTACAATAGCATCAGCTCTGGGAGTCGGCATGTAGCAGATGTTTCCCTGGTGTGAGCATCTGCTTGTCTTCAGCCAGGTTTCCAGAGTCACTGCAGGTCAGTTTTTTTCAACCCACAAAACTTGTGAGCACCACGAATGCTTCACGTCTTCTTCATCAGACGCCGAGATTGCCAGGAGTGCAGCTTGTTGTAGGCTGTCTGCAGCATTTCTTCTATGTGACTTACCAGCTGAAAGTCACAGGAGACACTGAAGTGAGCATAGTCAGGAAGCTTTCCAGCACATCTGTCAACTGGGTGCTGTACAAGCCCTTAGCAAAGGCGCAACCACACACTGTGTATGCAGAAGACAGCTGGCAGGCGTAGTGAGGGTCTGGGCAGTCAACTGCTCTGTCTGGGCCATGATGCCAACTGACCATTAACCAGCACCAAGATGTGCAAACTCTCGCTGCACTCTAGGCTTGCTTCTTTCATGCAATGAGAGTCAAATCAAGCTATCTTTAGACTTACACACTGGTCAGCTAAAGAAAAGAGGCCAGATTCAATCTTCAGCAATTGCTGCCTTTAGAGTCCCATTTTACAGGGAAGGAGGGTGTGCCATTATCTCTGTCTGGAAAAATGTAACAATTCTCTTTTTGGCTTCACAGGTAGCAATGGCTTTACAGTACCAGTGAGATCCGTACCATAGCCTACTATATGGCTACACATGGCCTAAGAATCCTCAGCATAGCCAGAAGGTGGTGGCACACGCCTTTAATCCCAGCACTCGGGAGGCAGAGGCAGGTGGATCTCTGTGAGTTCTAGGCCAGCCTGGTCTACAGAGCGAGTTCCAGGACAGCCTCCAAAACAATACAGAGAAAACCTGTCTCGAAAAACAAAAAACAAACAAAAAAGAATCCTCAACATGGTGCTGCAAACAGAATCAACTGAGGCATCAAAGAGGGCAGAGAACCTGCTTAGTGTTCTCAGCCTGTTGTGACAGACACTCAAAGCTTACTGGGAAAAATAACAAGTGATAAACACTTTGCAAAACCCTGATCATCCTGGTTATTGAAATGCTAGATGTTATGTTTGCATATGCTATTTCTCACCCATCAGTATCTCTGAAGGAATCTCTTCAACATGTGCTCTACTTTTGCATAGAAACAATACTAAAGACCTTGTGCAAAACAACCTGCCCAATCACTGGCTTGCATTGCTGTAAAGCACCATTCAGATTCAGGGACAGGTCAGCTTCCTGTCATCAACAATTTGCCTGTCTTTCACTGGTACATTTGTGAATGCTACTCAGGTCTTCAAAAATTAAAAGCAGATTTTTAGGAGTATACACTTAGTAAATCTATCAAGGAAAAATAGGAAGGGCTTGGTGGGTAAAGGGACTTAGAGTCAAGCCCAACAAATCGAGTTTGATTTCTAGATCCCACTTAGTCTGGAGAGACCTGACGCTGCAAGCTGTCTTCTGAGTGTGGCATATATATATCTGTTCTGCCTCAGCACACTATATAAAGTAAAAACAAAGAACATTGGGATGATTCTTTTTCCTTCCCCTTCATTTTTGAGACAGGGTTTCTCTGTGTAGCCCTGGTTGTCCTGGAACTTTGTAGACCAGTCTGGCCTTCAAACTCACAGAGATCCAGCTGCCTCTGCCTCCCAAGTGCTGGGATTAAAGACGTGTGCTACTATCACCTGTTGGGATGATTCTTATAAATGCTGATAGAAGACACTGCTGTTCAACTGGATGTTGCACTCAGAGTATTTTCACTAAGTGGTCTCTCACTATGTAGTCCAGGCTAGTTTAGGTACATGTATTTTATATACTCTTTTGAATGCACAGCACATTTTAAAATTAAAAATAGTATACTGAGCAAAGAAAAGAACAATGTAGTCATTTATATGAAAGCAAACTTAATTTCATCATTCAATACAGAGGCAGAAAATTTGGGCTTACATTTGTGCTTAAATACTGCCTCCGAATCTTTTCTTGGAATGGGCAGAGCTTTGTAACTTGGAACCGTTCCAAATTACTCTTCATTTTCACTACCTAAAAAAGACGAGAAACAATGAATTATAGAGAAACTGCAAAGAACCTGTAGGAACCAAGACAAAAATGCTACTTTCTTTCTTGGAGGGCAACTTCTGCTCAAGAATAATGTGCATACTCCATTACTCATCAATCATCTTTAACAGTGATGCTTGTAATTCATATTCCACATATTCAGTCATGTGTATAAACATATGCAGAGAAGCAGTTCATACTATTCTAAAATTTCTCTTTACTTAATGTGAACATTTTTTATTTAGTAAATACTTGTTTCAATCTCTGTGTAACAAACAGCTGTGGCTGTCCTGAACTCTTTGTAGACCAGGCTGGCCTTGAACTCACAGATCTGCCTACCTCTGCCTCCTGAATGCTGGGAGTGAAGGTGTGCATCATCTCACCTGGCTTCAGAATCACTGTTTCTTACATGGTGGCACTGTAACACTCCTCTAGCTAAATATTCATACACATTTTAATTTCCTTAATGTAAATTTTATTATTTATCTCATCTCTTAAACGGTTTTTAGATAGTATTTTATGCATATGAGTGTTTTGCCTGCATGAGTGGCTGTGCACTATGTGTGCCTGGTGCCCTTGGAGGAAGGCATCTACTGGAACTGGAGTTACAGATTGTTGTGAGCCATCATGGGTGCTGGGAACCAAACTCAGATCCTCTGCAACTTCTCTATCTTCTCTCTCTCGTACAAGACAGAGTTTCTTAGTGTAGCCTTGGCTGTGCTGGGACTTGCTCTGAAGACCAGGCTGGCCTCAAACTCAGAGATCTGTCTGCCTCTGTCTCCCTCTAGTGCTGGGATTAAAGGCGTGCATATTACCATCGCCCAGCTCTTCAACTTCTCTTGAGATCCTTCTCTCAATTGCTGAGCGGTCTCTCCAGTCCCATCTTTAAGGTAAATTTTTAGATGATGAATTGTATGTAAATCAAAGAACATTTGTAATTGTGGAAAATTCTTCTCTTAGCAATTCAGCACTAGTAACCACTCTGTTTTACTTATTTAGTAAATTATTGGGTAAAAATGTTCTTTTACTGCAATTTGAATGAGTCTGAGCTACCTGGATCCACTCCTCTTTGATAAGGGATCAAACCCAGGAGGATCTTAACCATGGCTATTAAAAACTGCCACTGAGCAAGCTGTCAGCCCTCCCACTTAGGTGATGTAGGGATCAAACTTGGAGCTTCATACTTACTAAACAAGGGGATATGTTCAGCCATTTGTTTTTAATTAGTCTCCATATGCAGTTCAGAATTTTTTAAAAAAAAATATGGGGTCTCATATACTACTGGATGGCTTGAATTTCTTTTTTTTTTTTTTTAAAGATTTATTTATTCTGCATGCAACATACAACATTCTGCCTCCATGTATGCCTACAGGCCAGAAGAGGGCACCAGATTTCATTACAGATGGTTGTGAGCAACCATGTGGTTGCTGGGATTGAACTCAGGACCTTTGGAAGAACAGCCAGTGCTCTTAACCTCTGGGCCATTTCTCCAGCCCCTGGCTTGAATTTCTATGTAGATCAGGCTAAGAGTTCTGCAATTAAAGGCACGGGTCACTATTCCTAGCTGGAGCTTGGATCTTGAACTCAAGACTTTTTTTTTTGGTTTTTCGAGACAGGGTTTCTCTTATTGTTTTGGAGGTTGCCTGGAACTTGCTCTGTAGATCAGGCTGGCCTTGAACTCATAGAGATCCACCTGCCCCTGCCTCCTGAGTGCTGGGATTAAAGGCTTGCACCACCAACGCCTGGCTTGAACTCAAGATTTATCTCCTCTACCTGAACGCTGGTATTACAGATATGTATCATGCCTGGCTGTCACTTGTGTACTGACTGACTGTTGGGTCATTTGTTAGTATTTTCATTAAGTAATGATTTTTTGACAGAGTATCACAGTGTAGCTCTGACTGGTCCGGAACTCAATGCCTACCTCAGTCTCCTAAGTGCTGGGTTAAAGACATGCACCACCGTGCCGTGCCTGGCCCTTCTAATCCAATGTTGTAAGTTTCTTTTTTCCCTTTTCCTCTTTCTTGTTTTGCTGCTGAGCCCTGGGTCTCAAGCACATGCTTTACCACTAAGCACATGCTTTACCACTGAGCTTCACTTGTCCTGCCTTTTCCTAAATGTTTGCTCACAGAGCACCTTTTACAGGATAGTATTACTATGATGCAACAAATAGTTTTTGTTAATTGCCTTTTAATAGGCAACAAGGGATGCAGCTTAGTGGTAAAGCACTTGTGTAGCATGTTTGAGTCTCTGGGATTAACCCTAACAGTACAAAAACAAAACAACAAAAAACCAACCTAGTGTTGTTTGCTGTCAGTCTTTATTTTTAATTTTGATCAATAATTTTGACTTGTGCTAAGTCTCTGCTCTGCAATCACTTATGGTCTAGAGGTAGGGTATTCCAAACTATGCTCAGAGTTATGTATCTGCTTTGGTTCAGTCTCCTAATCTATGAAATGGGTATTGAGTCTAACAGGTACACTAATCTGGCACATAGTAATGCATGTTTACCTCTCAGTCATTACCACAGTAGCTGGCTGTATTTACAATAATTTCTAACCTTTTCTTCTAGGAATGGTGTATTAGCAGGAAAGCAGGACCAGAAATGCCGCAGAAGTTCTCCAACAGCCACGTATAAGTGTTTCAATTCAGACTGAATATCATTTGGCACCATCTCTGCAAAAGGAAGAAGAGGGCCCTAGAGCAACAGCTACTTCCACTCTAGGTGCTGAGCACAGAGCTCAGCAGTGTAGTGCGTGCACAGCAGCTGGTCTGGGTTGTTATCCCCAAACACATTCCCACACACTCATTTATTCTCAGCAAAATATCCCAACTCTTTACAGTGAGCCAACACAGTGCTGGGGAGGTGGCTCAGTGTGTGAAAATACTTACTGCCAAGCCTGGTGACCTGAACTCAGGACCTACATGGTAGAGAACTGACTCTTTACTTGTTCTGTGATCCCCACATGTGCCATGGCATCCAGACAACCACCCCAGCCCAATAAAGAAACACCTAATTAAAAAAAATAATAAGGCAAGGAAGCCAGCATAACCTTCCATTTCCTTGGTACTAATTTAAGCAAAGGAAGACAGGGAGAAGGGGGCCCAGTACTTACGGTTTACGGCTTGCTGTGTTCCTCCCTGCATAAGTGCTCCTCCAGGTGACAGAGCTGTGATGGTGCTACTAGCAGCACTGCTTGAGAGAACCTGAAAGAAACAATCAGGAACTGACTTAGATCCTTGTCTGATCTGTCTCAATAGTGGTTTTATTCCTACGAAAGTATGTTATGTACGGCAACCAGGATGAAACTTTTTCTTTTTCTTTTTGATGCTAGAAATGTTCTGTGCAGAAAACCCATTTGCCGCCGGGCGTTGGTGGCACACACCTTTAATTCCAGCACTTGGGAGGCAGAGGCAGGCGGATGTCTGTGAGTTGGCCAGCCTGGTCTACAAAGTGAGTTCCAGGACAGCCTCCAAAATCAGAGAAACCCTGGCTCAAAAAACCAAAAAAGAAAACCCATTTGCCTGGAATACAGTAGATTCCTTAACAGAACCTTTGAGAAAAATTGTTTTTACTACTATTTTATATGTGTGTATCTGTGCACCTGTGTGAATGAATCTGTGTGTGTGTGCGTACGTACTACTGATATCCAGAAAAGGGCATGGGATCCCTTAGCGCTGAGTTACAAGTGGCTATTGGTTCTGCGAGTCAAATGTGAATCCTTTTAAAGAAGAGCAGCATATATTACTAATCTCAGAACTACTTGACTATCTCTTTGGTCTTCATAATTTTGATTTTTTTTTTTTTGGGTTTTAGTTTTCTGTAGTTAACTAAGATCTTGGTAATATTAAATAGGTGACATCAAGATAGCTCAGTTTGGGAGCTGGAGAGATAGTTCAGAGGTTGCTCTTCCAGAGGTCCTGAGTTCAATTGCTAGCAACCATGTGATGGCTCACAGCCATCTATAATAAGATTGAGTGCCCTCTTCTAGCATACTGGCAATGCATGCACAACACTGTATTCCTAGTTAAAATAGATCTTAAGAAAAGACAAACAGCTCAGTGTGTTAAGGTGCTTGCTGGCAAGCTTGACAACCTGACTTCAATCCCCAGAACCCACATGATGAGTAGAACTGATTCTCCCAGGCTGTCCTGTGTGCTTGGAGCTGTGCAATTGTTTTGTCTCTCAGTTTCCTAATCTTTGGGTCCTGGTTTTACACAGACACATGCAATTTAACTCCTAGCACACTATAAATTTGCATGAAAATGGCCTTATGCAACCCAGTAGAGAAACAAGCGATCCATTATACAGTTCATTCCAGCTATGCTCATAACCTGAGGTAGCAGCTATAAGAATTCTGGCCTTTAAATAATAAGTCACCTACCTGAGTTAACTTGGGTGTATAAGCTTCCATTTCTTGTCTAATACTTTGAAAAGAATTAATAATGTCCTGACTTGTTGCATACTGTAGTGACTGAATTGGAGTAGGACCATGATAATACCTGGAAGTTAACACAGGAGAATAAAACAGTTTGTGAGTAAAGGTGTTTAATATTAGTCTTTCAAATATTTTAGCATCAATAAAACATTCCCTCATGGTAAAAAAATGATACTACCTTTAAAGAAATGTAAAATGTTATCAATTTCCCTTTAAAAATTTTGTTTTTGTTATTTTTAGTTATATGTATGTTATGTGGTGGTGGGCAGGTATAAGCATGTGAGTGTAGGTGCCCGTAGAGGCCAGAGGTGTTGGATCCCCTGGAGGTAGAGTGGTTGTGAGCTACCTGATGTGGGTATGGGAATCAAACTGGGGTTCTCTGTAAGAACAACATGCATTTTTCACTCAGCCATCTCTCCAGCTCTTATAATATAATTTCTATAAAAGGCAGTTAAGAAAAAAATAGCATGAAGATCCAAAATTTGAGCCTGTGAAGAGGCTTATAGGGTAAAGGAACATGCTGCTAAGCCAGACAACCTAAGCTGGGTCCAAAGTGGAAAAAGGGAAGAGGTCCCAAGCTGTTGTGACTTCCACATTTCTGTACACACACGCACACACACTAATAAGTGTAACAAAAATTAGTTCTTGGGGACTGGAGAGATGGCTCAAAGGTTAAGAGCACTGGCTGTTCTTCCAGAGGTCCTGAGTTCAATTCCCAGCAACCATGTGGTGGCTCTCAACCATTTGTAACGAGATCTGGTGCCCTCTTCTGGCATAAAGGCAGAACTGTATATCGAATAAAGCCCCTTTAAAAAATTAGTTTTCTTGGCTTTAATCACTTAGGACGCATTTCAGGCACGTATAAAATAAAAGATTCATTTTACGAACCCTGCATGTTTGTGTGTGCACCACAAGTGTGCCTGGTGTGGAAAAAGGCAGGGGTGAGTCGGATCCCTTGGAACTGGAGTGCCGGATGAGTCTTACTACCCAGGCTGGCCTTCAACTCACTGCACAGCAGACATCCTTGTGTCACTACTGCCCATCCTACTTCTTCCTCCCATTTGCTGAGGTCACAGAATCATACCCAGTTCACAAACTGTTTACCTTTGTTGTACTTTTGTTTGTTTGTTTTGGTTTTTTGAGACAGGATTTCTCTGTGTAATAGTCTTGGCTGTCCTGGAACTAACTGTGTAGACCAGGCAGGCCTCAAACTCACAGAGATCCTCCTGCCTCTGCCTCCCAGAGTGCTGGGATTAAAGGCGTGTGCCACCACCGCCCAGCTGTTTATTGTGCTTGTATGGCAACAAAGTGACTTTAGACTTGCAGAGTACATTCTGTACTGACTACTGCATAAGTGTTTCACTTCCATCAGCCAAACTGACCTGTCTGACTTCTTGAGATTCAGTGCAATCGTTTTCACGGAATTGTTGTTTCCCAAATCTTCATATTCAATGGACTCCTGTAACTTGGCCTACAATTATTGACATGGTATTTTTAATTTTGTCAGAAACTGACTAAAAACTAAAATTTCACAGAGCATGAAAAAAGAAGCCTTCCAGAAATGGCTAAGCCAGTGTTCTCACCAATAAAGAACATGAAGTACTGTTTCCTACATTCTGGTCAAATCAGGTTCCCCCCTCATCCTGGAGATAGGGTTTCTCTGTGTAGCCTTGGCTGTCCTAGAATTTGCTCTGTAGATCAGGTTGGTCTCAAACTCAGAAATCCACCTACCTCTGCCTCCTAAACACTGGAATTAAAAAAGGTATGTGCCACCACTGCCTAGCCATAGTGGGTATAACAACATCACCACCATAATAATAAAGACAATCTCTCTGCGTATCCCTAGCTATAGATCAGGTGGGTCTCAAGCTTTACGAGATTCACCTGCCTTTGTCTCCTGAGTGCTGGGATTAAAGCCATGCACCACTATACCTGGTTTAAAAAAATGTACACGAGTGATATGTAGTATATGATATAGACTTTTGATCCTCTTATCTCAGTCTGCTAAAGGCTGGGATTATTCGTGTATACTACTGTATTTGGTGCTATGAGCTCTTTTCAAAGCAATATAGACATTCTCTATATTGAAGTGGGCCATACATATTCTACTATGCCAAGTTGAAAATGTGTTTAAAACCCTGATAAAACTATCACAAAAACCAGTAACTGAGATGGCACTCATCTGTGTGTCCTTTTCCCTCTTTACAATTTTATTTGTTTGTTTGTTTTGGTGTTGGGGAATTGAACCCAGCATCCTATTAATCTTCAGTAAGCTCTTTGCCTCTAAGCTATTCCCTAGCCCCATTAATTCTAACAAAGTTATAAAGTTATGAGGTCGTGTACTGCTTGACTGGCCTCTCATTAAGTACCCTTTCTGTAAGGGGGAGAAGGGACTTAGCATGAAATGAAATAATGAGCAAGCACTTACTTTTATACACAATTCCTCATTCTCTCAAATGACTTTTTAGTGAGATGCTTTTAACCTCGAAATATCAGTTTAATGGGAGGAGCAACTAACTTTCTTTGCAAACAAAACACATGAAACTTGCTACTGTCTTTGTTGAAAAAATTTCTCCAGAAAACAGAATCACACATATACAAAATTTATATGTATATATAGGGAAGGAAAAACGGAATAAAATCTATTGGTCAAAACTGAGTCAATGGAAAGTTAGCTAGTTAAGCCTCAGTTTCATAATGTTCTACAAGTGATAGTAATGCCTCTGACATCTTGGTTAAAATCAAAACTAGCCTTAGGAAATAAGCAATATAAAGAATTTAGATACCTTATACCCAGAGAAATGCAATCCCCAAATGGCCTAACTTGATGCCCATACCCTTTTGACTGCTGGCTGAAAGCAGTCTGCATCTCCGGAATTTCCATCTATGCTGCTGGGCTCACCATTCTGTCCATTTTGTGCTTGTCTTAAAAACAAATGGAAAACAAGTTCATGTTAAAATCACTGAACTGAACACCACCACTACCACCTCACTTGGCTATCCTGAAAAGGTCAGTGACAGGTTCTACAAGTATACTTAACTGTTTCCTGAGACCAGCAGCCAGGACCATGGCACTGTGGTGGTTAAACCTTTTGATGATGGCAGCATTACTATTTTCCTTTATGGATTTGGAATTGGAAGTAGATGGCACAGAGGAAATGCCATAGCCCTGTGAGAAACAATTTAGTAAAATAAGCATCAAGATAAAATTTATTTATTATGAAACACTGGGTAGCTAGATATGGCACACACACTTAGAACCCCAGTATTGGGATATGGAAACAGGTGAAATCCTGGGGCTTGCTTGCCATTCAGCACACATCACCCAATGAGAGACCTGGCATAGACTTTAGGTCAGAGACCTCAAATAACAACCTGGCACAATTATACTATTGGTGTAATAGTGGCAGGAGTGTTATAGGGATAATTAACTTCTTTCTGATTAGATTCCAGGCCTGATCCACAGGCAGCAACTCGTACTTGATACAGAGAACCTGATCAAGAGCTGGTAGCTAGAGAGATCACAGGTCCAAAGCAGGGAACCCACTACTATTTAAACTATTTTCTCAATATCCCATGTTCACATCCATATACTGGTCTGCCAGATTCAAAGAAGCTCAAGAAAAAGAAAAAAGCAAAGTTGGTTTGATAGAGCGTACCTTTACTCCCAGAATACTAGACTCAGGAGCCAGAGGCAGGTGGATCTCTTAAGTTCAAGGCCAGCCTGGCCTACAGAGAAATCCTGTCTCTAAAAAACTCAAAAAACTTAATGAAAAAAAAAAAAGATTTTTTTGAGATTACAATATAATCACACATCTCCCTCTTCCCTTTTTACCCCTCAAAACCTCCCATATATCCCTTCTTGCTCTCTTCCAAATTCATAACCTTTCTTCATTAATCGTTCTTACATACACACATGTAGAAGCTTCTCATTGTAGTGGGTGGTGGTCATAAGGTCAAGGAGAGCCCTAAGTAGGTCATTTGTTTCACAGCCTCTAAAGCTCAGGATGGAGAATGGAGAGGCATGCTGGATACGATGGCACCATGGCACTCATTCCAGCTATTGCCAAGACCTGCATAAGATCGGGCACCAACATTCCATCACAGGAGGGGGATGAGGCCATGACTACTGACAGCTAAATGCCTCAGGGAAAAGAAGTGCCATTTTTTAAAGTAGCGTTGTCACTGATAAGCTGCCCATGCTCCAGTAAATAAACTCCTACCATGTTCATGAAAGAAACCTTGACAAAACTCAGGGGGGTCACACATATATATACAAAAGACACGAAAGTAGAAGGATTTCTTATTGGGAAGGGTTTCAGCAGGAGAGGGGGAACATCAGTGGATGTTCGAGGTGAACATGACTAAAATTCATCATACCCATGTACACAGCTGTCTAAAGAAATAGAGAATGAAAGGGGTGGATAAAAGTTGAGGAACAATAACTGAGGTTGTCCGTGTCCCTGTACACACATGTTCGAAATGAACAAACAAGAAGATGCAGATTCACCTCCTGGTTTTATTACATTTTTCAATTGTTAGTTGAGGCACGTGATCAACTTTCTAAGGTTTAACTATAGCCACCTCCAACCCTGGCAGTTATTGAAACCACCCTTTCTGTTTTCTTCACAATTTCACCTTCAAAAAAGACACTACTTTTTTCATTTGACAACTGCCAATCAATCTGCTTTTAGCAAAGTGTAGTTGCCATGAGTCGCCTACTCTTGTTCAGTGGCCTTCCTTAGCACAAGGTACAAATTCTTTGTCATTATTTGATGAATTGCCAAAAACCCTGTAAGCCAGGCCGTTAACGTTAGGAAATAAAAGAGCTATGAGAGGTGGTTCAAAATCACCACCTAAGCAAATGTTAATGCTTTTTAAAGGAAATATGGAAGAGCCAAGAACAGATTCACGAGGATCATCAATCGTTGGTTTCATTCTGCACGTGAACAATTTAAGCAGAGGGACTAGAGAGATTGTTCAGTGGTTAAGAGCTTAAGAGCACTTGCAAAGGCAAGAAGCTCAGTTCCCAGCATCCATATGGCAACTCAACTGTCTGTAACTTCAGCTCTAGGATATCTGATGTTATCTTTTGGCATTCATGGGCACCTGCATGTACATGGCATCCATTCAGACAAACAGGCAGGCAAACAGAAGGAAATATCTAAGTAGTAAATACCAATCTTACAGTTGGGTAAATGATTTGGGACCTTGGGAGTTATATGAGGGCTATATAAGATTCATTATTACATAATTAGTATTCAAAGAAAAGAGCGGGAGGCCTTGGTTCATAACCTGTAAGGGCTAATACAAATAGAGGCTGGCAGACAATCAAACAGATGTATGCTTGTTTACTAGAACAATGGAGTGAGTCCAGTGTCTGCAGAACTGCTCATAAGGAAGTTTAAAAACTATTTTTAAGAAGTGTAAGCAACTCACAGAGAACTCAGTTCTCTAAGGCATGTATGTATGTTGCATGCGTACTCACTGTGGGTTCTGGGGCTCAAACTCAGGTGGTCAGGTTTGTGAAACAAGTACTTTCCTCCACCAAGTCAACTCATTCATATTCTAAGACAATTTTAATGGCAAACAGCAGTACCAAAAAGAAAAGAAAAAGAAAAGCCCCCACCCTTTTGAAAGTATGGGAACTCAAACCCAGGGCTTGTTGCATACTGAAAAATCACATCCGACAAGTTAACAGTACCCTTTTTATTTTAGGATATTACATGTAGATAATCTAAGTTAGAGCATACTCAAAACAAACAATATTGAAAACAAAGAAAAGATCATTTTGTCTCTATTTTCACTTCTTACCTCATCTAATGGTTTATCTTCCAAAGCTGTCAAATCTAACATTGGGTTTTTCACTCCTAACGAAACCATTGTTTTTAATCCTAGAAAAAAAAATCAATGAAAACAAAGGTTCAAAGCTCATTTTTCTCAGATACATATTAAAATTTTTATCAATAGTTATAACAGTCAAGAATGGCAAGGCGAGTGTCAGGGTGCCAAGGAGAGACACTTACCCTTTTCATCTATTTTGGCACATTCTGCAAAGAGATCCTTTGATCCTGTATTTAGTCGATCCCTGTGAAAATAATGGGACTGGAAAAAACGTGTCCAGAACTCCTTTTCTGTCATGTTGTGTGGTACAGTTTCTGCATATTTCATTTTTACTGCAGGGAGAAAAAGCCCACATAAGATAGCTAATGATCACTTAAGAACCTTCCAACTTAGGAACTGGATAAAGACTAAAGGCTCTCATGACACTCATGCACTATAGGATTATAAGTATGGAATAAAATTTAACAGATTTAGGTGAGGTACCATCTATGAGTTTTAATAAACTATAGACATCCTCTACACATTGTCAAGATTTTTTTTTCGGTAGCAAACCTGGAAATCAGACCTGACTAATAAGGCAGTGTTAGTTGGTGGGAGAATAAAATTTTTAGTACTCATGGCACAAACAGCTCAGCTCTCCCAGAAGCTTCCAGTTTAGTGACCAGTGTTCAGAGGCACTTGGCCTGCCATTTATTGTTTAGGTGACCCTGGAGCAGACTGTTTTCGTTGTACCTTAGTTCCTTTTTAGAAAAATATTAACAGTATCCACTTCACAGGATATTTATGATGATTAACTGCATGCAGAAGGGGTCTTAGAATAGGAACCACTAGCCGGGCGGTGGTGGTGCACGCCTTTAATCCCTGCACTCGGGAGGCAGAGGCAGGCGGATCTCTGCGAGTTCGAGACCAGCCTGGTCTATCGAGCCAGTTCCAGGAGAGGCTCCAAAACAATACAGAGAAACCCTGTCTCGAAAAAAAAAGGAACCACTACAATCTGTGCTGGCATTCTAGAACAGTGGTTCCCAAATGAATCTCAACTGCTTTGGCAGATGCATATCAGATACTTACATTATAATTAATAACAGTAGCAAAATTATAAAGTAGCAACAAAATAATTTTATGGTTGGCAGTCAACATATGAAGAGCTAAAGGGTTGCAGCATCAAGAAAGTTGAGAACTGCCAGGCGATGGTGGCACACACCTTTAATTCCAGCACTCGGGAGGCAGAGGCAGGTGGATCTCTGTGAGTTTGAGACCAGCCTGGTCTACAAGAGTTAGTTCCAGGACAGCCTTCAAAGCCACAGAGAAACCCTGTCTGGAAAAACCAAAAAGTTGAGAACCATTTCTCTAGAGGTGGCAAGCAGGTATCGCTGGGCAAGTGAGTTAAGACAGAGGTTCAGACAGCACTGTTTATTGAGAAGAGTAACTGAGCAAGCTGTGGCTCTTACTTTTGGCTGCATATCACAAACCATCAGGGCTGGGATCAAGGTATGGGCTGCAAAGGTTATTCTGAATACACAGTGAGAGATGAGCTGGGAGGAGGGCAGAACAGCTCACTTACAGAGATATCTGAGGGCTAAAGAGCCACTGACAGGAAGAATGACAGTCATCATGTGCATGAACTAATAACTGCACGGAAACTGAACCATTTACTGAACCCTTAGCATCTACCATGTCAAGAACTGGGAAAAATATTTTTAGCATACTCTGTTGTATTTAATGAGGAATAAAAGAGGCTTTTAATAAAATTCACTGCTATAAATAGAATTCACTCAAACAATTCCTTTAAACATTTTTTTTTTTTTTGGTTTTTCGAGACAGGGTTTCTCTGTATTGTTTTGGAGGCTGTCGGTCCAGCCCGGCCTCGAACTCACAGAGATCCGCCTGCCTCTGCCTCCTGAGTGCTGGGACTAAAGGTATGCGCCACCACTGCCCGGCTCCTTTAAACATTTAAAGTTAAATAAAAATCAGTAACTGACTCCTCTTACCTGCTGGATAGGTCCTAAATATAGATTCAATGATATCAGAAGTTAAATTATATCTCAAACCATTACAGCCATCTGTTTGGGGCCGGACATCAGCCTAAAACAAAGATCACAAATATATGTACTTCCATACATTTGTTAGATATTGCAGAGTATGTCCTAAGCTCCCAATAATACAGAGGTGAAACAGACTTTCTCAGCAAACTGAATACAGAGCAAGCCCCATACACCAACTCTATTTACACAAAGAAAGGGCTCTAAGAAGCCTGAACTTGTTTGTCAGATTCTTTTCAAGTCCAAAATGGTTAAATAGACATGTTCAAGAGCGGCCAACCTCAGGATCTACTGCAGCTTTCAAACACAACTCATACAGCTGACAAACCCTCTGTGAATCTTGGTTAGTAGTTATTCAGATACTGCTAATCACCCAGAAACACACTGGATATATATATATATATATATATAACAGCTTTTCACAGTTTTTAGTCTGTCTGTTGAGACAGGGATTCTATGGAAGCACAGGATGGCCTTGAATTCAAGATCCTTCTAACTCTGCCTCCGAGTGCAGGATTACAGATGCATACTACCATTCCTGGTCTCTTACTCAAATTTTTGTTGAATGAGTATATATGGTTCTTATTTTTTTCCAATAAAAAAATCCATTTCCTAATTGAAAAGATAAGTAGCCCCAACTTTTCTATTAAATGTTTTATAGTATTATTTTTTCTAAATGACTGCAGTCTCTACATTTAACTGTATTATGAGTAAAAAACAAACAAACAAACACAGCAATCATTTTACAAAGTACCAGAGCTGGGCGGTGACACACAACTATAATCTTACTTCTCTGGAAGCAAAGGCAGGAAGATGGTTCCAAGTCTGAGGCCCTCCAAGGCTACACAGCAAGATCTCATCAATGTAAAAACACCATTTGCATTTAAAAGATTATTTTAGAAGACTAATACTGACAACAACTTTTTTTTTTCCTTTTTGAGAGGGGTTTTCACTATGTAGCTGTTCTGGAACTCACTATATAGACCAGGCTTCCTTGATCTACCTGCCCCCTGCCTCTTGAGTGCTGGGATTAAAGGCATGTGCTACTATACCTGGAAACAACAAAATTTTCACTAATTTCCTGCAAAGAAAATGCCAAAATTTTCAAGAAAAATAGCTTTTTTGGCTTGGGGAGATGAGTCAGTGGGTAAAGCTCAGGAAGACTGAGTATCAATGCCTAGAACCTACTAAAATAAGCGGGATGCTATAGGGCATGGATAGGTCATCCCTGTACTGCTACAGGAAAACAGGAGGTGGATCAGGAGAAACTCCAAGGAGACTTTGCTTACACACAGCAGAAGTTAAGAACACCTAAAGATATACTGACTTCCACATGCACACCATTGCAGACATGTGCCTGTGTTTATATACACACACCCCAAACCCAGAGGACTTTCTTTTTGTTTGAGACATGTTTTCACATAGCCAAGTGGTGGTCTGACTGACACACCTCATAAGTTTAAGGCATCTGACTACTTGGTTCCCAGTTAGTGGCTGTTTGGGGAAGATTAGAAGGCATGGCCTTGCTGTGGTTGGGCTTTGAGGTTTCAAAAAATCTCATACCAATACCTCTGCCTGCTGCTACGCCTTTGCTCACCCATCACAGACTGAACTGAAAGCTCAAGTTAACTCTTTTATAAGCTTCTTTGGCCATAGTGTCTTATTACAGCTAGAGAAAAATAATTAAGATACGGGAATGGCCTTGAACCACACTGATCCTCCTGTCTCTACCTCCTAAGCGTTGGTATTATAGATATGCTCCTCCAACCCCCCAATGTCTCTATTATAAAAATACTGGAGTTTTCCTACTTTTCCCTTCAGAAATCTAGAAAGGTCACATACCAGAAATGCTGCAGAAATACCAACATCTTGCTTGTGACTGGATGTAGAACTATCTGTTGCATTCACATTTAAACGATTGGCCCAGAATTCCTCAGCACTGATCACTTGGCTCATAACAAGGTCTTTATATAGCTGGAACAAGACAGGATCTTCTTGGAGCATTCTGGTGATAGAGACAGTAAATGTAATTAAACTTCTGTGATAGTCACATGACCACTTTCATTTTGTGACGATTGAATAGCAGAAGTCATTGGACTAAATCATTTTTGAGTAATAAATGAAGTACAAATAAAGGGAAGACAGTCTGAAGAAGCAGACTGAGTTTTCTAAGACAAAGAACTGGTCTTGTACATCTTTGCAATACAAAGTCCACTTTGTGTGTGAACAGTACTATATTTTCCCACACATAAGGGTCAACAAGAGAAGGGACAGCCAGAGTCCCAGCACTCATTCATCATTTCGACAAGAATAAGGAACTATAAATACCAATAATTTAGACAGATATTAATGAAATAATTTTTCTTACCAGAAAATTTTCTGACCTTTCTATCTCAATCTTTCGCAGTATGGATTTTTAAAAAATAATGAATAAAGGTTTTTATTAAAGGGTAAGGAAACATAGAATAAGGTACACAGGGAGAAAGACCCTCTGGAGAGGGGGCCTCACAAGTTGAAACTCACTGTGTGGATTCTAGGTTTTTATTCACAAACACACTTCTGAAGGTTTAATCTCTTCTCTGTCATAAGAACTGGAGAAAGAGCAAGGAACCACAGTGTTGTGTAATGTCAGGTCTCCTAATTGAATGGTAGGCTTGATGCAGAAATTCTGGGGCTTCGTGGTCTTGTTTGCCAGAAGTCACTCAGCTAACACATGGTGAAGGTGGAGAGTCAGAGGCAGTGACAGCACAGATCCCATCCTCCTACAGAGGAGAGACATGCCAAGTGCCCAGGAGAGTGGGGAAGCGGATGTCTGCTCTCACCTGTTCTTCTCTTCCAGTTCTTTGTTGGCTTTCCGCTTGAACTTGGGCAGCAACTGCTGAAGGAGATCCTTCACTGCGTCCCGCTCTTTCACCGCTGTGCTTTCATTGGAAAAGTGAAAGTTCGTTGTGTCTCCTGCATGCAGGACTAGCTGAAGCTGAATTTTAGCTTTCCCTTCTGGACTGATTTTCTGGCCTGAAAGAAGCAAGAAGCTAATTAGACAAGGATACTCAGACTGTAATCCTAGCATTTGGGAGTTGGAGGCAGGACAATCAGAATTTCAAGGACATCCTGGGCTATGATACCAAGTCTGAACCTTAGAGTATAGGAGACACTGCCACATAATCAAGCAAGAACGGAAGTGAAAATAACCTGAGTATATTATATATATGCATGACATTGCCAAAAAATGTTTTAATAATAATAATAATCATAAAGGAAACAAAAGTGAAATGATTAAGGAACAACCTGGAAGGTGGTAGCAGTTAGTAGAACTCTTTTTCATCTCCTATGAGGACCCTATGTTTGGTACTCAGCAATGCAAAAACTTACCTGTCTCTAAATTCCAAGCACACAGGTATTGAGACCTTTTGATATAAGCCTACTGTGGTATACTCTGGAAGAGGCCACAGCCCATAGTCAATGAACCTTTTCCTTTGGAGGCAGGGCCTCCTACAGCCCAGGCTGTTTGCAAACTCAATCTGTAGCTAAAGATGACCTTGATCGGGGCTGGAGAGATGGCTCAGCGGTTAAGAACACTGACTGTTCTTCCAGAGGTCCTGAGTTCAATTCCCAGCAACCACATGGTGGCTCAAAACCACCTTGAATGAGATCTGGTGCCCTCTGCTGGCATGCAGGCAGAAGACTGTATACACAATAAATAAATAAAATATTAAAAAAAAAAAGATGACCTTGATCTTTTGATGTTTTCAGGATACAGGATGTGCCGCCATACTGGGTTTATGCAGTATTGGGGACCAAACTCGGTTTTGTACACGCTACACAAGCACCCTACCTACTGAGCTACATTCCTAGTCCCTGAAGATTTTCCTCCTCCTCATCACCACTACCAACACCATCATATGAAGTGTGAAAGTGCTTAAATATATGTATATAGCAGAACTTTCGCTTTCTTTCTTTCCTTCTTTCTTTCTTTTGACAGGGTTTCTCTGCGTAGCTTTGGAGGCTGGCCTGGAACTAACGTAGACCAGGCTGGTCTCGAACTCACTGAGATCCACCTGCCTCTGCCTCCCAAGTGTTGGGATTAAAGGCAGGTGCCACCACCATCCGGCTCTTTCTTTTTCTCATGTATTTTGCCTACATGTATGTATGTGCACCATGTGTATGGTCTGGTACCCATGGAAGCCAGAAAAGGAAGTTGGATTCCAGCCCAGAACTGGAGTTACAGATGGTTGGGTGCTGGCATGGAGGTCTTCTGCAAGAACAGGAAGTACTCTTTTAACATCTAAGTCATCTCTTTAGCCCCAGAATCTATATTCTTAACAAATGGCTGTCATGGCAACAGTGCTTTTCCTTTCTCAAAGAGGGATCAGAGAAGGAGGGCTTTGTTTCACTAAATAGGCAACTCACGGCAATGTGGCATACTGTACAGAGTTCTCACTTTAACATAAACAGATTTCTGGTATGTGTGTGTTTGGGGCGAGGGGGGAGACAGACAGACAGACAGATATACAGAATGTATCTTACTTTGTAGTCCAAGCTGGCCTGTACTATGATTGCCATAAACTTGTTTCTCACCAAAATCCTACTTCTCCCCATACTTATTTTCGTCTTTATCGGTACCTTTCTCAGGATAGGCAACTATAAAAATTTAAAATTTCTGTTTTGATATTAATAATGTTTAAGTTTTCCACAGCGAACAATACATTTTCCTAACAGCAATCTCTGAAGATGGGGCCCCACAATGATTCCACCTGTTTCATTATGATGCCTTAGAGCTGATAAACGTAACTCAAACATTGGCTTTGGACCAAAACTGCTCAAGACAATTCCAAATTAGTTAGCTAAGATGGTCCACCTTCTTACAATACTCTTGCCATAGTTTCAGATAAGAACTTCAGATAAGCCTTACCTATTACTCAGAGATCAGCTACAAATGTTACAGCTACTCCTCTTGAGACTTAACCATTGCTTTATTTATTTATTTTTGGTTTTTCGAGACAGGGTCTCTCTGTATTGTTTGGGAGCCTGTCCTGGCACTCACTCTGTAGACCAGGCTGGCCTCAAACTCACAGAGGCCCACCTGCCTCTGCCTCCCGAGTGCTAGGATTAAAGGCGCATGCCACTGTCACCAGGCTGTTTTAGTTTTTTACAGGAAAACATTGCCCCCAAGACACCTGGAAGTAATTCTAAGAAAACAACATCCCCTCTCTCAACAGTTGGGTTGGATGGTTTTTTTGGTTTTCTCAAGGTTATGGATAACTGTCACCTGTTAAGGGTTGGTTATAAGTTGTAATATGGTTGGGGATGGAATATGAAGTTTAGATTCAGGTCTCTTTTGGAAAGGAAAAAAGGGGAATGGATGGATGGGATAACAGGTAGATCAGTGTATCTACTTGATACAAACTTAAAATTGTATTTTTCTTTTTACAAGACAGGGTTTCTCTGTATTGTTTCGGAGGCTATCGGTCCAGCCCGGCCTCAAACTCACAGAGATCCGCCTGCCTCTGCCTCCCGAGTGCTGGGATTAAAGGCGTGCGCCACCACCGCCTGGCTAAAATTGTATTTTTCATTTGTGTATGTCCCTTTCTGTTTACAAAATTATTTTTGTCATATTGTATGTATGTTTCTAAACATACTTAAGATATTTTGTATACTGATACAACTTTAAGGTATTTTTATATTTCACTACAGATTTCTATCTCTGATCAAGATTTTTACATATATATTGCTACAATTCGAGGTCATTGTCCTCATTGCTGTCCATCTGTTTTAAAGGTTGTTTATTTTATATGTGAAGCCCTTACCCTTAAGCTATATAGGCATTAGGAATTATAGGTTATAGTTACCCATGCTTTTCATACCTAGTTATGTTAGTCAGGCTCTCTAGTTGCACATAGATGTACTCTGAATAGTTATGATCTTCAAACACTACAAAGACCTACAGAATATGGCATTTAAGTGTTTTGATAATTTGGATTTCTAGTGACATGAGACACCATTGCTCTTGGGCAGCACTGAGTTATTCCCAAGAGAATGATGGGCACCAGAGACACTCCAAACATTTGGAGGTTTTCTTCTCAGCAAAACTGGCCTACTGGGCAAAGAACTGCCCTTGCCTTGACTGCTGACAATAGGCACGATGTCTAAACTGGACAAGCAGGATATGAGCTAAAACGACTGCTAAACCTTGTCAAGACAGAGTAGGTCAGTCTTTCGAATCTTCCTGCTTCTGATAATGGTCTGTCAGATATTCTAGGCCTTAGTCCAAGTTGGTTGCCTCTGTGTTACTCTGAGACCTTGGGTGACTGTCCAGGTAGCCAGCTGTTTCTGTCATTTCTTGCACTTTTGGGAAGCTGCCTGCTTGCAGTTTCTGTTTACTCAGGTAATATTATTTCCTTCTCAGGTCTTTGATGGATTCAAGACGAGGTACGTCTCAGCTACTATCCTCTCATATCTTAGCTAAGACATTTTTGGTACAAGACTTAGTCTCCTTAGGACAGGACAGTTGTTGGATTAATCTCTATTATTTGCTAATTACCTAGAGCCTGGATATTTAGTATGTGTTTCCTGCTTGATGATGTTCTTGTTGGTTGTAGTTCTAACCCACCCACCTACCCATCCAATGCTCTATCTGCACATACACCTTTATGCCAGAAGAGGGCATCTCACTACAGATGGTTGTGAGATACCATGTGGTTGCTGGAATCTCAGGACCTCTGGAAGAGTAGCCAGTGCTCTGAGACATTTCTCTAGCTCCTTGATATTTGTTGTTATTGTATATAGTTTTGTATTAGAACCCTCTTATTTAGACAAAAAGGGGAACTTGTGAGAACTCATTCAGCCAATAGTTTTTGGGGTACCAGCCCAAGAAGGTGTGGTCTCAGGTGCTACATGTGAACCAATAGGGGGAACAGAAGCGTGTTCCTGTTCTCTTGGGTGGTGGTCGCAGATTGCATCAAAGCTTCCAGCACTTCTGGGCGTTAGATCCTGGTGGTTCTCTGTCTTATTTGTCATTTGTCAGTGGCTCTACAATAAATACCCGATCTTCCTTTATTCTGGGTTCTCATGGATTCTATTACAATCATCCATTACAGGTCTCACTATGTAGCCAAGCTGGCCTAGACCTGGAACTTTTAATTCTCCTTCCTTAGCTCCTCAAGGGCTGACATTAGAGGTATGTACATCATTCAGAGAAGTTATACTAGATGTTTAAAAGACACCTGCAATTTTCTGAATTCTCACTGTACATGTCTCCTGGGTACATAGCCACTGCTTCATCCTTGCTCTGATTTGAGCTCCTGTTCTGAGAAGTCATGCCCCTTTTAAAAAAAAGAGTTCATTATTTTTAGTTATGTGCACATATCCATGAAGCCCAGAAGTATCAGCAACCCTTGGAGCTGGAGCTGCAGGTGGTTGTAAGCTGTCTGATGTGGGTGCTGGGAACTGATATCAATTCTTGAGAAGGGCAATACTTCTGTTATGACAGGTTCATACTGCCCATTTCACGTGACTAATTTATTATTTATAACTTTCAATGACTTCTTTCAGAATGGGTATTTTTCCTAACAGTAAATTAAGATGCAAATTACCTAGAGCCTAGATAGGGGTAGGTACTCAATGGCTTATACTGTAGAAAAATGGGAGATTGGCATATTTTTTGTACACTGTGGGCATAAAAGTATGTGTGTATGTACATACACACACACACACACACATACATACAGAATACATATATACAAATATGAATGACATGGAGATTAATTCCTTTCCTTTCTTTCTTTGGTGGGGCGGAAAGGGGCATAACAAGGTCTCACCATGTATCTCTGGCTGGCTTGGAATTTGCCATGCAGGCTTGCTCGTCTCCTCTTGAGTGCTAGATTAAAGGCTTGTACCACACACCCAGTCCTTTATTTCCTACTTCTACTAATATAAGTAGCTCCTGGTTATAAAAGGAATTGTTTTGAATATTATTTCTTCGGGAAATTAAGATTCTAAACCATTTCAATGGAAAAAGGTAGGGATCTTGATCATTTCCAGCAGTCACAGGTTTTGGAAGTACCATGGTACTTGAAATCTACAGAACTCTTTATGTGTAGGGATATAAGTAGATCTATAGTAATGGTCACAGTTAGGACTCTCCTGGGTTTACTCTTATTCAAGATCTTAGGTAAAGTCCATGGCTGTGGCTAAGTGGTAAAGTGCGTGTCTAACAAGTGGGAATCAAAAGGTTCCTACGCAACACACACACATACCCCCCCACACCCACACACCCTTTAGAAGATTCTAGAATTGTAGAAATTGCTTTCAGATTAAATATTCCACATTTCTAATGTACCTAAAACTACTGCTCAAGTGTAAAATACTACACAGTTTGATATCCTTGCAAATATGGGAAAAGAAGTTATGTTGATTTTAGCCTTTATAGTTGAATGTTCTCTGGCAGGGGACTGTAACTTGGTAGAGTGTACAACCAAAGTTGAATCTATTTTTTCAACAGATAATGGCCATATATATAATAAAATCAGGTAACTTGTCTAAATGTAAAATTTTTGTGAGGGAACAATCTCGCATCATCTATCAACCTACCTACAAAACCTCAAAAGATATGAGCATATAGTTTTATAATGTGAAACTATTTGCAGTAAAAAATTCTAATCTCTTGTCTTTCAAGAAGGAACACTTACATACTAGACTGTATTCAATGAATATTACGGAACTTATCGAAGGTAAGTTTATACTATGTAAATCTGCAACACACAGTATATATTTGAAGATCGTATTTTATAATCACCACTGCATGTTCTTCTAATATAACATATAAAACTGTCAGACTACACATCAGATGTTAGTACATATGACTTACATTTAATATCTGCATACATATGGCTGATTGTAAATCTGTCTTTGCCTTCTGGTGCCCAAGCAATTCTTTCTGCCATGAGGTACAGTGCTCCATCCTGCTTCTTCTGACGAACCTTCTTCACTATCAGCAACACTTCTTCAGACGAAGTTGCCATAATGGCTAGAAGTTGCTAATCGAGGGGCAAGGGAGAAAAAGAAACCAACCACATTAATGTAGGTTAAAAATAAGTAAACAACAAACCAACAAAGACATTTTAATTGTTTTATAAAGTGTCTAAGTCTATATATCACAACCCAAACCACATGGAACATTTTTGGAACATCCTCAATGCTCCCCCAGTCCTGTTTCTAGTCAATTCTTTCTTTTCTCAAGCAGCTAATTCCTGATTTGTATTACTCCAATTTCATTTTTAGCACAGAAATGCTAGTAATAAGTATGCTATGAAACATGCCTGTAATCCCAGTACTCAGGATCCTGAGGAAGGAGGATCAGGGGTCAAGGCTAATATGCACTATAGTAAGACCCCATTTTCAAAGCGTAGGGGGGAGGGATCTTGAGGAAGAAGCAATGATAGATAATACAAGATGCCATTATAGGCTTTAGTTAATATCACTTAGTCCCTACTTAATAATCTTATGAAACAGGCTCTACTGTTTTATAGATAAAGCAAACTGGATGTGAGATGTCAAGATGTTTTTCTGAAGCATTTGTAAGTAGGATTAGGTTTCTGTTTTTGTCAGGCTGACCTCAGAGTTACATATGTCATGTATGTTCTACAGGTACCACTAGAAGGATAGACAGTTAAGTTGATTTCCCCACTCCCTGATATTCTACAAAAATATGTTATTTTTGCCTCGTGTGAGCTGAAGACCTGGATTTAATCCCTGGATCCCACAAGATGACAACTGAGAACCGATTCTTGACAGTTGTCCTTTGACTTCACAGGTAAGCTGTTTTGTGAATTTGTACGTACAGATGCACCATAGACTGAATAAAATGACCAGCACTTAGAAGGAGACAAAATGATGGCTGCCAAGTTCTAGACCAGTCTTTTCTACAGAGTGAGTTCTAGGACAGCCAAGGCTACTACACATAGTGAAACCCTGGCTAAAAAGGCTTTAAAAAAAAAAAAAAAAAGAGTCCTCCCAATAGTTGATTTCCTATAAAACTAAACTTCGTAACATTTATGAAGCTATGAAATACCCACCCCTCAGAGTTTCTCTCTGTAGCGAGGCTGTCCTGGAACCCCGCTCTGTAGACCACACTGGCTTCAAACTCAGAGATCTGCCTGCCTCTGCCTCCCAAATGCTAGGATTAAAGGCCTGTACCATCACTGCCTAGCATCTGTTAAATGGTTAAAGCCAACTTTGTACAGTTGTTGTAACAAGAAACTAGGAAAAACTTAAAATTCACCTTGACTGCCAGGCATTGGTGGCGCACGCCTTTAATCCCAGCACTCGGGAGGCAGAGGCAGGCGGATCTCTGTGAGTTCGAAGCCAGCCTGGTCTACCGAGGGAGTTCCAGGACAGCCTCCAAAACAATACAGAGAAACCCTGCCTCGAAAAACCAAAACCAAAACCAACAAAAACCCCACGATAATATTAATCATTTGTTTGAAGAAAAGCACCAGCAGAGACAGCCTATAGCACAAGCTTGGAAAATAACAGAAGCATCTGAGTGGGGAAGGTAAAGAAGAACATGGAGTGAAGACAGAACCTGGAAAGTAAAGAGTTCAGCACATCAATAGAACTGACTTAACAATGGCCTTTCTACATAACACAGAAATCATTTCCACTAAAATTTATTTAAGGCAGGGCTGAGATGCATGCAGCTCAGAGGTCGAATGTTGTCCCAGGATTCCCTAGGGCCTGGGTTAATCCTCCCCATTAAAAATTTAAAAATTCAGAGATAAGGTATTGAACACGGGGCACAACTGTCAATTTGCTAGCTAAGTTTCTCTGGTCATCTGTACTATCTCTGTTAAGTGTAAAGAGTACACATTTGGGAGAGCTAACAGATCCATTGGGGCCACCCTACAATGGCTTCTGTGATTTTCAGATTCACTGGAGGAATTTCCTTCAGCCCTTCCCAGTAGAACTCTGTGAAAGAGTCACAGTGTTTCTTTTGTGGAAAATATTGCTGTAGGCTACTTTAAATCCAACATAGTCAATGAAGAGCTGTATTATTTTATGGAATATCTGTCACAAGACTCCTTTACAGTTAAAACCTTGCTTGAAGCTGCATGTGTATGTCTTTGGCTTCAGAATTGATACGTTTTTCTCTCTCCCTTCAATTGATTTCAGTAATTTTATTCAGTGGATTCTAATCTCTGAAGTTATTACTATTTTCTAATAGTCTCTTCATAGCACATACATTTGGAGTTGGGGGGGGGTTTGAGACAGGGTTTTTCTGTATAACAGTCATGTCTGTCCTGGAACTTTCTCTAGCCTTGAACTCACAGAGATCCACCTGCCTCTGCCTCCTGAGTGTTAGGATTAAGGTGTGTTCCTTTATTTAAGTAATTCTCTTGAGGCAGCATGCAGGGCTTTCATGGGTCTGCACCAGATCCTTTGAATATATTATGGCTTCGAGGTCAGTGTTTTTATGGGGTTCCAGAGTGTGCAAAGTGAACGTGTGGGTCTGTTTCTTGCACCTCCTCTCAGCACAAGAGAGAATATATTATTATATTTGTTGTTATCACTTGGGAGTAGATTCAATAGGAACTGGAAGGAGCAGGAGCAGAGGGAAGAGAAACTACAATCAGGGTATATTATGTGAAAGGGGGAAAATCTATTTTCAATAAAAGGAAAAAAATCATCTAATGGAAAAAAAGATAAACAAAATAGTCTCCAAAATCAAGATCTTATAAGTAAATATACAAAATTAAAAGATACACTGCTTTCCAGGAAAATGTGCTGAATACGTATGTGCTATATAACATTATTTCCTTAATATTTCACAATGTAAAAGCATAACTGAAAACTTGACAGAGACATCTTTTTTTTTTTTTTTAAACCATAGGCATTATACATCAAAACTCCACCACAAACAAATCACCATATGTTTTAAAGCCTCAGAAGTCACACTGGATAAGTGTTTGAGCCCTGTATAGTAAATGCAGCTTGGGTTTAGTACCATGATTTTCTTAGAAACGGAACCCAGGAATAAAGTTCCATTTAGGTAGCTCTCCTCAGCCCTAATATCACCTAAGTAGGAACTTTAGCTCAAAACACTTAATAGTGCTGTTTCATGTTTCTCGGAACCAGCAGCCCAATTTGGTGTTTAGGATATGTGTACACTTTAAATAGTTCTCTTAACTTGTAGAGTTTCTGACACACTGGAAATCATAGCATGAAATCTGTAACAGCTATGGGATCATATGCACTGCGTTTTACTTTCCAGCATTAAATATGTATGTGAAAAAACATGTATTTCTCCCTTAGTAGACATCATGGTTCAATGTGTTGTATTCATTACAAGATAGCACCCAGCAGCACAGCATAATCCTCAGAAGGATCTAATACGTATTTGTGACATTGAAAGAAATTGTTTATAAAGGATTCAGTTTTGCTAAGACACAAGAAACCTTTGCACATACATCCTCAACCCAACTACATTTCTCACAAAGATTCCCAAAATTAGATTCTGCCCTAGAAAGAAATGTTAGGAAAAGTTTACAATGGTTGAACAGTATTCTTTAGTTACTGCCTCTGAATTTCCATTACCTTCCAAAGTACATAGAAAGATAGCCTCCTTACCATTCTTGCCCCCTGGAAAGCAGGTTTGTAAGAGTGAGCTGGATTCACTAGCATAAGACATGGCCGTGTGCCAGGGTATGAAAGGCAGAATGAAGAACTGCCATGTTCAAGGGCAGCCTGAGATACATGCTAAAACCCTTTCTTAAAGAAAACAGAGTGATAAGAACTCTACAATGCTTGCTGTAAAGCAACCCAAAATTGTTTTATCAATACAACATAGGAAACAAAAACTTGCAAGTAAGCTGGGTGGCGGCGGCACACACCTTCAATCCCAGCACTGGGAGGCAGAGGCAGGAGGATTTGTTACAGGACAGACTCTAAAGCTTCACAGAAACCCTGACTCCAAAAACAAAAAACACACCTTAAAAAGTATGTAAAAAGGGCCGGGCGGTGGTGGCACACGCCTTTAATCCCAGCACTCGGGAGGCAGAGGCAGGCGGATCTCTGTGAGTTCGAAGCCAGCCTGGTCTACCGAGGGAGTTCCAGGACAGCCTCGAAAACAATACAGAGAAACCCTGTCTTGAAAAAAACAAAAACAAAACAAAAGTATGTAAAAAGGAACCCAAATGGGGATGGATAGATGGTTTATCAGTTAAGAGCACTTGCTGTTCTGGGTTTGATTGCTAGACCCACACGGCGGCTTACAACTGTTTGTAACTTTAGTACCCGGGTATCTCATGCTCTCTTCTGGCCTCCTCAAGTAACAGGCGCACAGGTGGTGGGTGCACAGATATACATGTATGCAAAACACCCCCGTCCCCAGACGAAACCAAACCATACAAATTAAAAGGAAACACAAGTGGACTGTTATCATTATATAAATGAAGTATTAAGGAAAATACTAGTACATGATAGAAGGAAATAGGAAAATGTCCACCAATAAAAACTGCATGCTAATAAGAGTATATCACTAAACTTAAGTAAACTCTAGTGCTAGGATCAAAGGGCATACACCACCCACTGTTTTACTGCTTTTTTTTTTTGATTTTTTGAGACAGGGTTCTCTGTATTGTTTTGGCGTTTTACTGCTTTTTAACTGACCTTTTTTTTAACAGCAATAATCTTCCAAGTACTTAAAAAAAAAGAACTCCGAACTCCTTTGCATTCACTTATCTTTCTTTTCTGCTGAGGAACAATCCTTCTGTACACTGTGTGAATATATGTTGCTATGATTGGTTTAATAAACAAGCTGACTGGCCAACAGAAGAACAGGATAGTTAGACGGGAAAGCCAAACTGAGAATGATGTGAGATGAACGAGTCAGGCACACAAAATGGGATAGAGGTAATGGCCACGAGCCTCAGGGCAACAGAGGGATTAATGGAAATATAGAAATGGCTTAAGTTGTAAGAGCTAGTTAGTAACAAGCCTGAGCTATTGGCCCAGCCTTTATAATTTATATTCTACGAGTCAGTTATTTGGGAAGGGGCTGCTGGTTATTTGGGAGCAGACAGTCAGGAAAGGCAAACTCTGCCTACATTTTTATTTTTTCTGAGATCAGGTTTCACTATGTAGCCCTGGCTAACCTCAAACTAACTCCAACTCCAGAGAATCACCAGACTCTGCCACCCAAGTGCTGGGACTAAAGGAGTGTGCCACCATGAAGCCTAGCTCTTAAAATTGCCTTTTTATATCTATATGAGAAATTAAAATTCATCAATCTGTTGCACTGCTCAGTTGGCCAAGTAAATACAGTAGATGATCTCTCCCTTTAAGCGCAGATGATTTAAACCGGGTGTGGTGGCTCAATCGTGCAGAGCAATCTCAGCATTTGGGAGGTAGAAAGAAGTGTTGCTGGGAGTTCAAGTCTACCCCGGGGAGATTCTGTTTCAAACGGGCACACAATTCTCTCCAGAACTGTTCTTATAAGCCATCAGGATGCCACTAGAGGTCATATTCTCTTGCATTAAGATCTCTTCATGTGACTATTCTGGTTTTGGCTTTTAAGAATCTTAAGGCTGTCAACTTTGACTCAGTGGTTTTCAAACTGTTTTTAGGAAATGTTCTTAGAAATAGGATACTGGCCCACATAAATTCAGCTTCACTGTATCTCCTTATTTATTTATTCTTTCTCTATTTTTAAAATTTAAATTAGCTCCTTTTTTTAAATGCTGGAATTCCAGGCAAAAATTCATGGCAGAAACATTATACTTCTTTTAAAAAATTTTTTTTAAATCACAATATAGAGACAGGGTGCAAGACTTTAATTCCCGAACTTCGGGAGGCAGAGAGAGGTAGGTCGATCTGAGTATGAGGCCAGCATCCTCTACAAAACAAGTTCCCTGACAAGCAGCGAAACCTTTCCTCAAAAACCAAATCAGAACAAATCAGAAGTCTGGGTATTGAGACTGTTGTCTGGAGCAGACCTTTGAGTGCTTTTCAGACCATTTAGTTTGCGTACCCTGGCCTGCATGCTTACCAGTCAGTCTACACTGAGCTGCACCCACAGTCCTTTCTTATTTTTCCTTTGCTGGTTCTGGGGATGAAATCTAAGCACCTTACACATGTCCAGCAAGCACTCTTAGCTTTGAGCTGCATTCCTGTTTTACCTTATTTTAAACTGGAGTATGTGAATTAACAACAAAACGCAAAACAAAACACAAAACAAGATGAAACTGTGCATATGTGAGGATACAACTTCCGGCAATTGCAACACGTGGGTCCCAGGGATGGAACTCAGGCTCAGCAGAAAGCAACGGTCTTACTGCCGTCCTGGGGCAAAAGTTTGAACATCTTTCTCCCACCTTGTTTCACAGACGGTTAAAAAAAAAAAGCGCCATTTTCACCGATATTAGCCTCTGAGAACACTGGAGAGTTGATAAAAATTATCACAAATTTCCACGTGCTGATGGTCTACTTTACGTGGCTGTCACACGGGTCCTAACCAAAACTGGCGTGTGTGGTTCGTGCTTTAATAATAAACAGTCTGGAGAGAGGGATGACAGGTGGAGGCAAAAAAAAAAAAAAAAAAAAAAAAAAAAGGCAACGCAGCCACCCAGGCGAGGACGTCTCTGACGAGACTCGCAGGACTCTCGGGCAGACTTCCTAACGGGAAAGGGCGTCCGTGGGGAGGAGGCCTCACTTCCTCCATCCTCGGGAGGCGAGTCTGACCCGGGGGAACACCTCCGCGTCCCTCTCGGCGGAAGAACGGCCTGCCTTTAGGCAGTCCATTAAGGGTCAGGGCACCTCCTTCCCGTCTCGGGGTTAAGAAGGGCGAAGCGCACGGCCAGTTTGCGGGAGGGGGGCAGGGGGCCCCGGGAACTCGCACAGCGAGAGAGGCGGAGTCGGCGCCGCCCGCCCGGCGCCCCCGGGGCCTGTCAGACCCTCCCCGCCCGCCCCCCATTCTTCGGCGTGAACTTACCAGGCGCGAGCTACGACCTCCGGCCTGGGCTCCGTGGACCGCGTCCTGTCAGGGCTTAAGCGCCACCGCGCTCTTCACAGCCGCCGCAAGGACGAGACTGAAACCGGGCGGCCGCAGCCGTCGCCACCGCCTCTGTGGCCGGGGGGTCTCGCCTCCATCGCTGGCTGCGAGGGCCCCGAGGGCACGTGACCGGAAGTGCCGGGGCGGGCCCTCCAGGGCACGTGACCGCCGGGCCCCCGCCATGACACGCCTTCCGCTGGCCCCAAGCCCTCCTCCCCCTCCCCCCCGCCGCCGATTCCCGCCTGTTTTGTTTCCCGTCTCCGGTCTCGAGTGGCGAAGGGTTTCGGGGATTCGGTTGTGGCTCGTCGTCCTGCCCAGGGAGCATGCGGTCTGCATCATCGGGTGCGTCGTCGGCCCGGCGGCGGCTCTCCCGCTACAGGCCGCCCGGGAGCGTAATCGCCACCGCGGCCGGAGGGGGCGGGGCCACGCGCGAGGAGGGGCGTGGCCGTCACGTGACGAGGAAGTGCCGTTAACCCCGTTTCCCCATCCTACCCCACCCCACTCCCCCCAGCCCTCCCACCCCCCGCCGCGTCCCCGGCGCCCAGGGATGACGTTAGCAAGGGAGGGGCGGGCGCGACGGGCGGCTTCTCAAGTTCAGGTTCCGCTGTCAGTGCGCGGCGTCCACGGCGCCTGCTTAGGGAAGGCTGCCGCCGGGGCTTTGCGGGCGTCGTGTCTGGCTCGTGTGTGTCTGCGCTTCTGGGAGCCTGGCTTGGATGCAGTTTAAAGCCGCGGCAGTTTAAGAGGTAGTGGGGATCGACTAGGAGCTTCTTGTGGAAAGGGGCGCGCTCTGCTCACACCCTGCGGCTCCAGGGGGGGCTTCCGGGGCCTAGAACACGGTAGGCACTCGGCAACACTGCACGAATGAATGAATGCATGCGCCAGAGAGTCGTTAATTTTTCTGACACCTAGTTTCCTGGTCGTTATTTCTTGAACAGGAAGATTCTCTTCTGGAAATAAAGTCTTATTAATTCCCCCTTACACAATCTCTTCAACGCTTTGCTCCCTTCGGCTCTGTCGGTTTCTCTCCTTCTGCGTACCCAGTGGGACTAGGTGCGTTGTGACTCGCATTGGCTGTGTGAAGCAGCAGACTCATTTTCTACCCGCTCTTGGATTATCATCAAAATAATCTGGGGAAGTGGGAAGAAAGAAGTTTCGGTCTTTCGTGCGTTCTATTTTCATTTATTATTGGGGGAGAAGGTTGCACGACACGGCACACACAGAGGATAACTATGTGTAATTGGTTCTCCCTTTCCGTCTTTCTGTGAGTTCTTGGGACCAAAGTTAGGTCACAGGCGTGGACAGCAGTAAACCATCTTGTTGGCCCCCTCCTTCTCTTCCTTCTTTTCTCTCGTGTATTGTATTCTACTTCCAAGCCAATTGTTTGTGAGCCTTGTGACCCTTGGGAAAGCCAGTCTTTAGATGTTCACTGATTTTTGGCAAGCATTTGCCATCATCTACGAGGTTAGAGGTTTTAAAAGTTTTTTTTTTTAATCTGCCAGCGCACAGAAGTAATGTTTAAAATGGGCTTTTTAGAAAAGTGGGGCTTATTGGTTCGAGAATATTTAATGAACAGCATAAATAAAACTACAGAAGTTCACATTTATGGAAGGAAAGAACAGGATAGTCCATTGTAGCTGAGTAATATGAGAAGAGGGTAAGATGGGAAGTACAGATGAAATCACATTATATGGAGAAAGAAGCTAACCTTTGGTTTTAGCTACTACTAATTACAAATCAGTTTTGAGTCTTCTCAGAATGTCAAGAGAGAGGCTTTCTTCTTTCCCACAGACTTTCAGAGTAATGGGAATGCCTCATCTTCACAACTCACTCCTTACTTTTAAATCCCTGTTTTCTAGCATCTGCCCATAGAACTTTACAGGAACTGTATAAACTTTTCACACTAAATCCTTTAGTGACTTTCTGCAACCTACCAAAGTAAGTTTATGTTCCTTGACTTAAGGTTGGAAGTGTTTTGTACCTTGAGCCCAAATTATGGTCACAGTTTCTTCTATTCCCTTATTTATATTTTGTATTTAACTGAGGACAAAACTTGTATTCTCTGAATACCTTTCTCAGTTTTCGCCTCTATCTTCTCAGTTCTACCTGCAGCCCTTTCCCCGTCCTCATGGTGAAAGGTGACATGGGAATAGTGTTACCCATTTTAGGCTTTTTTCACATGTTTCTTTACTTGCTGTGATCCTTATGAGAGCTGTGTGTGAATTTATGTATATGTATGGTATTTGTGATCTTTATCTGATTAGAACTGATGTCTGAAATTCTTTTTTTTTTTTGTTTGTTTGTTTTGTTTTTCAGGACAGGGTTTCTCTGTGAAACAGTCCTGGCTGTCCTCGAACTCATAGGGATCTGCCTGTCTCTGCCTCCTGAGTGATAGGACTAAAGGCGTGGGCCACTTGCCTGGCCTGGAATTCTTTCATTTATCATGTCCTCACAACTATCCCTGCTATTTTACTAACTCCTTAATAAGATAAATGACTGGGGACTGGAGAAATATATGACTAGCAGAGAATAAAGCTGTATTACATGTACATAATTTAAAAAATCACAAGGGAGGGTAGGGGCACATTCAGTGATACAGCATATGCCTAGCATGTAAAGATCTTGGGTTTGATTTTCTCACACTACAAAAATAAGAGAAGCCAGCCTCCCTCTATATGTTTCTGTGTGTCTTACCACTGGAAGGCGTGCTCTGAGAAAGTTAGGATATTTCTTATGTTCTCTGCTGTTATTTCCTAGAACAATGTCCAGCATATTAATGATGCTTAGTATAGATTTGCTAAACAAATAAATGTGCATTTAAAACAGTGTCAAAAATACAAAGCATAGGCAAAAATACAAACAGATGCTTATGAATTTTTAATTTTTTTAAAGTGTGTGCGCGTGTGTGTGTGTGTGTGTGTGTGTATGTGTGTGTGTGTGAGTGTGATGCCCGTTTGCATGTGGACGCCAAAGGTAGGTATTGTCATGTGTCTTCCTTGATGTAGCTGCTACCATATCAGGCTTTTATGAGGGTGCTGGAGATCCAAACCGAGGTCCTCATGTCTAGGCAGCAAACCCTTTACGCACTGTGTCTTCTTCTCAGCTACTGCCTCTGCCGCTTCTCCTCCCTCACTGGGTAGGTAATAGACGTTAAAATGAAGGAGTGATGTGCCTTAGAGCTGTTTGTCACCAGCCATGCCCAACTATGCTCTTTGACACTGCTGCCAGTGGCAAGCCCTTGAGCCCGTCTCTTTCAAGCTGTTTACAGATGAAGTTCGAAAGCCAGCAGAAAACTTTTGCACTCTGATCACGGAGGTACACCAGGACTCAGGTGCACAAGAGGTGACCTCATACACCGTCATGGCAGTGGTGACAAGTCCATCTGTGGAGTAAACTCACGAGGGTGATGAGAACCTCAGCTTGACGGTCCTGGCTTCGTGTCCATGGCGAATGCTGCACTGAACACAGTGCTTCCTTGTTTGCTGTGTGCACTGTCGGGACTGATAGGATGGCAAGCTCATGGCTTTTGATCATGTGAAAGATGAGCATCTTTGAGTCCAACAAAGACCTGCAAGATCACCAACTTTTCTCTTTTCCCATGGAAATTTGTGACATTTGATCCCCAGCCCCCCAAAATATACTTGAGAGTAGCTGAATAGATAAAATGTTTCATTTGGCATTTACTGCCTTATATTCCTTTTTTTTTTTTTTTTTTTTTTTTTTTGGGTTTTTCAGACAGGGTTTCTCTGTATTGTTTTAGAGGTTGTCCTGGAACTCGCTCTGTAGGCCAGGCTGGCCTCGAACTCACAGAAATCCTGCCTCTGTCTCCCTTACTGCCTTATATTCTTTTTTTTTTTTTTTTTTTTTTTTAACAAGACAGGGTTTCTCTGTATTGTTTTGGAGGCTATCTGTCCAGCCCAGCCTCGAACTCACAGAGATCTGCCTGCCTCTGCCTCCCAAGTGCTGGGATTAAAGGCGTGCGCCACCACTGCCCGGCACTGCCTTATATTCTTACCCTATTCATTTCTCTCTGGTTTCTTTTGTTAAAGCCTTTATTCTTGAATTTTTTTTTTTTTTTTTTTTTTTTTTTTTTGAGACTGGGTTTCTTTGTGGAGCCTATCTTGGAACTCCCTCTGTAGACCTCTGGCCTTGAACTCACAGATCTGTCTGCTGGAATTAAAGATGTATACCACTACTCCCAGCTTGAGATTGCCTCTTATTTTAAATATTTTTTTGAAATAGGATCTATCTTTCTCTGTCTCTCTCATTTTTTATTTATTATGTACACAGTCTGCAGACCACAAGAGGGCACCAGATCTCATTACAGATGGTTTTGACCACCATGTGGTTGCTGGGAATTGAACTCAGGACCTCTGGAAGAGCAGCCAGTGCTCTTAACCTCTGAGCCATCTTTCCAGCCCTTGAGATTGTCTCTTAATGAAAGCTTCCTATAGACAGATGATTTATGACACAAAGAAACACAGTAGGATTGCTATTTTGCCTTTGAGGAGCTTGGCCAGTTTTCCTTTTAAGTTGCACTCTATCCATCTTTCCTGCTTAAATTGTTCTATTGTACAGCAGGATAGTACTATGGAGGGACTTGGAAATCAAGGCCTAAAACTCACATAGTGTGAATGAACCTTTGAATGCATGTAATTGGTATCTAGATCTCCCTCCTCCCCCATGCCTGACTTCCAGAGATGGTTACCTCTTTCTATGTTGAATGTTACTAAATTTTGCATGAGTGGTAATCTTAAATTATATTTTGCAGTTACTTTTTTTTTTTCAGTGAGAAAACAGAACAGTCTTCATCTTTCTGGTTAAATGACTTTTGTGCCAGTGATACCAGAAGCCTATAGCCATGTTCTTGCAGAGTTTGAGTCCTTGGATCCATTACTCACAGCTTTGCGACTGGATTCCAGTCGTCTAAAGGTGAACTTCTGCTTTGAAACAGAGTAACCCATTCCTTTCATTTTATATCCATGTGTTCCTATGCTCTGCCATTCTTGTCCCTGTTCTTTGTTTTGTGGACTCCTGGGGGCTTTTGCTTGTTTTACCTTACATGGAAATAACTTATTCTTTATCTTTTGAGCTATCATTTGAATTCATTCTCAGTTCTGGAATACACTGCTGTTGACTTATTTTCCTTATTCTTGGTAATCTTGTCTTCTCCCAAGAAGTAACATACTTTATTGTCATTTAAATAGTATAAATGAGCATACCCCATTACGTTTTTGAACAACATGAACTACTGCAGTTACTTTATGAGGACTTTGATACAGCCCTGTATAGGGAATAAGGCAAAAGCCAGTTAGCTTTGTGGAAAGTACATGGTTCCCTGAAACCTCAGATTCTTGATTAAACACAGGGAAGTCACAGTGGAGAATAAAGTCTATATCACAAATTATTTTATTCTTAAACTTTTACTGTTGCTTTAAATCACCTTTCCTTTCCTCTCCTTCTCCCTCTCCCTCTCCCTCTTCCTCTCCTTCCCCCTTCCCCTCTCCCTCCTCTTCCCTTTCCTCTTTTTATCTTTCTCTTTAGCTCAGACTTGTTGGAAACTCACTGTGCAGCCCAGACTGGCCCCATGTTAGGGTGAAATGCCTGCCTCCTCTTTCTTAGTGCTGGGATTGCAAGTAAAAGCCTGATGTCCCAGTGCAGATTTCTGTCCTCTTAGAAAAGGAAGAAGAGGAAACAGCAGTCAGGCCAGTGCAGTCAACAGTGGTGAGGTCAATATCAGAAGTGTTTTCAACAGCAAGTTACATCACACCTTACTGTTGGACACAGTCCGATACTGGAGCTGTGTGGGAATTCTGTGTGTTTGTGAGAACATGCCAAGAAAACAAGGTAGTTTCTTTAGAGCAGAGTTGTTCTTAGAATATATTTTTGTGCTCCTCCCAGGTGTAGCAGAAAGAATGAGTTTACTTCAGCTGTTGTTACTCATATGCCTCTATGGAAACATGTTTTTGCATGTGTGGGTTGTCCTTGTGATTCTTTTTAACCCTCAGAATATAAATGCTCAGAATAAAGTTGGCTGCTGCATGAGACTTTAAGTCCTCATTTGTAGGTCCAGCTCTTCTAGGTTCATGCCACCAACTAGAGTGGTAAATACCTTACAAATAGAGGTTAATGCAGTAAGTACATTTATAGTCTTACTGGACCTCAGCATTACTAGGTTTAGGGTAGTAGCCCATTGAGGGTACTGAGGACACAGACAAGGTTCTCCATTCTTCTCCCATCATACATGTGGCTTAATTACAGTAGTAGTAGTATAATATCCTGCCTGACCTTACTCATCTTGTCTATATTAGTAACTCCAGCAGGGATGAGGGGCCAAGAACAAAGGTTTGGATGTTTTCTTGACTCTACTTTTCATTAGAGAAGACAAAGCTTCTCATGAAGTTCCTAGCAAGCTCAGTTTGATGGCAGGGACTGAGTCCCTCAGCCACCCATGGTAGCAACGGAACCTACAAAGGTGAATACTTGGGTTTGTCAACTCCTGTGTTGGAAAGAAACAAACTTGAAGAGGATTAGGAATGTTTTTTAGTCAGCCCAATGACACATTTTCACGCAGGAATTGTATGCAGCATGGCCACCACTTTCCCTGTGGCTCAGGCATGAAATGAGCAGCCTAGGCTTTGAAGAGATGTGGCAATATGGGACCTGGCGTCTAAGGCCTCCCAGTATTATTTGCTACACGGCCTGTGAGTGTATGTGATGGTTCTGCAGATAGTAATGGTGTAAGTGAGCAAATGATTTAAGTAGTTGTTTTGTCCCTGGTAATTATTTGGTTTCCCCCTGTTGTGGTCAGCACTGGAATGGCCTGGCCAAATTATGCAAAATATGAGCCGTTTAAGAACTGGCTTCTAACAAAGAAAAATAACTTATTTATACAAGTGATTTCAGCTTTTTGAGATTCAACTAAAAGTTTAAAAGCAAAATGTTCTTTGTTTATATATATTTTAGTATTCTAGAATAAGAAATGAGTGCTGCTACATTGTGTCCTTCTGGGCAGGGGATAGATGGAAGGCAGTGAACTCAGACTTGCAGTACTTATTTACAGTGACTAGGTTATTTTTGCCAGTGTTGAGAATGCAGCCTAGGTTCTTGTCCATTCCAGGGAGGTGTCCTGCAACCAAGCTGCATCCCCAGTTCATAGTGGGTATGGCACAATCATCTCACACTTGTCTCTTCATGCTCTTAGTGTACCAGCATAGCTGTGTCTCGGAAATGGTTGGCGTTAGGCAGCTCAGGAGGAGGACTCAACCTCATTCAGAAAGATGGCTGGAAGCAAAGGCTGTTTCTCTCTCACCGGGTAAGAACAAGGACATTTATATGCTGGTTGGAGCATGCTTCATGAATGTGAATTCTGCCAGTGTAACCAATTATTTGAGTAAAAGAAGAAGGGATACAAACTGTTCTTTGTCTGATGTCCTAGGAAGGTGCAATCTCTCAGATTGCCTGCTGTTCTCATGATGATGATTATGTTGCTGTAGCTACCAGGTAAGACACTCTTAGAATGATGATCTTTTCTAAATGCATGTTAAGCTGACAAGTGTGCCTATTAGGAAGGCCAACCCTGTCGTTTTATTTAGCACTGTGCTGGTTTAGTACTGAAAGTAGTATCCTGGGGAACCAAATCTGCTCAGTGCTCAAGTCATCTGGGAGAGGTAATTGTTCACTCTAGTGTTTGTGAAAAATGCTGATTTCAGGCAACAATTTCTAAAAGACCTAAAAAAGAGAATGGGAGCAGGCACTTCTCTTTGAGGAGCCCCTTCCCAAACCTGGGTATGTCTTACTTTTCTCTCAGAGCCTCATTTTCCTAATCTTCATGCATAAGCCTATGCTAAAATTGATTTTTAATAGTGTCTCCAATCTTGCTCTCTCTCTCTCTCTCTCTCATACACACACACACACACACACACACACACACACACACACACAGAGAGAGAGAGAGAGAGAGAGAGAGAGAGAGAGAGAGAACATGGAAACAGAAGATTTAGAACAGTTAGGGTCTCCTAATTTATTTATTTAATGGCCAAAACAGGGAAGTTAATGCTTTGATTTATACCTTTTCTCCCTATGAACAAGAATTTACACTGTATTTAATATGGTTAATATTATGGTGCAATTCAGTTATATGTTTTTTGTCATTGCCATAACTTTTTTTGTCGTAATTCATTTTGCCTGTAACTTATCTGCAGCCAAGGTCTTGTAGTTGTTTGGGAATTAAATCAAGAACGTCGAGGAAAACCAGAGCGAATTCATGTGTCCTCCGAACACAAAGGCCGAAAAGTTACAGCCCTCTGTTGGGACACAGCTGTTCTGAGAGTCTTTGTAGGTGACCATGTGGGCAAAGTATCTGCCATCAAACTCAACACTTTGAAACAGGCAAAGGTGAGGAAACACTCTAGCTCTTTGTGTGTGTGCTGTGATGTAAGATGTTAGTTTATAGAGCTTTGAACAGAAGGATACAATCTTATTTGCTTTATTTCCTAAGCCTTGCAGAATTTATCTCTTACTGACTTACTTCAGGGTAGAGTTCTGGCAGAAGAAATATAGCTTCCATTGTCTAAATGGACATACCAGAATATTCTGGCTTGTTCATCATGATCCATCAAAGTTATTTGATTCTGGATACGTGTTTGATTCAAAATATAATTGAGCAGGACTGTGGTGGCACACGCTTTTAATCCCAGCATTCGGATCTCTGAGTTTGAGGCCAGTTGGTCTACAGAGTGAGTTCTAGGACAGCCTAGGATACACAGAAAAACCCTGTCTTAAAAAAACAAAGGTGGTGGCCCATGCCTTTAATCCTAGCACTCAGAAAACAGAGGCAGGCAGATCTCTGTGAATTTGAAACTAGCCTGGTCTATAAGAGTTAGTTTCAGGACAGCCTCCAAGGCCACAGAGAAACCTTATCTCAAAAAAACAAAAACAAAGCAAAACAAAACAAAAAAACCAAAAAGAAAATACAATTGAAACCCTACATATAACACAGACTTAATTTGCTTTTTTATTTTTATTTAAGAGGAGAAATACTGTCAATAGGTGAAAATTCTCTTGTGCTTTTTTTCTCTAATACTTTTTTTCATTCCAAGTTCACAAATAATTACAAACAGAACATTGAGAAATTTCTGTAGTTAGGTATTGAATTATTTCACAGACATTTATTTATTTATTTATTGAGACAGGGTTTCTCTGTAGTCTTGGCTGTCCTAGGACTTAGGTAGATCAGGATGGTCTTGAACTCATAGAGATCTTCCTGCCTCTGCCTCCCAAGTGCTGGGATCAAAGGTGTGAACCACCACATACAGTCTCACAAATTTTAAGTGAGGGAAACGTTAATGTCCTTATAGACAAATTAAGTTCTGACTTTATTTATTTTATACTTTATTTTATTGTGCAGATATGAGTATTTTACTCAAATGTGTTTCTGTGTCTTGTGCATTTTGGAGTTGGAGTTATGGACAGTTGTGAAGAACCATGTGGGTTCTGGGAATTGAACCTTGGTCCTCCACAATAACAAGTACTCTTAACTGCTATTCTATTTATTTATTTATTTTATTTTATTGAGGCAGGGTCTCTCTACATAGCCTGGCTGTCCTGGAACTCACTTGTGGATCAGGCTGGCCTCAAACTCACAGAGATCTGTCTGCCTTTGCCTCCCAAATGGTGAGACTAAGGGTGTAAGTCACTATTCCTGGCTTTATTTTTAAGTTTTTTTTTTTGATAGATCTATGTCTATCGCCATGCACAATATTTTTAAGTTTTTTGAACTTTTAAAAAAAAATCTTTTCGCCAGGCGGTAGTGGTGCACGCCTTTAATCCCAGCACTTGGGAGGCAGAGGCAGGCGGATCTCTGTGAGTTCGAGGCCAGGCTGGACTGGCAGCCTCCAAAACAATACAGAGAAACCCTGTCTCGTAAAAACCAAAAAAAAAAAAAAAAAACTTTTCTTGGTTTATAAAGACAGGGTCTTATAGCATGAGCTGGCCTTGATCTCACAACTGTCCTCCTGTTTGTTTCCTGAGTACAGAGAATACAAGTGTGTGCCACCACTCCTGGTGAATTTTAACAGGTCAGGCAGAAGAGATTGTGTGCATTGTTGTGAATGTATTTCCTTTCCACACCCCTTTTAGGCAGCTGCTGCCTTTGTGATGTTTCCTGTTCAGACAATAACAACAGTCGACTCCTGTGTTGTTCAATTAGATTATCTGGATGGAAGATTACTTGTGTCTTCACTGACTCGATCCTTCTTGTGTGACACTGAGAGGTATACTAACTGAACATGACACTAACTATGTAGAATTTCAGAATTTTCAGGTCAAGTACTGCTAGTGATAGAGCCAGAACCCTTCCAGTAATTTTGTAGATGTTGATAAGGAATCAGTTAAATGCAAGCTGGTGTTATAAATAGGACATAGAGGAGACAGAGACAGTCCAGGGGGCGACTAAGACAAGCAGTCAGTGTACCAGCCCTACCCTGTGGTATCACCTAAGTGCCAATGGAGTGCCAAGCACTTGCTTCGGTGTGTGGAGTCAGAAAGGCTGCTCTCATTTTCTCTTTTTTACAATTTGTTGTGTATTTAATGGCATTTTACTAATGGACAAAATTGGGTAAGGATTTACTGTAGCCTGTATGAGGCTGACAGAATCTCACTAAAATTTCAAGGTGGAACCGGGGGTGGGGGGGTTAGGGGGGGCCAGGGGTGGCGCACGCCTTTAATCCCAGCACTTGGGAGGCAGAGGCAGGCGGATCGCTGTGAGTTCGAGGCCAGGCTGGACCAGCAGCCTCCAAAACAATACAGAGAAACCCTGTCTCATAAAAACCAAAAAAAAAAAAAAAAAAAAAATCTCAAGGTGGAGACATAGGTACAGTAAGTGGCAAAGGAATGTTTTAGAGGTGGAATATCAGTGCAGATTAGGAGACAGCTTGAATGAGTATTCCCTATCATTGCCACAGTTCCTTAGCTATTTTCCATGCTCAGAAGTCTTCAGTGGCCACTCTTTCCATGCTGGCCCTGGTTGGTCTGCTGGCTACCCTAGTCTTAGAATTGTTCCTTCTTTAAAAATTTGTTAGGCATCCATCTTGGTGAGGTCAACAACTGTGGCAAACCACAGTCACAGAAAACTTTTGAGTTCTGAACCAACCTCTTCCTACAGACACATATAAACACATACACACATATACACGCGCGCACGCATGTGCCCTGCGCTCATCACACGAACACAGGCACAGGTATACACCGAGGCACAAACACGGACACACAAATAAAATTTGAAATTAAATGCACAATAAAGTAATAGAACAAGAAATTAAAAACTGACTGTCAGAAAAACCTTCCTGGAGTTAAAGAAATAAAGGAAACTGGATGTGGTCATACATGCCTTTCACCCTGTCTCAGGAGACAGAGGAAGGTGGAACTGTGAACTGGAGTCTTATCTAGGTAGTGATTTTCAAGGTTATGTAGAGATGCCGTTCTAACTAACTAAATGAATAGAAAACATTGTTATGTGAAACTTCAAGCATGCATAAAAAATGAGAATTCTTCAATAAACAAGGCTGTGAATGTTCATTTCATGGGCTACAGCTAGAGTTCAGTTTCAGAAATGTAGAACCTGCTATGGAAATAGCGTGTTGAATTGTTCCTTTCTTTTAGTTGGGATTCAGTTTGAAGGGTCATGGATAGTATAATAACTTAAAAGTTCACATTTTTTTTGTTTGTTTGTTTTAATCCACATCCTATCCAATAAATGGCATTATCCAAAAATTGGGACTCCTAAACTGGGCTTAGTGGTGCATACTGTAACTCCAGCCTTGAAATAATGGTGACTGGAGGATTAGGAGTTCAAGGTTTTCTTTGGCAACACAACAAATAAGCAGCATAATAGACACAATTATAACTTCTTCTAGTGCTCTGTATATTTCAAAGCATTTTTATATCCATGTTCTTACAGTTAAACAGTTTGTTCACATTGCAAATCATTCTCCAAGAACAGCCTGAGGTCATGAGTGAGCTGGAGCATGCCTGTAATCCCAGCACTTGGGGACAGAAGTGGGCACTAATGGACTGAGTTTGAAGCCAGTCTGGACTGTATAGTGAGACCCTGCCTCAAACAAAACAAAACTACTGAGTATTTCTTATTTCTGTGGGCTACTTGCTGTATTCATAATTTATACTCTACCATTCAAGTAGACACAATTGCCATGTATAATATGGTACTTGCTGTGAGCCCAGAGTTTAAGAAGTAGATAATTGAGCAAATGGAAGCCTGGGACATTTCTCAAAGGGAGAATGATGCAGTCATATCATGTAAAAGACTTATCAGGAAACAAATAGACTTGAATAAAACATATATGCACATGTGCCTATACATGAACAACCTGAAGCAGAAGGGGAATTGTTAGAGGGGAGGAAAGGGATAAACACTGCACGTCTTCCCTCATGAAGATTCTCGAGTTATATAGATGTGTATTAAAGAATCATATGTATTTGTTTAACTGTATCTGTATCATTTGACCTTAATAGGTAGATGTCAAAGCAGATGGGGAAGGGAACTAGTAGGGGAAGAAATAAGAGACTGATGGGGAGGTAATTGCAAGCAAAGTACATAGCATACATGAAATATCAGAGTGAAACCCATTGTTTTGTTTGCCAACTAAAAACAATTGGAAAAAGAAAGTCGTGCTTGTAATCTCAGCCTTTGGGAGGCTGGGGCAAGAGAATAAACTGCTGAGAGTTCAAATCTAAGCTAGCCACATAGTAAGTTATAGGTTAGCCTGGGCTATAGCGGGAGACCCTGTTTGAACAAAGAAAAACAAAAAGCCCCAAGCAGGCAAGAAACAAAAAGAGAATAAGTAACAGGAGTTTTAGGAAGAAGCAAGCTGGTCATTATCCCCCTATTACATGCAGCTCAGCTCTCATGTCTAACTCGTGTACTGCTAAGGGAGCAGAATGTTCCAAGACACAGAATTTCGAAAGAACCTGGATTTTAAGAGAAGAAGATTAACTGGATGTTTGTAGTGAGGGAGGGTCTTGGAGACAGCTGGAAAGGTAGACTCAGAGCTTGCATATTCGGAATGTCCAACACATCGTGTTATACATAGTGACTTGGAAATCCGTCAGTAAGGGTCACAGGTGAATGGAGTGGTTTTTAGCAGTAATGCCTTCTGGATCTGAAACAGGCCCTCCTCATTCTGTTGATAATAAACAGAACTGATATGAAGACCTTGGCTTCCTGCCACAGAGTGGTTACAGTAATCTACCCTGTTTGGACCAATCCATGCCATTGTTTTCTGGTACAGTTCTGACAGAAGAAAAAGAGGAAGAGGGCGTGTGTGTGTGTGTGTGTGTGTGTGTGTGTGTGTGTGTGTGTGTGTGTGTGTGTGTGTGTATTACACAGCCATGCTGATTTGTGGTGCCACTTTCAGTTCCTTTATATGATTGCCTTTAGCATTTCTTTCTTTTTTTTGTGTAAATAAACCTATTTGGTGTTTGTTTCTGGAAATTAGGGAAAGGTTTTGGAAAATTGGAAATAAGGAAAGAGATGGAGAATATGGAGCTTGTTTCTTCCCCGGAAAATGTAGTGGGAGCCAGCAGCCTTTGATCTACTGTGCACGCCCAGGTTCCAGGATGTGGGAAGTGAGCTTTGATGGGGACGTGCTGAGTACACACCAGTTCAAGAAGCTCTTGTCATTGCCACCTCTCCCTGTGATCACTGCAAGGTAGCTATTCTCTGCGTGGGACTCCTGTAGACACTGGGTTAAAATCTGTAGTATTGTAGAATGTCTAAGATTTGATTATACCTTTTAAGAGTTGTCTTTCTTATGATTAAAATGACTTGAATAATGGGAGATGCAATTTAGGCTCTTGAAGTTGTTTTCAAGTTGAAATTTTCTCTGTACTGCAAAAAGTACACTATTAAGTTGTGATTAAATGTCATCGGATGTGTTTACCTTCTAGATCAGAGCCTCAGTATGATCATACAGTTGGATCCTCCCAGTCTTTGTCATTCCCTAAACTCTTGCATCTTAGGTAAGTTTTTCCTTTGCCCTTTTCTCTTTATCCAGAAACATTTGCTTTTGTGTTTATTTTTCAGTTTTTGCTGTTTTGTTTTTTCAAGATGGTCTCATTGTGTAGCCCTGGCTGTTCTGGAACTTACTCTATAGTTCAGGGTGGCCTCAAACTCAGAGATCTGCCTGCCTCTGCCTCCCAAATGCTGAAATTAAAGTTGTGCGCCACCATTGCCTGGCCTACTTTTCAAATTTTAAATGATATTAAAGTTTAAATACAGGATCTTGTACAGCTGAGTGATTCTTCTCCCCATAAGCTAAACTCCAGCCACTCAGTTTACATTTTTTTTGTGTGTGTTGTTGGGCGTCAAAGTCGGTTTATGCATGTTAGGCAAGCAGTCTACTACTGAGCTGAACCCCAGGATAGAATCTTGTTATGTTTTTCAGGCTGACCTCAAATTATTGGGCCCAAGTAGTTCTCCTTTCTCAGTTTCCCAAGTAACTGGGACTATTGGTACAAGTTAATACGTCCAGTCCTTTAAAATTTAAAGGTGTGTGTGTGTGTGTGTGTGTATTCTTTCAATTTTTTGTTTTGTCTTATTTTATATATGTGAGTGTTTTGCCTGCATATATATCTGCATACCATTTGTGTGACTGGTGCCAGACCTTCTGGAACTGGAGTTACAGATAGTTTTGAGCCACTATGTAGGTGTCAGGAATTGCACCTAGTTCCTCTGGAAGAGCAGCCAGTGCTTTTAACCACAGAGCTGTATCTCTAACTCCACTTCTAGTTTTTAATGTTGTTTATGTTAATTTATCTTTGGGAGGTTTGGAGATGACTGTTTTGCATACAATATTCAGTAAAAAGAGAAATGAAGTAGGAGAGTTTATTTGTAATCGTCAGGGAGCTTTTTGGCAGTTAATACTCACTGGTGAAGGTACCCATTTTTTTATAAACTCCCTACTTGATGAGGCGCTGTAATACTCTAGTGTGTCACTATTAGCATACAGGACGTAGACAGTTGTGGAGCTTGTTTTTGAAAGCTCAGTGAAAGTTCAGCTTTCTGTCTTTCAGGTCTTCCAAAAAATATATGTGTAGGAGAGATCTGCTCTAGGCCGACAGAGCTCATTCTCACTTAGGGTTAGCTCACCTAGTTGCGTTAGGTCCAGAGTCAAATACTAAGCAGAGTCAGCAGCTCGTCCTGCATGGGAAGAAGTGCAGCGTGGAACCTGTGCTTGAACCCTGCTTACTTTACAGCGAGACGTTATTTTAATAGCCTTTCTGCTAGTTAATACAATGCAATGAAGCCGGGCGTTGGTGGCCCACTCCTTTAATTACTCCCAACACTTGGGATGCAGAGGCAGGCGGATCTTGGTGAGTTCGAGGCCAGTCTGGACTACAGAGCGAGTTCCAGGACAAGCTCCAAAGCAATACAGAGAAACCCTGTCTCAAAAAACCAGAAAAACCAAAAATCAAACAAACAGACAAACAAACAAACAAAAAACCCAACACAATGAAAACTCAGAGAATGATAGTTTTTTTTATAGGCACCCTGCAGTGCGGTCTACTGACTGGGGCTTTTCAAAGGGTAACTAACTGTTCTTTTCAAACTTAGTGAAAATATTAACTTTTCCCCAAAGGTTAAATTAACTCATGTCACAGTATCTACACCAAGGTATTTAAAGTGAATTACAGCTATTTTAAAATGTAAATTCACAACCCATTCTGGAAGTTGCTGGAGAAAGGCAGCAACTTGCTTGCTGAAAACATTAAAAAGTTAGTGGTTTCCTTGCACAGCGTTTATCACTGTTTATAGTTTTATGCTCACAAAATATTTATACCCCCCTTACCCTTAAACAGTAAGCTCCATGTGAGCTTGTGACTGTTTAGTCACTGTCATGCTCGTAGTGATTAAGATAGCATCTGGTAGATGGTCGTCATTTCATAAATACTTGTTGACTATGTGATGTGTAGAGTGATATGTGACACTGTGACCTAGCTATGTTAGAGACTGTATTCTTTCTCAGGTTGTGCATTTAGCTCAGTGGTAGAGCACTTGCTAGGCAAGCAGAAGGTCTTGGTTTGGTCCTCAGTCGTGGCGGGGAAAAGAATGTATTCTTTCTGAGGAGCATGCTTGGTTCTCCAGGCAGACTGTTGCTTTGGATTTAGTAATTTAAAGTTCTCTTACCTCCCTTGCTGTAGGAAGCCAGGCCTTCCATGGTCATGCCTGTGTTACAAAGCAAGTACCATGTTAACCAGGACTATGTAACAATCTTAAATAGCAACAACAACAAAAGCAGAGAAAAGAAGGGGACACATTGCAATGTACCTTCAGAAAATATAACAAATATAACTCCAGTTCTAGGATATGTACAGGCCCCAGACACACATGTGGGTCATATACATATATATAGAAAGAACACTCATACACATAAAGTGAATATATCCAAAAATAACTTTTCCTAGTTTTTTAAAGATTATTATGTATACAGTGTTCTGGCATGTATGCCTTACACACCAGAAGAGGGCACCAAATCTCATTATAGATGAGTATGAGCCACCATGTGGTTGCTGAGAATTGAACTCAGAACCTCTAGAAGAGCAGCCAGTATTCTTAATCTCTGAGCCATTTCTCTAGCCCCCCAAAATAATTTTTAAAAGAATGCCTTTTTGGGCAGACACCCTCAGCTAAACTCTGAACTGAACTCCTGGAACCCAGTTGCAGAGTGGGAGGAGTGAAGGGCAAGGGGGGGCCAAGACTGGGCTGGAGAAAGCCACAGAAGCAGCTGACCTGAACAAGGGGGAGCTTGTGGACCCTAGACTGATGGCTGAGAGGCCAGCATGGGACTGATCCCGACCCCCTGAACGTGGGTGTCAGTGATGAGGCCTCGGCAATCTGGCAATCTACGGGCCCCTGGTAGTGGATCAGTATTTATCCCTGGTATACCAATGAAATTTGGGAGCCTATTCCATGTGGAGGGATGTGCTCTCGGCCTGGACACGTGGCCCAGATGATATGATAGACTTTGGGGATCCTCCATGGAGTGCCTCACCCTCCCTGGGGAGTGGAGGAAAGATAGGGTAGGGGGCTGGTGGGGGGTGGGGGAGGAGGGGAGGGAGAGGGAACTGGGATTGACATGAAGCAGGTTTCTTTCTTTCTGTCTTTCTTTCTTTCTTTTTTTTTTTTTTTTTTTTTTTGGTTTTTCGAGATAGGGTTTCTCTGTGGCTTTGGAGGCTGTCCTGGAACTTGCTTGATAGTCCAGGCTGGTTCGAACTCACAGAGATCCGCCTGCCTCTGCCTCCCGAGTGCAGGGATTAAAGGCGTGCGCCACCAACGCCCGGCGCAGGTTTTTTTCTAATTTAAATAAAAAAATTTTTTTTAAAAAGGAATGCCTCTGTGAGATTTGGAGGATGTACCAGTAAAAACACCATGGGACACAAATATGGGGACAAGAATAAACAACAGAACAGAAACAGCTTGCCTGCTCTTATGTTTCAAAAGCAGTCTTCACTGAATGAACTACTGTCTGACAGTCTAATGTGTACCGATCACTGTGATGCTCATGGATACTGATAGTGACAGGGAGGGAGGGGTGGGTATAGTCTGAAGAAAGTGACACAATGCCCAGCCTTCTTTGACCTTTTTTATTTGTAATTTTTCTTTGACTTCTTAAACATTTCTTTTAGCTTTGGTGTCCTGGCTTATTATCAGTGAAGGAATAACAGGATGAAGAATGTTATGGATTATAAGTGTGGATTCTTCTGTCTTCTTTATATCCTTCATTTTAGTCCAGGCTGCTATATTCATTTTACTTAGTGTGTGTGTGTGTGTGTGTGTGTGTGTGTGTGTGTGTTGTGTGTGTGTTTACATGTCTGCCCTGTGTGTGGGGTGCTGGAGGAGGTCTGATGATAGCGTGTTGGATCCCCTGTTCCTAGGATTGGCAGCAGTTATAAGGTGCTGGGCATGAGTCCTGGGAACTGAACTTGGGTCCTCTGGAGAAACAGAATATTCTTTTTTTATTTTTTATTTTTTAAGATTTATTTATTATGTATACAGTGTTCTGCCTGCATAGATTCCTGCAGGTCAGAAGAGGGCACCAGATCTCATTACACGGTTGTGAGCTACCACCGTGGTTGCTGGGAATCAAACTCAGGACCTCTGGAAGTGCTCTTACTCTCTGAGCCATCTCTCCAGCTCCCAGAACAGAATGTTCTTAACCACTTAAGCCATCTTTCCAGCCTCTGGGTTATTATTTCTTGTCTTCTTTCTTCCTTCATTTTGTTTTTCTTTCTTTCTTTCTTTTTTTTTTGGGGGGTTTTTTGAGACAGGATTTCTCTGTATTGTTCTGGAGACTGTCCTGGAACTCGCACTGTAGACCAGGCTGGCCTTGAACTCACAGAGATCCGCCTGCCTCTGCCTCCTGAGTGCTGGGATTAAAGGCGTGCACCACCACCTGGACTGATCATGTATCTTTTTAGCTAGTGATTGTCTTTGTCATTCCGCTCTCACTCTTAAAGGTATTTTTCCAATTTTACTGATCTTTGAACTAGGACTTTACCATTTCCCTCATCTTTGTCACATAGGCTACTTTCTTGTAGGCATCGAGATCTTGACCTCCATCTTGACAACATCTTAAATAGTTATACAGGCACGCAAAAGCCGTCCAGTGTTGCTGGCGCTTTCATAGCCACATGAGTCACTTTTAGTACTGTTGGGTATATATGGAAAAAGCTCCCGAGTTCTCAGGGTTATGACTTTTGGAGAGATGCTTGTTTTGCAGAAAAGACTGCAGTGCACAACGAAGCCCCGAGAGGGTGAATTAGAAATAGCCAGGTGCAGGGGGAGGTGCTAGACTGTGGGGCAGCGCCAGGGGAAAGGAGACCTGCTAACCTTTTGAGAGTGGCGGATTTGCAGCTGGGCAGTCTCTGAAGGGAGAAAGAGGAGACTATGTGTGCTTTGTAAAAGCCTAGCCGTCATGAGAAAGCAAGTGACATACAGAGATATACTCACAATTGCAAGTAAAGTGAAACAGAAAAACCCAAGCAGCAGAAAAGAGGCAGGTGGAGAGCCAGGGATGTGCAGGGAAGTAAGGGCCTTGAAAAAGGATCAGATCTCTCGCTGGGGGTCAAGACAGTGGGGGATGATGACGGGTAGTTGCTTATAGTAGTTAGGGAATCTATTGCTTTTAGAGAATTCTGTGAAGTCACCTAATCAGGACCCGGGGAAACGGAGTTTCTGGTGGTAAATGAGTGAGGTTCAGAGGGAAGCTCCAGCCTTGGAGGCTGCACTCTGCAGTCTAAATGTGAGGTCTTCTACTTTCATGCTCAATGACCTGGCAAGTGATTTCATTTCTCTGACAAAATAACACTTGTAGCTTGATGGGCCTCATTAGAAAATACAGCCAGAGCCCTTCATAATACTTCTGGTATGGAACTGGTTAGGTGTCCTAAGCCCTTTGTCACCTACACACACTGCTGAATCAGAATTTTGTCTTTCCTGATAGGGACCCTGAGTTGATTGACTGTAACTTGCTGGTCTGTTTAAATGAGTGTCTGTCTATTTTATCTGAGAAGTTGAATAAGGGTCACATAAGTCCTTATTAATAGGCTTTTCTTTTTCCAGATATCAGTCTTTTTTTTTTTTCTAGAAGCTGTTTGTGTTTGTGTCTAAAATTTCCCAGTTTGACACCATTTGATGCTATGTTTTTATTGGGCTTCGAAAGGAGATGATGAGACTTGATCAGCTGGGCCACGGCTGTATTTTCTTGGCACAGTCTGATTTTACTTTAGTAGTCAATGAGAGATTGTGTTCAGAGAGTTGTAAAGTTCTATGCTCTAGTAAACATGAGGTTTTTTGTTTTGTTTTGTTTTTGACCTCTTTTATTTTCTTGTCTAGTGAACACTGTGTGCTGACTTGGACAGAAAAAGGAATTTATATTTTCATTCCTCAGAATGTTCAAGTTCTTCTTTGGAGTGAAGTCAAGGGTAATTATATTTTTCTTTCTTAGGTAACTTTTAGTCTCTTAGTTGTGCATGAAAAATTAATTTTATTATGATTTATTTATACGTGAAAAGTTGAAAATGCAGGGACTAGTCACTATATGTGACTAACAGAAAATCAGTCCCTGTATTTTGTGGTTAAAACCAGAAAGATGGGAAAGTTCAGCATTGCTGGTAAGAGTACTTTGGCTTTGACTTTTGTGGTCTTTTCTCCAGAGAGAGGAAGGGAGTCATTATTGATCCACATTGATTTTTCCTCTCTCTCTCTCTCCCTCCCTCCCTCTCTCCCTCCCTCCCTCCCTCCTCTTCCGTCCTTCTTTTTTCACTCCCTGCCTCCCTCCTTTCTTCTTTCTTGCCTCCCTGCCTCCCTTCCTTCCTTGCTCCCTTCTCTCTTTCCTTCTTTCTTTCTTTTTCATTTTTCAACACAGGATTTCTCTTCGTAGTTTTGTAGACCAGACTGGCCTTGAAACTCACAGAGATCCTCCTGCTTCTGCCTCCCTAGTGCTGGGACTAAAGGCGTGCACCACCACTGCCTGGCAAACTAAATCTTGTTTAAGATTTTATAAGTATGATGGTAGCCAGTGTAAAAATGGGAGGATTCCCCTTCCACTGCTGGGGATCAGGAGTGGGGATTTGTTTCTTCTAGGTAAGAGCCCTATCACTAGAATGCTTCCCCAGCCCAGGCCTTATAAAAAGAGCAAGGGGTGTTTGATTAATGACTTGTCTGTTCACCCTTGTGTTTTTTTTTGATTTATTATTTTTTATAGATATTCAGGATATAGCTGTCTACAAGAATGAGTTGTTCTGTTTACACTTTAATGGGAAAATCTCCCATCTTTCCCTGTTGTCTGTGGAGCGCTGTGTGGAACGCCTGTTAAGAAGAGGCCTGTGGGACCTGGCTGCTCGTACATGCTGTCTCTTCCAAAATTCTATCATTACCAGCAGAGTGAGTTAGAGTTTACCTGTGAATGTTAATTATGGGTAGTCAAACCATCCTAGCTTTCAGGATTGTTATAAAGTTGTTTATCTCTATTAGCTTTTTGGTATGACTTATGCATATAGAGTTAAATCTCCAAAGCAGGGCAGTTGTATCTGGGGGTGGGTGAAGGTAATAAAGATGGTGTATTTTTTGGTTTTAAGAAGATACCCAAGCTGGGTGTGGTGGCACATGCCTTTAGTCTCAGCACTTGGGAGACAGAAGCAGGTGGATCTATGTGAGTTTGAGGCCAACCTGGTCAACAAAGTGAGTTCAAGGATAGTAAGGGCTACACAGGATTTGTAAGCCTTGTCTTGAAAACAAACAAACAAACAAAGGTCGGATTAACTTACAAGTTCATAGCTTGATTTAAGTAGGACGATTGTACATATGGTAACTCTTAACTTTTGATATATAATATGTTTTGATTAAGTTTTGCTAGCTTACTAAACCTTAAAACACCCGTGAAGGTTTATTCTTGAGTGGGCACCTTTAGCACTTTGGCTGTTTGGATATAGATGCAGTTACAAATAGTAAGTTGTTCTGTTGGGGTTTTCTTATCCTTTTATTAGGCAAGAAAAACATTGACCACAGATAAATTAGAGCATTTGAAATCTCAACTGGACCTTACAACCTACAGTGAACTAATTTCTCAACTGGATGAATTGATCTTCAAATTTGAGCCTTTGGATTCAGCTTGCAGCAGTAGAAGAAGCTCCATTTCATCACATGTAAGTGCTTTTCTTTTTAATTTAAGTACGTGTGTGTTGTCGGGAAGGGGACATGCTAGTAAACACAAATGGAGGTCAGAGGAAAGCTTTCAGGAATCATTTCTTGCCTTCCTCCATGTGAGTCCTGAAGATTGGACTCAGGTCAACATACGTGGCATCAGGTGCCTTTACCCACTAAGCCATTTTGCTAATCCAGTAACTCCTTTAAGAGTTTTTGGATCTTGCAGGGAAATGAGTAAGTCCAAGGATCTATCTTGCTTTCCATGTAGTACTTTTTTGAGGATAGTGGTATGGAGAGGTCAGCTTTTTTTTGTTACTTTGTCAGACTGTATGAGCTGAACAGTTTATAAGAAGGGAAAGCTTATTTTTGTGTGTAGTTTGAGAAAGTTTAGTACATGGTTGGATTATCCATTAGACCTTTGGTAAGCAGAACATGGTAGAAGAAAGCTGCTTACTTAATGGCATCCAGGAAGCCAAGAGAGAAACGAGGAGGAGATGGGTCCCAGTATCCCATACAAGAGCATACCTCCAGTAACCTAACTTTCACTGAGCCCCACCTCTGAAGCTTGACCACCATAGATTGGGCATCAATATGTGGACACTTTCAGAATCCAAAATGGAGCAGGGGAGCTTTCTAACATGGTGAGCAGTTAAACTGCACTTGTTTATATCACACTTTACTGCCTGCTGCTCCACGATGTTCTTCACATGTTCCTGTGTAGGTGAGGTGGTTTTCAGCCTGAGATTTCAGATGCTTCATGTCACCTGAGGTCTCAGTGCTGCTCAAGACTGTCTCATTTCAACTTCCTTTCTCACTGCCTGCTTTCCAAAGACAAGGTGAGGACACACCCCATGCTAGGTGCCCACACTCTTCAATACTGTGTGCCGATGAGCTGTAGTTGTTGCTGTTGGCCTTCTACTCTAGTATTATTCTGAAAAAGATGTGTTGTGTTACACAGGACAACTTTGATTTTGAAGGGAATTCTTTTCATTTTCAGGAAAGTTTTAGCATCTTGGACTCTGGCATATATCGGATCATCAGTAGTAGAAGAGGCAGTCAGTCTGATGAAGATTCTTGCTCCCTTCACAGTCAGACTTTCTCAGAAGATGAAAGACTTAAAGAGTTTGCCTCACCCCAGGAAGAAGAGCAGCCAGAGCAGGGCTGTGCTGCAAACAGAAATGAAGGTAATGAGTGTGTGTGTCTCTTGTTGGTCACTGATGAGGGACAGTTGCTTTCTGTGAAGATCTGCTGGTCACTAAAAGACAGTGATGTGTAGGTTGTTTGTAACCTCTTGTTTGGACTAACATTTGTAAAGTGCCTAATTTGGGTCATGCATTAAAATGCTGGACAGGTTAAGACAGTTCACTAGCAAAATAGTGAAGATTTTTTTACCCTAACTAACCACATTATTTTCCACCAGGAATGAAAGATAGCTCCAGTTTTGGGAGCCATTGTCTTCCCTATTCAATGTGCCAGCATTCCTGTGACTGAACTGTTGAGAAGAGATTAGTAGAAACTGTAAACTACCTTTGTGGCTTGTGGGGATACAGGGTTAGTAGTTTGATAAAAGGTACTTGGCTCAGTGTTTCATGTGGACCATCCATGCATCCCATAAACCCCGTGTTCTGTGCTCATTTGTATCTGGGTCAGTTATGATTTTGGTATTGAATCCTTCATTTCCTTTGGTTTATTCATTTCTGAATTTGTTTAGATTTGTAAAAACCTTCCATGTGATTAGATGCTTGTTTCTCCATGATTCTGTGTATTAGACAATGTCCTCCATGGTCTAGCGATGTCTGAGACAGATAAGAATGAAGCTTTTCTACCCTTCAGCATTCCACGGCCATTTCGTTCTCCATCTCCTCTGGTGTCTCTTCAGGCTGTTAAAGAAAGGTAAATGAACCAGTCATGCCATCTAATTCCATTTTGCTTCAGTTGTCACATGACATACTGAGAGGGAAAAGACATTTTAAATATTCAAAAGAAGGTCTCACGTTATTTCTCTAATAACCTGGTAATATAAACTTGTAATTTCTCTTTTTAATCTTGGGGGACTGAGTGTTCCTCCTCATTTGGGTAGCTGAGTATTTAAGTAGTAGATGAGCCCCTAGTCCCACCCCATACATAACAAAATTAAATATTTTAGCCTCACCCCCGGTGTGTGCCATTGTGTGTGCATGTGAAGGTAGAGAACAAATTCATCTCATCAGTTCTTTCCTTCTCCTGTGTGGATTCTAGGGATCTAACTCATCTTGTCAGGCTTGGTGGCAGGTACCTTTACCTGCTCAGCCTCCCTCTGGCCCATTTATCTTTTTTGTGTATGTGAAGATTTATCTATTTGTATTGATGTATGCCAAGTTGTGTGAGTTTGTGTACACATGTGTACACAGGTGCCTGTGGAGGCTAGACCATGTCAGATCCACTGGAACTGGAGTTACAAGTGGTTGTAAGCCTTCATGTGGGTACTGGGAACTGAACCCAGGTTCTCTAGAAGTGTAGAAAGCACCTATACCCGCTGAGGTGTCTTGCTGGCCTATTAGTCATTTCTTGATCCTTTCTCACTTGATGGGTTAATTTGGAGGACTTTTTTACCCCTTCTTGAGACATGTTCTCAAACTCTAACTGGCAGGAAACTCCATATGTAGATTAGGCTTGTCTCCAACTCACCAAGATCCACTTGCCTCTCTCTGCCTCCTGAGTACACACTACCACACGTGGGAGAATTGGAACTTTTTAAAAAATTATTTGTATTTTAATATTTTATGTATGAGTGCTCCATATATATACCTGCATGCCAGAAGAGGGCATCAGATATCAGATCCTATTACAGATGGTTGTGAGCCACCGTGTGGTTGCTGGGAATTGAATGCAGGACCTCTGGAAGAACACCCGGTTCTTTTAACGCTGAGCCATCTCTCCAACTCCAAATTGGACATTTTTGAGAATTCTTTCTAGTTTGTGTATGAACCCAATCTTGGCACTGAGAATGAGAGAGAAGGTGTATCACCTGCCCACCTACTTGCTCCAGTCCTGCTGGGTATACATTCTTGTAGAAGGGTCCGTTCCTTGTTATCTCTGACCAGAAAGTAACTGATGATCACATGCTTAACTTATCTGAGTTGAAGGAGACATTACATTGAAGAGACAACTGGATTAGAGACCTTCCCTTTAGCATTGACTCACTTACCTCAGGACAGTTTTATAAACACAATGAATCACTTTATTCTAAGTTTATATGAATTGTATTCAGGTGAATTGTGGTTGATTAGAAAAATTGCTATAAGCCGGGCGGTGGTGCCGCACGCCTTTAATCCCAGCACTCGGGAGGCAGAGGCAGGTGGATCTCTGTGAGTTCGAGACCAGCCAGGTCTACAAAGTGAGTTCCAGGACAGCCTCCAAAGCCACAGAGCTGTCTTGAAAAACAAAACAAACAAACAAACAAAAAAAATTACTATAAGCAAGCTGGTTTTGTAGTACTAATGGAAACAACCGGGCGGTGGTGGCACATGCCTATAACCCAGCACTCGGGAGGCAGAGGCAGGCGGATCTCTGAGTTCGAGACCAGCCTGGTCTATAAGAGCTAGTTCCAGGACAGCATCCAAAGTCATAGAGAAACATTGTCTCAAAAAACAAAACAAAACAAAAAAAAAGAAATGTCAGGAACCAGATTTTTCACTCTTGACACTTTTGATATATTTTCATGTTAGGTTTTTTGGTATTTGACTTTCAGTGTTTCTAGCTTTGTGCGTAAAACTACTGAGAAGATCGGCACCCTTCATGCAAGCCCGGAGCTGAAGGAGACATTTGAACCCAAGGATGTTGGCCAAGAACGTGAAGAGGAAGTAATTGCAGATACCCGCCCTCAGGAGGAAGACTCTGAGTAAGCCTTTTGTCTTGAGTCTGGAGTGCTACGGGAGCTGCCACGATGGAATATAGACTGTGTAGTGGGAGACCCTGCATGTATGACACTGCTCACTGAAGATTGTAGCATAGCTCAGAAACTGCACATTCACAGTTTACAAAGAATTAATTTTGTTGAGACAGGGTTTCATTTTCTTATCTCATCCACCTTTCTCCCTCTCTGACATCTTGTCACTTTCCTGGAATGTCAGAGGAGTGTTAGATTAAGAGGAGATGACTGAGATCCAGGTCCTGTCCTAGCTCTTCTGACTAGCTTACACCTTTGAGTCATTTATGCTGTCTTGTCTGTCAGCTCCAGGATGTGCCATTGCTAATGAATAAGGATGGAATATTTGATGAAGATAATGGGGGAATAAAAGACTCTTTAAGGCAGTGTAACATGTTGCACACTTGACGTTTAGTAAGCAGTAGAAGTCTTAGTCTAAGAAAGTTTGGTTACTCCTAGTGCTTGTGAATAGGATAACTTCTTTTTTATGCTTTTCTAGGAAGAAAGAAATTAGTCAACTTCTTGAAGAAGACAGGCTTCAAGAACTCACAGCAGTGACAGCAGAAGCAATGTAAGTGGGGAAGGTTTACAGTGAGAGGGGGTTGGCCTTTGGACAGCATCAGTAGTGGTCCTGACTATTTAGGCCAGAGGTAGCCTCACTTGCAATGGATGTTCAATAATCAGTAATATACTCCAGAGTCAGTGTTATCTGTCTTGTTGGCTTGTTGGGATAATTGTCATTTAAAGCAACATTTATTCCAGATGGGTATACTTTATCAGTTAGGTTTGTTTAAACTGAAATAATCTATTTTTTTATAAACAAATGAGATAATTTTTACATTCATCTATTTTGTATAGGACCAAGTTACTGGACCCTCTGGTTTTATTTGAACCCAAGTCACTAAGAACAGTTTTACGTGAGTGGCTCTCACAGTTAGAAAAAACATTTTCCCTGAAGGACTTCACTGGCATTTCCAGTACCAGCAGTCTACCTGTGGAGTTGAACCTGGATGTGCACCTCCTTAGTGAGTCAGAAGAGAGAGTATTAGATAAAGATAATGAAGAAGGAAAAAGGAATTCCTTAGGCATTGAAGAAACTGGTGGTCATATAGCCTGTGAACCTGTGAGCAGCCTCAGTGAGCCCTTGGGGGATGTTTTTCGAGTATATTCTCCGTTCACTATAGCCAACAGTCTTCAGAAAGACCTGACAGAATTGACTACGCTGTGCTTGGAACTGAACGTATTGAACTCCGTAGTGGAAAGCCTAGGCGGACATGTGGACTGTACTTTACAGCAGCTCTCTCCTGAAATCCTGGCTTGTCGTTTCCTAAAGAAGTATTTTTTTCTCCTGGACTTGAAAAGAGCAAGGGAGAGTATCAAGCTAAGTTACACCAACAGCCCTTGTGTTTGGGACACTTTTGTTGAAGGATTGAAAGGTAATTATTGGGTACCATTATCAGATATAGAGGTGTTTTATATATGGGGGCTTGACAAAAGATTTGAATAGAAAATTTACTTCTGTTTTGGTCAGCCCTCCCTTCTGTTTTCTTTTTTTTTTTTTTTTTTACCTTTTTGTTTTTTTGTTTTGTTTTTGAGACAGAGTTTCTTTGTGTAACAGCCTTGGCTGCCCTGGAACTTGCTTTGTAGATCAGACTGGCTTCAGCTCACAGAGATCTGCTTGCCTCTGTCTCCCAAGTGCCAGGATTAAAGGTGTGCACCACCATGCCTAGCTATTTACTCTTTTTTTTAAATTATTTATTTGGGCTGGAGAGATGGCTTAGCAGTTGGGAGCACTAGCTGCTCTTCCAGAGGTCCTGAGTTCAGTTCCCAGCAACCACATGGTGGCTCACAACCATCTATAGTAGGATCTGATGCCCTCTTCTGGCATAAGGGTGTACATGCAGGTAGAGTGCACATACATACATACAAACAATAAAAATCTTTTTTTTTTTGTTTTTTGGCTTTACAAGACAGGGTTTCTCTGTATTGTTTTGGAGGCTGTCGGTCCAGCCGGCCTCGAACTCACAGAGATCTGCCTGCCTCTGCCTCCCGAGTGCTGGGATTAAAGGTGTGCGCCACCACCACCCGGCACAAACAATAAAATCTTAAAAATTTTTATTTGTTCCAGGACAGCCAGGCTACATAGAGAAACCCTGTTTTGAAAAACAAAACAAAAACAAATTTTCATGTATATATGTGTGCCTCTTTGTCTATATTTATGCCTTATGCATTCAGGTGCTTGAAGAAGCTAGAAATGAGTATCAGATCCCTTGGAACAGGAGTTATAGGTGGTTGTGTGCCTCCTCTTGTGGTTGGATAGAAAACAAACCTATGTCCTCAAAAGCAGTAAGTGCTTTTAACTACTGAGCTGTCTCTCTAGCCCTTCCACTCTTTTTATCTTTTTATATTTGTGTGTGTGTGTGTGGTGTGTGTGTGTGTGTATGCATATGCTTGCATACATGTATGAGGTATCATGGCACAGTTTTGGAGATCATAGGACAACTTTGGAGTCAGTTCTCTCCTTCCACCATGTGGGTCCCCAGGGTTGAACTCAGGTGTCAGACTTGGTGGCAAGCATCTTTTTTCCACTGAGCAATCTCAGTGGTCCCATATTCTATTGTTTAAGCTTTAATTGTTCTTCAAACATCAAGTTGTTTCATTACCGTAGGATAAGAAGTTAGTCCGTCCTTCCTTCCTTCCAGCCTGCCTGCCTTCCTTTGTTTTGTTTTGTTTTTTTGAAACAGGGTTTCTCTGTATAGCCTTGGCTATCCCAGAGCATGTCTGTAGACCAGGCTGGCCTTCAACTCACAGAGATCCACCTGCCTCTGTCTCCTGAGTGCTGGAATTAAAGCCATGTACCGCTACCACTCAGGCTTGCTTGCATTTCCTGCTGGCTTCTACCCATCCTTGTTCATATGAGGCACTCTTTTCTTTACTGTATAGCCCTGTTTTTGAAGTGTTTTTTGTTTCAGACTTTTGCTTGAGTAACAGATGCCATGTTGTCTCCAGCAATTAAGATATTAAACACAATTTTTCCTGATTGCCCAAAATCAGTTGCCACAGATACTGACGTACTTGCATATTATGTAACTTTGGCTTCCTAGAAATGCATATATAGTTACAGTTCTGTTTCAGTTCACATATAGCAGCTTAAAAGCCAGGTTGTGTTTTATGTGTCATAAGCAAGACACTTTTCAAATACTTAGAATGTCTGACAGTGTTCCTAACTTAAGTTGTATCTTTTTCCTTGTTGTGTGATGGTACCCAACCTTGATCCCTGTGGTGGTTACTGTACCAGTGTTGGCTAGAGCATTCAGGTGAAGTTGGGTACCCAGCATGAAGGTTTCTTTGCATCTCCAGCTCTTTTTTTTTTTTTTGGCTTTTCAGGACAGGGTTTCTCTGTGTAGTTTTGGAGCCTGTTCTGGAACTGCTCTGTAGACCAGGCTGGCCTCGAACTCACACAGAGAGATCTGTCTGCCTCTTCTGAGTGCTGGAATTAAAAGCATGTGCTACCACTGCCAGTCAAATTGGAAACAGCATGGGGCAAATGCTTTCCTTTTAAGTAGAAGCTGGAAATTGACTTTTAGGCAGGTGCCACCTTTCTGATAATATCCTAATCATGGAGGATTTTTTTTGTTGTTTTGTCGTCAGTGAATTTGGGGACCAAGGGAAAACGCACTTTCTGTACTCACGTTAAGATGGACGGCGAGGACACTCTCCACAAAGTTGTCTTCTTACTCCATATGCACTGTGGCATGCACTCCTACCTCCATATAGTCACATTTCTCCCCCACCCACGCTGGTAATAAAAATGTTCTTTTCAGGGTTAGCCTAGTAAGTAAGGGGTTTCATCATGGCATCCATTTCCTACCTTCTTTTCTCTCTTTCCAGCTGACGTCTTTTCCCCCTCTAGTTCTTCTATTACTCTCTCTGTATCCATAGCATTTGTCTTTCTGAGTCTGGCTTATTTTAACATGATTTCCAATTGCATCCATTTTCCCATAGACATCATGATTTCTTTTTCGTTTAGGACCACATAAAAACCATCTTTATATACAGCATATTTTTTTCATCCATTCTTCTGCTGATAGACATACAGGCTCGTTTGTTTTCTTAGCTGTTGTAAGCACTGCAGCTACATCATGGATGAGCTCGTATCTCTGGTGTGTTGACTTGGGATCTTTAGGGTGAATACTCAGTAGTGGTGTACCTGAGTCATATGGCAGGTCCAGTTCCAGCTTTGTGAGAAACCTCCACATTGACTGTCATAGCGACTGTGCCAGTTTCACTCCTGCCATAGTGAGAGAGAGAGAGAGAGAGAGAGAGAGAGAGAGAGAGAGAGAGAGAGAGAGAGAGAGAGAGAGAGAGAGAGAGAGAGAGAGAGAGAGAGAGAGATCTTCTTTCCCCATTCAGAACAAACTGATTATTTTCTTGAAGGAAGGCAGATCTGAAACTATTCTTGGTTATGTGTCTTAGGACCATTGAAAACTACTGGGAAAAACCTCATGTTACATTAGAGTCATAACCCCCCTCCTTTTTTTAGAACAAATTCATTTTTATTTTTTAAAATATCAGAACTTTGAAAACAACTTGAACATTCAGCTGTACCAAGAACAAAACACAAGTAAAAAACATTTGAAAGCTGTGCTCAACTTAGGAGAAGTGTGTCTTACAGTACCAAGCTTAACTCCTTTGTCTGCAGAGCAGGACAGGTCCCACAGCATTGGGATTTGGTTTCTTCTTTATTTTCTTTTTTAACGGCTATAGCTTAAAACAACAACAAAAACAGACAAAAAACCCTACTCAGTTCCTACCCTGGGATCATCTGTATACTAACATACTGAAATGTCAGTGAAAATGTATTCGTCAGATCTGAAAGCAAAGCAAAGTGAGTAAGTGAACTTAGATTCCAAGACACATGGCATTGTGTAACTGGCAAACAAGTCACACTCAGATTTTATAAACACAAATAAATAGAAAAGACAACCAAAACCAAAATCTTAAGTGTAGCAGCTTTACCAAGCTCCAGAACATTGTGTCTGAGCAAACAGTAATTTATCCTCAGGCCCTTTGTCTTACGCTATTAAAAGGAAAGTTCCGCCGGGCGTTGGTGGCGCACGCCTTTAATCCTTAATCCCAGCACTCGGGAGGCAGAAGCAGGTGGATCTCTGTGAGTTCGAGGCCAGCCTGGACGGACAGCCTCCAAAACAGAGAAACCCTGTCTCGTAAAAACCAAAACAAAACAAAAAAAAAAGTTCCTTTATCTCGGAGCAAGCCTCAAAAAGACACAAGGATTCTCTCCTCCCTTTCCTAAGTGAGAGTCGTACCCATTTTTCTTTTTCTTTCTCTTCCTCCTTCTCCTCTTCCTCCCCCTCCCCTGCCCCCCCCTCCTCCTTTATTCTTTCTTCTCTTTTGGAGACAGGGTTTTTCAACAGAGCACTGGCTGTCCTGGAACTATGTAGACCAGGGTGGCCTCAGACTCCTGGATCTACCTTCCTCTGCCTCCTAAGTGCTAGGATCAAAGGTGTGTGCCACCACACCTGACCTTTTTTCTTTTTTAAGAAAAGGATTTCAGAAAAGGATTTTGACTTGCTTCATTCACTAAGTTTGGCTGCAAATGTTTCTGGCTGCTCCCCCAAAGTCAGTTCTTCCTTCTTAGGGTGAATATTTGCTTGACTACTGTATTTTTTGTTTTGTCTTGGTTTGGTTTTATTTTTAAATCAATTTTACTGATTTATTTTTAAGAGATGATATGGGAATACTGATTCTGTAAAAACAGCAGTTTGGCATTGATAATAGAGATGTGGATTGTGATTTTATATATACATATATATCATATATATGATATACACACACATATATATGGGACACAGCCCTAAAAACTTATTTTTTTCAGGCATAATGGTGTCTTACATGGTCACTATTTGTTCTTTTGTCCTCTGAAAATGTCAGTATATTAGTCTGAAGGGGACACTTAGAAGCTAAGTGCTAGTGTTTGCTGCTCTTGGAGAGGTCCTGAGTTTGATTTATAGCACCCATATCTGTATCAGATGGCTTACAGCTCCAGCTCCAGAGGCTCCATTGCTCTTTTCTGACCTCTAGGTACCCCAGCACACACACACACACACACACACACACACACACACACACACACACACACACACACACACACACACACAAAATTCTAGTGAGTTTTATTTCCCAATTTCACCTTATGGTCTTGCGATTATATCCTGGCAGGTTTTGTTTTTGTTTCCTGCAATGTTTAACAAATATTGGGGCCTTGCCCTGATTGGACATTAGGATGTGATGAAGACTGTTGGATGAATGTGTCCAAGAATATTTGCAGCCAAGAGGTGAAGGGAAAGACTTGTTTTATTTTTCTTTTCAGAGATTGCAAGTTCTAACCCTGCGTACACAGAAATGGAAGAAGGAGACCTGCCCACAGGCCTACAGTTACTGGATGGTTCGATCCCTTCAGATAGTCCTTTGTTAATTGCATTTGCCACCCGGTAGGCTGTCCTGTATCTTGTTTGTGGGAACCTAAACAATTGTAACATTTTTATGGCTTAGTAGCTAAAGTTTGACTCATTTGCATATTGTACAGATTTTTATTTGAATATTTATTTTTGCTGGGCATAGTAACGCCTTTAATCACAGCACTTGGGACTCAGAGGCAGGCAGATCTCTGTGAATTTGAGGTGAGCCTGGTCTATTAAGTGAGTAGGACAGTCAGAACTATTACACAGAGAAACCCTGTCTCAAAAAACCAAAATAAAACAGAATGAAATTCTTTTTTTTTTTTGAGACAGGGTTTCTCACTCTGGAGACCAGGCTGGTCTCAAATTCACAGAGATCTGTCTGCCTCTGGGAATAAAGGTGTGAGCCACCACTGCTAGGCTTTCTGTCTGTCTCTCTCTTTCTCTCTTTCTCTCTTTCTCTCTCTCTTTGTCTCTCTGTCTGTGTCTGTCTCTGTCTCTCCCTCCCTTTCTCCCTCCCTCCTCCCTTCTCTCTCTCGCTCTCTCTTTCTTTCCCTTTTTTTAAAGATTTATTTATAATATGTACAGTGTTCTGCCTGCATGTCTGTCTGCAGGCCAGAAGAGGGCACCAGATCTCATTACAGATGGTTGTGAGCCACCATGTGAATGCTGGGAATTGAACTCAGGAGCTCTGGAAGACCAGCCAGTGGTCCTAACCTTTGAGCCATCTCTCCAGCCCTTATTTTTATTTCTAGTGAGTTCATAGGATAACCAAATCATATTATGGCATTGAGGTTGGAGACTGATGTGCCGTTTTCAAATGCAGATTGTATGATAGATTCGGGGAGTCTGCCCTTCGAGCCTTCATCAGGTTTTATCCATCCATCTCGCCTTCGGACGTCGCACAGCTCTGCCGTCACCATCCTGCTCGGTTTCTGGCCTATCTGGACAGTCTGGTGAAGTCAAGGCCTGAAGACCAGTGGTGAGAAGGACTGGGTAGTCTCTGGTTTAGGTGGAGCACTGTTTCTATTGTGCCACCAGCTGTCACATTTTCACTGCCACCCGCTGTGGATGATGAGGATTTGGGCAGTCTTACACCCTCTCAGCATACACTTCACCTCCTCTCTGAGAGTCTCGGGTTCTCAGTGTAACATTAAGTCCTTCATGCTGGAGAGATGGCTAGGCAGTTAGGGGCACTTGCTGCTCTTGCTGGGGACCCAGGTTCCATTCCCAGCATTCATATGACAGCGTGCAGCAGATGTAACTCTAGGAGACTTGAGTGGCCTCTGAGGGTAATACATACATATGGTGCACATACATGCAGGCAACACACAGAAAGATAAATAATCTTCACAAAGAAAATAAATTCTTGACTTAGCAGGGCGTCAGCCAAAGCAGACAAGATTCTTGTTCCCCTACCAGTGGTGCTTTTCATGGCAGTCGCCCAGCTTTCGGGAGTGGACCTCTCTCCCTGTTTCTTTTCTTTCAGTAACTCCTAGTTACACATTGGAAACTTCTTCCTTTCCTTTGCTTGCCACACGGGACTCCCTTCACACCCCCCCTTTCCCCCATTCCCTACCACCTTTCAGCTGGATTACTCATTTAGTAGATGAACACTCCCACTAGCATTGCTAGCTGTTTGTAGTAGAGGAGGTTTCAAGTTATACTTTATTGTTCTCTTTATATCTGCACGCTTTGTTTTCTCTCGTGAAGATTAATGGTTTTTCTCCCCAACTTGCTCTCAGGCCATCCTTCCTCGAGTTCCTTCTTCAACCAGAATCTTTAAGACTTGACTGGCTGCTTTTGGCAGTGTCCCATGATGCTCCACCAAGCACAAGTACACTAGATGATGAAGGACATCCCAGGTAAGCAGTCCTCCTTGTTAATGTTTCTCTGCAGCAGAACTGTTACTTTCCCTTTTAACGCTCAGTCTCAGCTTAGGAGCAGCAGCAGAAAACCTAACCAAGTACTTGGAGTAACAAGATTGTGTATCCATGTACATCCTAGTGGTTCTGAACACTGAGAGGTTACAGACCCTGTAAGAATCTCATGGTTCCAGCCAAGTGTTGGTGGTGCATGCCTTTAATCCCAGCACTCGGGAGGCAGAGGCAGGCAGAGCTCTGTGAGTTCAAGGCCAGCCTGGTCTACAGAGCGAGTTCCAGGACAGCCTCCAAAACAATACAGAGAACCCCTGTCTCAAAACCAAAAAATAAAATAAAATAAAATAAAAATAAGAATCTTATGATTCCTTTCAGAAAAAAATACACATTCATGTAAAAATTTGCAGGTAACTTCGAATAATTAAACTGGCTTCCCTGCAGTTCTTTTGGAGACCCACAGTGAACCCTGGATAGCCTGTTTTAAAGAAAAAAAAAAAACTCTGTATGCTTTCATTCAAAAGATGTGTCAGTTAATTTGTAGATGTTCCCTGAGGGTTTGAATCTTAAAAAAACAAAACAAAAGAACACCAGTACATACCTCAGAAATAGTCTTGTGTTCTCCTCTAAGGGAAGCCTTTTGAGAACACTGCTTTTTGCGAAATGCCTGTTTTATTTGACTTACTACTCAGCAAAACCCTAGGAAGACAGCAGTGGTTGTGGGTGATGAAATCAAGGTATTAGGATTAAATCAAGTTAAATTGATATTAGGATTAAACTCAGTACCTGCAGGGTAGGTAGGCAGCCTCTCTAACACTGAGTTACACCCCTGTCCCTATTTCTGTTTCATTTTGAGATGAAGAAATTATAAGTAAGTAGCTATTTTTCGTTTTTTAAAGAGCAAAACAAGTATTTGGAAACTATAATAGTGGTATATGCTTCAGCTGTAGTCTTACCTGTTAGATGACTACAAAGTGCCTTCTAGTGTTTGTCTCCTATCTCATTGCTGTACCTTTTCATTTCATAGGCCCCATTCACACTTGCTTTCCTGGGGTTACAGTCAGTTGATCCTTCTTCTGATTAAACTTCCTGCAGACTTCACAACCAAAGAGAAAATGATTGACATCTGTAGGTCCTATGGGTAAGTGAGGATATTGACAGATGCTAGAGGAAGATTGGGATCCAGAAATAACCCTCTACTTAAGGTCCTGCATTGGTATGCTTTATTATGCAAGGATTCAGTTTGGTACTTAAATGTAAATGTACCTTTTTTAATACTAAAAGTTTTACTTTCTGTGTATGGCCATTTTACCTGCATGAATGTCTGTGCACCACAGAGGCCAGAAGAGAGTATCAGGACTTCCTGGGACTGGAGTTACAGACAGGTCTGAGCTACCATGTGGGTGCTAACTATGGAACCCAGGTCCTCTGCAAGAGCAGCCCATGAGCTTACCCCTTGAGCCATCTTTCCAGCCCTATGTTTTAAGTGTTTTAATCATTATCTTTACTTGAAATTTTATTCCTGTATTGTAAGAAGAGAATGGCCCTTGTGAGTTTTTTTTTTATCATTTTTAAATTTTTTTTTAATTTTATTTTCCAGTTTAAATTTAGATAAGAAACAAGGTTGCTTCACAAGTCAGTTCCAGGTCCCTCTCCCGTTCCCTCCCTTCCTCCCGTGCCCTACCCCCCCCCCCGTTATCCCCTCATTTCTCCAGGGAGGGTGAGGCCCTCCATGGGGGTGTGCATAGTGTGTCATTTCATATAGGGCAGGGCCTAGACCCTTCCCCAAGAGTTCAGGGTGGGAGTGCACCTCACATTGTTCTATGGGAGTCCAAAGTCCGTGTGTATACTTGGGATGGGTACTGATCTGCTGCCCAAGGCTCAGTAGATTCCAGTTCCTCTGCTCAGTTGCATATTATTTCCGCACAAGTGTCAATAGATAAAAGATTTCCAAGAAGGGGGAATCAGACTAGGTTTCCTGATGAAGAGCTCAGGCGGCAGGGAGATTGGGAGTCAGCCCTGAAGGCTGTGGAGTGAGGTGGGTCTGCCGAGGGAAGCAGAAAGAGGATGAGAACCTGACCCTGCTAATGAGAGGGTTAGTCTCATTTTGGCTTCTGCTCCACCAGAAGCAGTAGCTTTTAGAGGGACCTTTGTCTTTCTAGTCCCTTAGAGAGAGTCGATGCAGTGATGTTACTTTTCATTCATAATCAGGATGAGACTGGCCAGGTGGCAGGTGGTGAGATCATGAGATACTCTTGGACTTAAATAATAGATAGTAATTTGCTTTATTCTTAATTGAATTTTGGGGAGGGGGCAGGTGCATACTATGTCATCTGTGTGGATGTCAGAGAACAGCCTTTTAGAGTTGGTTTCCTTCTTTTGCCAGGATCCCAGGGATAGAACTTGGGTTGTCAAGGTTGGCAGCAGGCGTTGTAACCTGCTGAGCCATCTCTGACCCCCTTTTAGACTCTCTGGAGATTATGTCTAGTGTCAGCCATGAAAAAGGAAAGCCTGCAGGAAGAGATTGTGTGAATTATTACAGGATGAGGGCTTGGTGACTAGGGAGGGCACCAAGGAGAAAGTACATGGAGTGAGGTTTGGAGGCACTTTCTCTTTCATTGAACAGTAAAACCTGAAAAGTAGGGGCTAGAGATAGGGTTCAGGGGCAGGAGTGCCGGCTGTTCTTCCAGAAGACCAAGGTTTGATTCTTAGTACAACTGTCTGTAGCTCTAATTGCAATAGATCTGACATCTTCTTCTAGCCTGCCTGTCACCATGCACAAGCAAAGCAGCCATATACAGAAATAAAATGAAAAACAAAACTACTTGCAAAGTACATAAAGCTTTGTTTCTTAAGTGTACTGGATCAAGCTGCCCAGTAGAAGTTTGTGTGATAATGGAAATATTCTACTGTACTGCTTCCTAGCCACTAGCCACATGGGATCACCAACTTTTAGTTACAAAATCTGACTTTTAAGGACTGGAAGGATGGCTCGGTGATTAAGAACACTTGCTGCTCTTGAGAAGGATCTAGGTTCAATCCCTAAGCATCTACATGATGTAATTCTTGTTCCCTGGGATCTGATGCCCTCTTCTGGTCTTTGGGGACTCCAGGCTTGTACATTATGCACAAACATATATGTAGAGAAACATACATACACATAATATAAAAATAAATCTTGGGCTGGGTGATGGTGATGCACACCTTTATTCCCAGCACTTGGGAGGCAGAGACAGGCAGCTTTTTGTGAGTTTGAGGCCTGTCTGGTATACAAAATGAGTTCTAGGACACCCAGGACTGCTAAGAAAAACCTTACCTTGAAAACAAAGCATACATACATATATAAGTAAATCTCGGGAGTTCGAAGATGGCTCATGGGTGAAGAGTACTTTCTAGAGGACACAGGTTCAATTCCCAGCACTCACGTGGCAGCTCACAACTGTCTATAACTCCAGTGCCCACTTCTGGACTCCTTGTGCACCAGGTACACATGTGATGCACAGGCACACATGTGGGCATCATACCCACAGACAACACATTTTAAAGTTCTTGAAATAAATAATAAAAAGACTTAACAGCCAGGTGGTGGTGATGCATGACTTTAATCCCAGCACTCAAGAGGGAGAGACGGGCAGATCTTTGAGTTTTAGGCCAGCTTTGTATACAAACTGAGTTCCAGGAGAGCCAGGCCTGCACAGAGGAAACTGTCTTGAAAAAAAACCAAAAAAAAAAAAAAAACCCAGAAAACTATTATCTTAACAACAACAAAGTAACTGTGAGTTTTAATTTTTATTTACTTTTACCTTAAGCTTTAATGACCTCATGTGGCTAACATGAACATTGTAGTTTGTAGATTTTCACTGTACTTACTCCTTTTATCAACTTTATTCCCTTCAAGTTTTTGGCCTGGCTATCTTACACTCTGTCTGGAGCTGGAGAGGAGGAGGGAGGCCTTCACCAACATTGTGTATCTGAATGACATAACCCTGATGGAAGGGGACACTGGTATGTAAATCTAGACTACTAACTCCTCCTCCTTATGGTGTTCTGGAAGTCTCTCCTCAATTCCCAGTAAACAAATCTGAATATTTTAGTGGTTGTCCACATAATTTTAGAAAGCTGTTAAAATTGTGGGGACTTTGCCTCATTGTTAGTACATTGGGACATCTTTTCTACTTAACAACTGCTTATTGTTTTAAGCACTATACTCCATGTGTTCATACGCTGTTGTAAATGAGATAACTCTTGGGATAGATCCTCTCATAACTGGACATCTGCTTCTCATTCATGCCCACTTTAAAGCTCTTTCTGTTTCAGCAGCCAGAATGAGTCTTAAAAAAACAAAACAAACAAAAGCAGAAAAAGAGAGCTGGCAGCAGGGAAGAGCACGCCGTGTTCTTGCAGAAGACCGGAGTTTGCTTCCCATCACCCAGAGTTGGCTCTCTGACACACACACACACACACACACACACACACACACACACACACACACACACACACACACACCAGTAAAGGCCTGACCCATGATCGCATCCTCACTACACACTCTTACCATGATGCAGTGCTGACTTTTAAGACGTCTCCTGAACTGGTTCTTTGCTGTGTCACATCACCTTCAGCTGATTCTTTGCTGTGTCACATCATTTTCCATGTCTCCTGTGTCAGGATGCAGTCTTCTTCCCTACCCTTCCCTGCTCCAAGTTTGATATCATGCAGGCTGTGTGCATGCACCCTGCTGCCTGTCTCATTCTTTGCTTTCACTTGGATGTCACTTCCACATTAGAACCTTTCTCAGAACTGTGAAATAACCTGCAGTCCTGGAGTTCCTTGTTCTCTTCCATCATATACTTAACATGGTTTATAACAAGTGATGCATTTGTCTATTTAAGGACAGTGAAATAACCTGCAGTCCTGGAGTTCCTTGTTCTCTTCCATCATATACTTAACATGGTTTATAACAAGTGATGCATTTGTCTATTTAAGGACAGTGAAATAACCTGCAGCCCTGGAGTTCCTCGTTATCTTCCATCATATACTTAACAAGGTTTATAACAAGTGATGCATTTGCCTGTTGAAGGCCTTTGCTAATCTGATTGCTGCAGGGGTGTAGAGGTTGTGTATGTTTAGTTCTCTGTTGCATATTCAGGAAATCTGAGGATGATATTAATTCTATGTGTTTGGAATGTCTGTGCTGAAGTGAAGAGACTTTTCTTGAATGTGTTTGTTTTGCTGTTAAGTGTTCTTACAGTTCTCATGCTTCATGTATAGAGCCTGTATGCTCTGTGTTTCTGTGTGCAGGGTGGATCCCTGAGACCTTGGAGGAATGGAAGCTTCTCCTACATCTACTACAGACAAGGCCAACTCCTCAGGAGACACTAAATGGGAGTCTCAGTGATGGGCCTGCTCCCATCAATGTGGAGAATGTGGCACTCCTGTTAGCAAAGGCCATGGGCCCAGATCGGGCCTGGTCACTGCTGCAGGAATGTGGTCTGGCTCTCGAGTTGTCTGCAAAGTTTACGAGAACCTGTGACATCCTAAGGATCGCTGAGAGAAGGCAGAGGTAATGTCAGCCTGCCATATACTTCCTGTGGTACCTAAGCATGTTACTTACACAGACTTCCAGTGATAGGTAGATGGGAATACAGAGATTATGTAGTTTAAAGCCTTCACTAGCACACAAGGAGACTGACACATCTGCAGATTATGGTGTAATAGAGGAGGCCAAAGGAAGGAAATTTTACTCATCACCATGACCAAGGTACTCTTTGGGTTAGTGAGAGTGCCCCTACCATGCTTCCTCAGTTCTGTACGAATGGTATTGATGCTGGCCAGGCCAGAATCGGTGAGCTTGCTGCTTAGGAGGCCAAGACTGGAGAACCATGAGTTCAAAGATATACAGGGGATTTAGTGAAATCCTGTTTCTCAAAAGTGAAAAGAGGCGGGGCTTGTAGTTCAGTGGTCGAGCGCTTATTTATCATGCATGAAGCTCTGGCTTGAATATCCAGTTTAAAACACAAAACAAAACTATTACACACACACACACTTTTTTTTTTAATATATTTTATTTTCCAGTTTAAATTTAGATAAGAAACGAGGTTGCTTCACAAGTCAGTTCCAGGTCCCTCTCCCATTCCCTCCCCCTCCTCCCGTGCCCTCCCCCAACACCCCCCCCCCGTTATCCCCTCATTCCCCCAGGGAGGGTGAGGCCCTCCATGGGGGTGTCCATAGTCTGTCATTTCATATAGGGCAGGGCCTAGACCCTTCCCCAAGAGTTCAGGGTGAGAGTGCACCTCACATTGTTCTATGGGAGTCCAAAGTCCGACACACACACTTTTCTATTTGTGGTAAAATAGATGTTGTAGAAACAACAAAAAACCAAGTCAAGCATGATGGCACACACCTGTAACCACAGGTCTGGGAAGACTGAGACAGGAGGATCAGCAGTTCATGGCCAGCCTCAACTGTACAACATTAACTTCCTGTCTTTGAAGAAAGGAAAGAAAGAAAAGAAAAAGAAAGGGAATCCATGTGAGAATTGCCATCTAGAGCATTTAGTCACTTAGTGTGTGCATGTTTCTATGCAGCCAGTTTCCAGTGTCTTTTCTTCTGAATAGATGTCCCATAGCTATTAAACAGGCTTCATTCTCATACTTCTGGAACCATCATTCTACTTTGTTTTGTTGACTTTGAGCATCTCAGATGCCTTATCAAAGTAGGATGAGAACAACATAGGTTAAGGATCCCATAGCTAATATACCTGGGAACATGAGTATTTCAGCTTTCAGAATTTTTTGAATTTGAGACTATTTCAGAATTCTGCATGAGACCTCCTCAACTGGTTTGCATTTTTCTAACAATTAATGATGCTGAATGAACATTAATGCTTACTGGCTTTGATATCATCCTTCTAGAAATAATTAAGTCCATTGCCCATTTTAGAATCAGGTTGCTACTTTAGTTGTGGAATTCTTCCATATCTAAATATCTAGATGCCTCCTACCAGGCAGGATTTTCATGTGTCTTCTCCTAGTCTAGATCACTTGTTCATTCTGTTGATCCCTTCTTTTTTTTTTTCTCCCCAACACTGGGTATTGAACCCGAGGCCTCATCTTTGCCTGGCAACATTGCAGTTCCCTGAGTGATCATGTCCCCAGCCCACTCTGCTGGTTTCAACCTGTGTTTTGAATCCTCTAAGTCTTAGAGTTTTTGCTTTGCTATTAAGGATGAACTAGGACAACTGAATTTGCTTGTTTCTTTCTGTGGGATTTCAGAGCGCTGATACAAGGCATGCTTGAGAAGTGTGACCGGTTCCTATGGTCACAGCAGGCCTAGTGGGAGATCTGTCAGGACATGGTGACATTTTGACCAAGCGGAATCCTTCTCCAGAAACTTCAGAGGGCTTTGCCACAGAAGGAAAGGGGATCCCCGAAACCGTGCCTGACCAGAACCTGTCATGCTGCTGCAGCTGCTGTTGCTGCCATCTCCGCCTTGGCACTAGACTCTTGTGCCTCTGTAACCTCAGTCAACCACAGTCGGCTCCTGGGAGAAGTTGGTCATCATTCACTAGAAGCAGTATGGGAGTGCTTACTGCTGTGTGGTTTTCAGTGCAGACACAGTGGTGCTTGTGATTATTGCATCAGGGACTTGGTTCCTACTGTGGCAGATCTGCTGGGAGCAGATGCTTTGCTACGTGAGAGAAGATAATGTTATGAACTGGAGTTCAGTACTGGTCACACTTGTCTGAGGCCATCTAGAAATTACTGAGTTAGGACCTAGAACAATGACATTGTTTTGTTGACATACGTAATAAACAATGGAGATTCAAACTAATTTTTAATAAAATTGCCTGTCTCTGAGTTGAGCTCAATTTAAAGTATTTTTTCCAGTATTTATCTGATATTTTCTATTCTAAACCTACATACATTGATCACTGGAAATATAGTATCTGTTATTTTTAAAGAGTTACTCAAAAGAATTGTGTATATTTTCTTTTTCTTTTTTCTTTTTATGGAAACAGGGTCTTACTTTGTAACCCTAGCTAACCTGGAACTTGCTAGACTGGGTAGACTAGGCTGGCCTTGACCTTAGGAGATCTACCTGCCTGTGCCTTTTGAGTGTTGGGATTAAAGGTATGGGCCACCACATACACATAGACACACACATACACTTTTTTTCAAGTAATACTTGAACCTCTCCTCCACGCCTTTTTTTATTTTAGAAGTACTCTTATCAATATCAATCCCCCCATTCCCTTGCCTTCCCATCCTCCCATGCCCCCCACCGATCCCCCCAACCCACTCCTCACCACTCCCCAAGGATAGTGAAGCCCTCCACAGGGGACCATCAAAGTCCTTCACATCATTTGGGGGAGGGCCTAGGACCTCTTCCGCGTGTCTGGGCTGCAATAGTATCCCTCCATTTGTGCACTAGGGATAAACACTGACTCCACTGTTAGAGGTCCCATAGACTGCCCAGGCCTCCTAGCTGGCACCCACATTCAGAGAGCTTGGTTCAGTCCAATGCTGCTTCCCCAGCTTTATGACTAGGGTCTCCGTGTTCTCACTAGGTCAGGTCAACTCTTCCTGCGGGTTTCTCCAGCACACTCTTGGCTCCTTTGCTCATCCCTCCTCCCTCTCCGCAACTGGATTCCAGGAGTATGGCTCAGTGTTTAGCTGTGGGTGTCTGCTTCTGCTTCGATCACTTACTGGATGAAGGCTCCAGGAATGGCAAGCAAAGTAGTCATCAATGTCATTATAGTGCAAGGGCATCAAAGGCAGCCTCCCCACCACTGCCTAGCTTCTTAGTTGGTATCATCCCTGTGTAACCGCGAACACTTCCCCAGTGCCAGATCTCTCTCCAAACCTATACTGACCCCTCTATCAAGGCATCTCCTTTCTTGCCCTCCTCATTCCTCCCATCTCAGTCCTCCTGATCTTTCCTGTTCTCCCTCCTCTCCTCCTCCCCTTCTCACCTCCCTCCACACCCCCATGTTCCCAATTTGTTCAGGGGTTCTTGTCCCCCTCCCCTTCTTTGGGGAGCCATGCATTCTTCTCTTGGGGTTCTCCTTGTTTCCTGGTTTTTCTGGACACACATTTTTAAAAATTATTTTAAGACACATGGTAAGAGAAAGTCAAGCACTAATATAAATTGTAACAAATGATTTTATTATTAAAACATGTAACTAGATTGTCATTTATGAGGCTTTATGTTATATTGGTAATAAATGATGAAGGTTTTGTTTGAACAGAACATGGACCTGAAATTTCTGAGCAGTTTACAGGAATGGATTGGGTAAATCCAATATGGAGTGGTATTAGACACACCTCTTTCTTTTTCCCCATTTATACCAAGCTAGAGACGCATACATTCCGTCATACTTACCTACGATCTTGGATATGATCTGGCATGGTAGACTGAAGTGGTTGTCAGGGAAACAAGGCCCCATAGAGTTGCTTAGAATTTTGTCAAGTGTGGCAGTCCTTCCCACTGGCAGGACCTGGCTTTGGGGTATGTCGGCTGATGCTGAGGTGAGACTGTATTGTAATAGGCTGATGCTGAGTGTGAGACTGTATTGTAATGAGCTGATGCTCAGTGTGAGACTGTATTGTAATAGGCTGATGCTGAGGTGAGACTGTATTGTAATGAGCTGATGTTGAGTGTGAGACTGTATTGTGGTAATGAGCGAGAGCTCTGTCTTCACTTTTAGTTCCAGTCATTACACAATGAGCTTATCTCAAGGGAAGCAGACACCAAGAACTGTCATGGCTGCCGTCGTGTCCTCATCTCCCCATCCAGGTCAAGTTACTACAATCTTTATTTCCCAACATGTACTCCTGGCCCACATCACCTGAATTTATCTTCCAAGCCAAAGAGAAAAGAAAACCCTCTTCAGCCACACATTGACAGTGGAGGGGTCTGATCGTGAGGCAGTGTTTTCACATCTGTTATTTGCTGCAGAGCTGTAGACTGACTCGATTCGTGGTCGCCTCACTTTCACTTCTGTGTCTGGATCTGACTACTGACCACTACCGAGTGACCGAGCCGCCCAGAGCTTACCCTGAGGAGCTGGCTGCTCAGCTTGGATGTAGCTCCCCACTAATGACCTCAGGGAGGTACTTTGTTTCTTTTAAGTTTTGATTTTGTGGATGAAAAGTTGGAGAGCTTTGCCATAGGGTCTGGCCCCTAGAAACTGAGTGTGGTTCCACCTGCCCAGGAGTAAGAACTGACTCTAGCATGCAGAACAGGGAAATGAGTCTTGTTAGATGGAGGATTTGGAATATCTTTGTCTCCCACAGCAGTAACCAGACCCCTAGAAAATGGATTTATGGAACCAGAGACAGAGGGAAGAGTGAGACCAAAGTTAACAATTCCCTGCATATGTAAAACTTGTCCTTGTGTGAAACATTGTCATCGTTGCCTCCTCCCTTCGCTAGCGTCACTTCTGATGAGTTTACTTGAACCCTCTGATTGTCAGTAGTGTTTTCCCATTAGTCACTTCCCAATTTCCCTCTTACTAATAACAACTCCATTAATTTCCTCCTTGACTGTCTCAGTGCTGGGAACATCACAATCCCAGTCACCCCAAAAGCTGGGATGCTGTCCTGACCTGGACTCTGGGAACTAATTTAACCTGCTTCCATTTGCCACCCATCTGGTATCATTACTAGATGTAGATACAGAATTGTTCTAGGTTTTTGATTTTGTTTTTCAATACAGGGTTTCTCTGTGTAGCCCTGGATGTCCTGGAACTCTCTGTAGATCAATCAGTCTGGCCTCGAACTCACTGAGAACTGCCTACCTCTGTTGGGATTAAAGGTGTGTAGCTCCACTCCCCAGCTATGTCATAATATTTTCAACTCTCCTGTTGTGTTAACTTTTCATAGTAAACTATCATATTTCATGGATATGTGTGGCCTTGTGGAATCGCTTTGGGAGGGCCTTGGGACTCAGTGGACCTTGGTGCCCCCAGGAACATCCATGAGCTCACAGAGACAGTATCTCCTGGTTGGGAGATCCCCTGCTCTTGACTTGCTTCTCTGTTTTCTTAGTCTTGAAACTCTACATGGTTTCTGAAATAGGTCACCCACTTTTCTGGTTTTCACAGTACCCACAAATTAGGTGATGTTAAATGCCACAGCAGATCCGGTGGGGAGCCTGAGTGTTTGGACTTCTGACAAGATACAAGGGGACCCTGATGCTCCTGGCCTCCAGATCATACTTTGAGGGTGCAAGACTGAAGTGTGGTACAACAGCTTGGCAGGAGTGTGAAATGCAGAGCAGACGCCATGGCAGCTGACATATGGGCCCTCAAGTGCTAGGTATGAGGTGATTTGTGTGTTCCATAAGCTTCAGTAATTTGGAGTTCTTTTTGTCACATCATTTTAGCCTTACCTTAATGAAAGAAGTGAGCTAGAGCAAGCCAGCTGTGAGGTGTGCAGTGGAAACAGCTCCAGCTGCTCAGGCATGAGACAGCCTCCCTTCTCCTCCACGGCCAGAGGATGGTGTTCCAGATCTATGGTTTGGAGACTGAGTTTGAACCATAGAACCAAGGCCTCTGAGACCTCAAAGTGCAGGTGCTTATACGTTGATCAGGAATTAGGAGTGGAGAGACCAGTGCACCAGTTGCCACGACTCTGGGGTTTAGCTTCCCAAAGACTAAATGAAGTGGTAGCTGAGGGGTAAGGCCTGGGAACCAAGAAGAGGAATAACATGACTGTCTTAGGGTTTCTATTGCTGGGAAGAGACACCATCAAATTGACACCTATTATAAAGGAAAACATGACAACTATTTTAAAGGCAAACATGACACCTATTATGAAGGCAAACATGACACCTATTATAAAGGCAAACATGACACCTATTATAAAGGGGTTTGCTTACAGTTTCAGGGGTTCAGTCCATTATCATCACTGTGGAGATCATGACTGTAGACAGGCAGATACAATGCTGGAGAAGGAGCTGAGAGTTTGGTATCTTGATATGTAAGCAGGAAAAGCACTGTTTGCCAACTGAGCCTGGGCTAATGCATGTCAGACCTCAAACTCTACCCCCACATTGACACTCTTCTTCCAACAAGGCCACACCTCCCAATAGGACCAGTCACTGTAGTCCAAACATTCAAACACATGAGTTTATGGGGGTCATACCTTTTCAGATCACCACAATGTCTGGTTGATTTGGGTGGGTAACTTGAGATCTGAATACAGGTCTAGAAATAACAACAAAATAAGTGGGCAGGCCTCACTCGGTACCACAGGGTATGAGTTGGCTGGGTGTGCCCTTTGAGATGTTTCATCTGGTTGCCAGAGGTGGGAGGTGAAAAAACTCTGGGAAAACCCGTTTTACCACAGAAAGGATAGGGAGTAGGAAACAGGTGAGTCTTTAAAGAGTGAGGAATCAGTAGCAGGAGATCCGCAGCAGGGGGAAATTTGGGACAGTGCCCCACAGAAGGACGAGAGTTCAAAACCTGGGGCTGTAGGTCACAGGATGGAAGGGAAAGCTTGTGAGGTGTCATAAGACCAAGGCAATAAACAGGAAACCCCTTACTGAGGTGTCAGTCAAGTGTTTGCCAGAAAGCCCCCTCTGCATGCAGCTAAACATAGTGGCAGTCAGCTAGGATTCTAGCAGCCTTTCTGGGAAGTTGGTCACAACATGGTACTGCCAGGGAGGGGCAGGCAGAGCCAGCATGGAAAGAAAGGTAGGACAGGTACTTCTGAGTCCCGGGAATTTAGCTGGGTGGCCTCTGATCCTGTGGGAAGCAGACTAGGTTTTGTTAATCCTAAAATTCTCTGAGGTGATGGGTATCCGGGGTCTCAGAAACACCAGTCAGAAAAAAACCAAGTTTACAGAAGCAGGAGTCTCACTTCTGGCATGTCTTTACAGTGCCCTCTGGTGGCAGAGAAGACAGATTCCCAGCAGGGCACTGGGCTCAGGCTCAAAGGAAACAAGCTGATAACTGTTTTACCTTGAAAGTGGAGTTGAGGAGGACTTTTAAGGGGAGGAGACTGGTGATGAAGTTTCATTTACAGAGGAAAGAGAAGTGAAAAGAGTCAGAGAGCTGGACATAGTGGCACACTGTCTCAGAGTCAGGACAAAGGTTTGGGGCAGAATAAATGAGATTGGGGAGACAGTGGTGGCAGGGTGGCTTTGAGAGCAAGCTAAAGCACTGACCTTGAGGGCATTGTGACCTCGGACTTGACTCTACCACGAGACTGTAGTTCTTTGGGGGCAGGTCCTTGGTCAGACTGGTACTGCAGAGTGAGGGACCCAGTGAGGTTCTAGATTTTTCATGAATGTAGGAAACAAAAGCAAAGGTCAGAGAATTAATGATCTCTGAGGCTTGGAAAGCAAGCCTTCCATGGCTTTATACATATGAGAAATGTTAAAGTCGGCACACTGTGGGAGCAGGTGGCTCAGTGGTTAGCACTTTTCTGAGGAGCATAAGGACTAGAGTTGGGATTCCCAAAGGCCATATAAAAGCTGGGCGGGTGTGGTAGCACCTGTAACTCCAGTGCCCAGGGAGCCAGGACAGAGCTGGTGGAGCAGACAAGCTGCAGCTCGAGAGAGAACTGCCTCAGTAAACGCAAGTGTGGAAGACACCCATGTGGGTTCGCCTTTGTCGACTGTAAACAAACCAGAGCCAGTGAACAGAGTTCCTCTGTGGTCAGTTTCAGAGGCTGCTTCTAGCCAGCTTCCTGCCTTTGCTTCCTTTGCTGGCAGAGTGTAAGCTGTAAGCCTATTAAGCCCTTCCCCCCATTAGTGATGAAAGTGTTTTATCACCGCAAAAGTGAGACAAAGTAGGACAACCCTCAACATCAACGGAGAGTCTCCTGTACAGCCACACTCTCCCTGGAGTCAACATATGCATGTCTTACTTAGGCTTCGCATTGCTGTGACGAAACATCATGAAAAGCAAGTGGGGGAGGAGAGGGTTTATTTGGCTTACACTACACATCAAGTCCATCACTGAAGGGAGTCAGGACAGGAATTCAAATGGCAGGAACCTGGAGGCAGGAGTTGATGCGGGGGCCGTGGCGGAGAGCTGCTTACTGGCTTGTTCATCATGACTTGCTCGCCCTGCTTCCTTATAAAACCCTCCTTGCCAGCCCAGGGATGGCACCGCCCAGGATGGGAGCAGCTCTCTCCCATCAATCAGTAATTAAGAAAATGCCCTGCAGTCAGATCTTTTCAATTTGTGTGTGCATGTATATATATTTGATTTTACACCCCAATCAAATTTCCTCTCTCCTCTTCCCAGTTCCTTCTCCCTCCTATTCCCCCACCCACATCCGCTCCTCTGCTGTTTTTCATCACGTACAGACAGGCCTCCCACAGCTATCAGCCAGCCATGGTCTATCAAGTCGTTGTGAGACTAGGCACCTTCTCTTCAAGTGAGGCTGAATGAATGAATTATGGATGAGCGAGAGTGTGAGACCCTGTCTCAACAATTGCCACCTGTCAGCATGTGACAAGTAGAAGATGTGGACAGAGGAGTCTATTCGCCAGTTTAGAAAGGTGAGGTCATCTATTTCTTACCTGTGCAATATGGGGCAAGCATTCAGAGTGTAAGGGTCCAAGTAAATGCTGAAGAAAGACCCTAGACCCAAATCGTATACAAAAACAAAGAACAGTTATTAACACCAGCATATGCCGGGCCATTCACCTATACATGTGCCAACCCTAGAGGGGCGTGCAAGCTCCTTTTAAGCACAGCTAAGGTTGTCTCAAGAATAATTGGTTAAGCAAGCAGCATTTAGTTGTATGAGTATATTTTTAATTGACTGAGATTCAGTCTTATCATTTGGACACATCTGTACAATCTTGGGCAAGTTCAGATGCAACTCAAAAGGGGGCCTTGATGCATAGTGGGGCTGACCCGACTTAGGCCTGTGTTTGTTCTCTCTTATCCCCGAGTGCAAGGGTATTGTGGACAAAGGGCCCTGTGTGGGAGAGACACCCATTTTGCCTTTCTCAGAGAACTGAAACCTACACTCATTTGTTAGAGTAGGGGAGTTTAACTCCTTCATGAGTTCCTGTCTAAGGAGGAAAGTCCGCAGACTCTCAGGAGTGTGTGGTTTGTCCAGCCAGAAAAGGCTTAGGACAGTGGCTTTTTCTCCTGAACAGAGATGTCAAAGGCAACAGGAAGGGTCTGCATTCCCAGACATAGTTTTCTTGTGATGTTTCTCTGAATTCAATGTAAGGCAAGCAGAGGGGTACTGGCTGGTACTGGGTCAACTAGACACAAGACAGGGTCACTGGAGAAGAGGGAGTCCCAATTAAGAAAATGCCTCTAAGATCTGGCTGTAGGCATTTTCTTAATGATGGAGGGGGAAGGACGATCCCATTGTGGGTGGGGCCATCCCTGAGCTGATGGTCCTGGGTTCTATAAGGAAGCAGGCTGAGCAAGCCATGAGGCCTAAACTAGTAAACAGCACCCCCCCATGGCCTCTGCATGAGCTCCTTGCTCCACGGCCCTGCCCTGTCTGAGTTCCTGACCTGACCTCCTTCAGAAGGTGATGGGCTGTGATGTGGAGTGGAAGCCAAACAAACCTGTCTTCTCTCTGTTGCTCTGCTCATGGTATTTCACCACAGAAATAGTGACACTGCAACCTGTTCTCCCACTTGCTATATAACCGAAGCCAGGCTCAAAGCTGACATCTCCTTCTTCAGCTTCTCAAGCACCGGGATTACAAACGTGTGCTGCAACACCTGGATATGACTCTATTTTCATTGCTCATTTGAAGTCTAATTGATGTGTATCTAACCATTTTATCTGTGTTGAAACATGCTTTCTCATTTGGATGAGGAAGTAAATGAAACTCAGAAGGCTTAGGGAGTTCCTGAATCTCAAGAGTATTCACAAGCCTTCCCCACAGCTCTAGAATCAGCAAGAATTGCTACAGAGAGGAGACCAACCATTCAGCTGGGTTGAGTCCTACAGTGACCTTTCCTCCACCCTGACACCAGAGATTGCTTTCACTGAAAGGACACTGAGCATGTCTTTGGACTTTCTTAGTTTTTCTCTTAATTTCTTTGAAGAAATCTTTACTGGTCTCACGTGATGATCTGGAACATCGTGTTTAGATGAGTTAGATGAATATGGCTCCAGCTTTCCTTTCGTCTTCAAGAGTGGAAAGATAACAGGACTAAATAGAGGCTCAGGTCATGACATACCCTACCAGCCCTACAAACACATGGTCTGGGTCCGCAGGTATGACTTGTCTGATGTGACACTATCAACTAGGAGCTGAGACAAGACGTCAGGTGAGTAGGTGCGAGAACAACGTTCTAGAAGAGATAGTGCGATCAAAAGCCACGGGTGCAGAGTGATGGGATGAGGACCATGGCAGAACTGAGATCAGTGGGAGGGGTGGGGCTGGGATTGTCACCAATGAGAAACCAGTGTCTGCCCAGCAGCTGGCTCTAGCGGGCAGACAAGAACTGTGACGAGGAAAGGCAAATGAGTGGATGGTGACGACTAGTTGACAGTGTGCTGTCTGTGAAAGGAAGGCAAGAACGCCACATCTGGAGCATTGCTCACTAAGACTCCAACCACATTTTGTCCCTTTCTGTGTGTCGTTCTCATAACTGCACTCCACAGAGCCAGTTTTATTTCTGTTTCTCAGACCAAGAGAAACCAAGGCTGGGAGAGTTAGTGTATTTTCCCAAGCTTCTGGAACTAATCAGAAGCTAGAATGAAAAAGGGGCCGATAGAGAACCTGGTGTCCACACTCATTCGTCTTTGTGCTACTTAGGGTAGAGGTTCAGTAAATTAAATGTATTGATTCTGTAAAGCTCACAAATATGAAACCTAATCTGAACTAGCAGCTCTCAATAAGGTGATAAAAAGTTCTTCCAGAACATTCCTACCTTCCTATCATAGGACAGAGTCAAGGATCTCTTTGTGAAATAGCCCTTTACTTTCAGGGTATCTACACCTACTACATTTTTGAAGATTGTCCAACATTCCTTTCCTCTCTTTTAAAGTCATATTTCATGTGTGTTATTGTTTTGCCTCATGCATATATGTCTGTGTGGAACATGAATGTCTAATGCTTCTAGGCCAGGAGAGGGTGTCAGATGCCCAGGAACTGGAAGTACAGATGGTTTTGACCCACCATCTGTGGCTGCTAAATGAACCCATATCCACTGGAAGTACAGCCAGTGCTTTAATGCTGAGCCCTTTTTCCAGCATCCAGACATTTTCTTAAAGATTTGGATGGGAGCCTGGCTCAAGATGAAGAGGGTTTAGTTCAGATGCATCGGATGGAGTCATTCTTATTCCTTTGATTTTTTTAAAAAGCTTAGGAAATAATTTTTAAAATTACATTCGTAGCCTGGCAGTGGTAGTGCACATGTCTAATCCCAGTTTTAGGTGGATCTTTGTGAGTTTGAGGCCAGCGTGCTCTATAGAGTGAGTTCCAGGACAACCAAGGCTACACAGAGAAACCCTGTCTTGAAAAAAAAAACAACCCTCCAAAAGTTGTATTTATAACTGAGTTTTTAGTTGAACCAATTTTATACATTTTCCTGAGATAATTTGGCTTTGAGCAGTGTCTAGTTCATTATTGCCTCTTACAGTTGTTAGCAGAGAAGGGCACCAGCAACTTCTGTATAGGACATGATTATCTCCTGGCCCACGCTGCAGGTCCAGACTCCAGATTCCAGTCACTGTTGCAGAAGAGTGAAGACTGAATCCTCCCTCTGCGGCACCCTTGGCCTTCATGTGAAGCCGCGCGGCCTGTGGAGAAGATGGAAGTGCAGAGGTGTGCACACAGGCCCTGCTGCTGGTGCCTTCCGATGCCCCTGGGGACCTCCCTCTCATCAATTCAAAAGGGTGGGTGCTGGCTTTGGAAGGGCCACATCTCAGCAGAGTTATGTGTCTGTTTCCTTCTCTAAGTCTAGTAGAACACCACACACGTGACTTGTCTTGTGAGTAGAGGCACAAGCAGGACACCCTCTCTCCTGTGACTCACAGATGTAATGGGCAGCCTGCTGCCAAGAACAGGGGAGAAAATGGACGGCAGACTAGACATCTCAGCCACTGATTATTTTATTCCTTTTGCCATATTGGTGATTTAGATGACCACTTGTTCCCAAGTTGATAGAGATGTTGGAACAATTATGGGTCCTTTGATATTTGGAACCTTACTAAAGGAATTATGTCACTAAGGGTGGGCTTTTTGAGTTTTTTCTTTTCTTTTTCATTTAAATTAGAAACAAGCTTGCTTCACATGTCAATCCCAGCTCCCTCTCCCTTCCCTCTTACCCTGTCCCCCACCAACCCCCCAGATCCCCACCCCATCCCTCCTCTGCTCCCCAGGGAGGGTGAGGCCTTCCATGGGGGATCTTCAAAGTCTGTCAGATCATCCCAGGCAGGGCCTAGGCCCTCCCTCATGGGCTGTGAGTTTTTCTACTCTTATTCTCTCGATGTTTTCTCTTTGCTTCCTGCCTGCCTTTGAGTTCTTGTTACTTCCGTCCATGTCTCCCAACCCTGATGGATTCTTATTCCTCTGGAACTGTAAGTATAAAACCACTGTTCTCTAAGTTTAGAGAACTATTGTCGTGGTAAATAGGAAAGCAACCACATTTTCATAGACCTCAGAACACACCCCTGTCTTTTAACAGTGCAGGCACGCAGGTGATCACGCCACTGCTGAAGACCCTGAGGGCACAGGAGGACAGAAGCCTGGATCTATCGATGCCCACTGTCTTAGCTGTGAAAACAGCCGGAATGCTACCGAATATCAGTGGAGTCACTTCGTCCTATGCTTCTTTTAGACACCATCTCTTCTACTCCAGGATGGTGACAGTCTCCCTGTAGGGCAAAGCTGAAGTCACTCTAGGTCCTGGAACCCAAGGTGACACTTCCTCTCAGGACCATGCTATTTCCAAATCCACATGGCTGGCTTTTATGATCTGTGATGGGAACTCAGGGTCATGGCCTCTCTTGGACACTTTATCTGGTGTTTTGTAACAGGGCTTTCTCTTAGGGATAAGCATGGCAGGGTACCATAGGGACAATGTCCAGGTATTTGATGCCTGAAGCTGGATTGCTCTGACTCATGGTCTTTTCCCAAACTAAGTCACAATTCTAGTGTACCTGTAAGGCACCATTCATTTTTTAATGGATGGCCTATTTCCAGAGAATTTACTTAAAGAGTTCCAAGATAGAGAGCTGGAGTAAGCCGTTTGCTGCCTGGGGACTGCTGCTAGGTCCTGGGTGCTTGACTGACTCCTACAGGCTCTCAGGCCCTCTGTGGGCTCTACTGGCCCTTTTACAGAAATGGATTTGGACATGAATGGTTTCTTCTTCCTGTGTAACAGCATTCTTCCTGGGAGGCCTCATGCACATCATAGAAGGACTGAGTTGACGGTGGATCTCTGATACCTGAATCCCATTCCTTATGGTGCAACCTGAACCCTCTGTCCTCTATTTAAGGTTCACCAAGTTCAGAATTAGCCTGCAATTACCAATGTATGTGCTTTTGTATTGTGTGGGTTTCTTTTTTTAAAGATTTATTTATTTATCATGTATAGAGTGCATGCCAGAAGAGGGCACCAGATCCCATTACAGATGGTTGTGAGCCACCAGGTGGTTACTGGGAATTGAACTCAGGTCCTCTGGAAGAACAGTTAGTGCTCTTACCCCCTGAGCCATCTCTCCAGCCCCTATTGTGTGGTTTTAAGTTACTCAAGACTTCAAATATATGAGCAAGAACTATACCACTGAGCTATATTCCCAGCCCTGCATTCACTTTTGCATGCTGTATGTTATCTCTGAAAAGAAAATCTTGCTTATAAGCACATTTTGTTAGAGATGCCTCAAAAATATATTATAGCCATTTCTATCCCTGCTAGCCAGACTTTTTCGTTTTTTTCACTCTTAGTTCTCCATTCTCTTTTCTCTTTCTTCCCCCTCTCCCTCCTTTCCTATATCCCTCTCTGCTTCTTCAAAGGGTGGAGTGAGGCCTGCTGGTTAAAACGAGCAAGGCATCCCTGTGATTTACTTTTAAGTCTACTTGACCTTTGTCCTGTGTCCTCTGTTGCACTACTGGGTAAGCTCTCCTATGAACAAAGAGCACCCTGAAGTCCAGGAAGTTTCCTTTGTTGTCTTTCACGGGAAATGACATGGTGGGACTTTCCCCAGGGACCAAGTCTGGCACCTGAGCCAGTTTCCTCAGCGGGGAGTCTCGGCATAAATATGTCCCTGACAGCCACAGACAAGCATTGCTCCTCCAGAACTCAGGTGAGAGATGACTCCACGAAATGACCTGCACAAACACTTCTGCTCTTTCTTCTGTCCCCAAGTGGGAATTCCTTGTAAACTAACCTTTGTATCCTGAATTTATATGGTGTGAAGTTTGTGCTGTGCTGAAGGGACTTGTGGGAAATGCCACTTAGTGAACCGTAGGCGGCTGTGTGAGGAGACAATCTTCTCTCAGCGTCTCTTCCTCCATCAGTGCTGTCTTGCTGTCCTCCCAGACAGACGTGGTTCGGGGATGACGAGATCAGAACTCAAGCCTTGTGATTTTCAGGAAGGTCCTGCTGCAAGGTCCCCTAGGTGTCCCACTTGGATTCTAGTGAGCAGCAGTGAGATGGACTACTAGCCTCTCCCTAGTTTACAGACACCTAAAGGAGGGTACACATCTGGGTATGTCTCCGTGAGCCTCTCTTTTCATTTCAGCAGGATGAAGCTTCTCACTGGCCTCATTTTCTGCTCCTTGGTCCTGGGGGTCAGCAGCTGGTTCTCATTTATTCGTGAGGCTTATCAAGGTAAGGCTGATGTGGGAAATATGGCTTGTGGGGTTCAGTGAACAATTTACAAGTTTTTGCCTACTTCCTTTGGATGTCATTTCCTGGGATTCTGTTTTGTGGGGACATGCAATACAGATACAAATCTCAGACTAGTGACTGAGTAGAGCAGGTGGCAGAATAGTAGCTTGAGCCTTGCTATGTCTGAGACCAGTGCTGCCTGGTTGATGTGTCTGCTCGCTGTCATCTTCTTCATCCTCCCTAAGGCACTGACATAGTCTTTAGGTTCCTGTTTCTGCTGTCTTTCTCATCAGGGGCTGAGGACATGTGGCGAGCCTACTCTGACATGAAGGAGGCCAACTGGAGAGACTCAGACAAATACTTCCATGCTAGAGGGAACTATGATGCAGCCAAAAGGGGCCCTGGGGGCGTGTGGGCTGCTGAGGTCATCAGGTAAACACAGACAGTTGGGACACTGGGCCTGGGTAGCAGGGATTGACTGTGCTAGGGGACCAGGGTCAGATGAGTCCAGGAGAAGGTCATTGCCAATCTGTGGCCCTCCCCCTCTTGCTCAGACAGTCACTTCCTCCATTCATGCTCAGCGTAGATCCTGGGCTGTGAGCAGATCCACCACACAGCTCATGCTGGGTAAGTGTGCTTCCAAATGCAGACAGGGAGTGATTCCAGCCCTGCCTATCTGGTGATGGTTGTTCAATATAGGATCGCTCACATGGTCTAAGCTGTGCTGGGTCTGGCCGGGAACTGTTTCAGGTTCTCCTTCCTGGCCCTTCTTGATTTTCTCCTAAAACCATCTCTGGCAAAGTAGTGAACCTGGACGGTGGACTGTAGCCACGTGGCTTGGTGATGCATCTCCTCCATGTGCTTCTCCTAGTGATGCAAGAGAGGGCATTCAGAGTCTCATGGGTCGTGGACACGAGGATTCCATGGCAGACCAGGAAGCCAACAGATGGGGACGCAGTGGCAATGACCCCAATCACTACCGACCTGCAGGCCTGCCTGACAAATACTGAGCATCCTCGTTTCAGTCTCAGGGGACTGTGCTGTAGGCTCCTGGGACAGAACATGGGGTTCTTCACTTCTGTGTCCACTGTGGGTGTGGGGAGTCTATAGTGAGTGTGTAATAAATTCATAAGAGATGAAATTTCTGTCATTGTGTTTTTAGCGGGTGGATCTGTTCCATATAAAGAGTCAGTACTATGCACAGTGTGGAATAGAGTTTTTATGCTTAGGTCTCTTGTTCTCAGAAGTTGCATAGATGGACAGATCTGGTTACTGCTCCACTCCCCATTCAGGCTCATGTGACTATTCCATCACCTGAAATTATAGATACAATGTTTTCAGACCTTTCCACATCCTGACCACCACCCTCTGTGTCTCTTGTGTTCTAACACTTTCTCTTCTCTCACTGTATTAGTATGACATTTCTCTGCCTCTGTGGACAGGGTCACACCTTTGTTAAGATTGCAGTAGTGAATTCTGCCTCAGTCACTGCCACCTTGAATCTCTGTCATCACAGCAACTTTCAAATCCAATTGTTGACCAACTGTAATCCACTGTAACAGAAGAATTCCTTACTGTCTCAAATATATTCCCCCCCTCTGTGTATGTGTGTGTGTATGTGTGTTCCTGCCTGTGCAGTTGGATGTGTTTGTGTTTGTATTGAAGGTCAGAGGATAGTCTCATCTTTTGCTCCTTCAGGGGCTTTCTGCTTTCTTTTTATCTTTTCCTCAATATATGTTTTTATTTAACTTAGAAACATGAATACTTCACATGTCAATCCCAGCTCCCTCTCCCACTCTTCCTCCCTTGTCTCTCCACCAGCCCCCACAATCCCCACATCATTCCCCAGGGACGGTGAGGCCCTCCTTGGGGGGAATCCCCGAAATCTGTCATTTCATCCAGGACAGGACCTAGGCCCTTCCCCATGTGTCCAGGCTGAGAGAGCATCCCTCTGTTTGGAATGGGCTCCCAAAGATCATACCTACACCATGGTAAACACTGACCCAAGGCCCCAGTGATTTCTGTGGCCTCCTCACTACACTACATCATGGAGTCGGGATCAGTCCCCTGTTGGCCTCTCAGCCATCAATCTGTGATTCAAGAGCTTCCCCGTATCTGGTCAGCTGTCTTTGTGGTTTTTACCATCATGGTCTTGACCCCTTCGCTCATCATTCCTCCATCTCTGTCACTAGGTTCCAGGAGTTCAGTTCAGTGTTTAGCTGTGGGTATCTTTCTCTGCTTCCATCAGTCACTGGATGAAGGTTCTAGGATGGCATATAAGGTAGTCATCAACCTTATCATCAAGGAGGGGCTGTTAATGTAGTCTCTGCACTATTGCTTAGTTTGCCAGTTGGTGTTATCCTTGGAGATCTCTGGAGATCTCACTAGTGTCAGCTCTCTCCTCAAGCCTATAATGACTCCATCTATTACGGTATCTCTCATCCTGCTCTCCTCTATTCTTACCTCGACTCAACCTTCCTGCTCCCCCATGCCTTCTTCTCCCCTCCTCTTATCCCCCTCTCTTTTTTCTGGTTCCCTCTCCCTCCCCCGATGTTCCCAATCTGCTCAGGAGATCTTGCCTCATTCCATTTTTCTGGGTTATCATGCATCTCTCTTGGGAACTTCCCTGTTTCCCAGACTCTCTGGCACTGGGATTGTAGTCTGCCTTCTTTTTTATTCATGGTTTCTAAGTAGTCTGGAACTCTCAAGCCTTCCAGTTCAGTTAGCCTGGATGGACAGTGAGCCCCATGGATCTGTCTTTCTCTTCCTTCCCAGTGCTGGGATTCCTATCTTTCATCTACAGATATGTTTTTTTTTTAACTTGGATCCTGGAGGTTGAACTCAGTGTCTAATGCTTGTATTCCAAACCCCTTACTGTTCTAACTCCCCAGCCATTGTGTCCTTTTGTATTTATTTAGGGGTCTTTGATGCTCACACCAAGGGTTTTGCTTGAGCACACTCAAACATGTTCAGTAATGCTTTTCTCAGGAAGAACCAAAGGTCAGAACTGTTTGTTGCCCGGGATCTCTCTCTCTCTCTCTCTCTCTCTCTCTCTCTCTCTCTCTCTCTCTCTGTCTCTCTCTCTCTCTGTCTGTCTGTCTCTCTGTCTCTGTCTCTGTCTCTGTCTCTGTCTCTCTCTCTCATCTCTCTCAGAGATGGAGGAATGATGAGCGAAGGGATCAAGACCATGATGGTAAAAACCACAAAGACAGCTGACCAGATACGGGGGAGCTCTTGAATCCCAGATTGATGGCTGAGAGGCCAACAGGGGACTGATCCTGACTCCATGAATGTAGTGTAGTGAGGAGGCCACAGAAAGGTCTGCTTTGCTTTCTTGCCCTTTTTTGTTTTTTAATTTAAGTTAGAAACAAGCTTGTTTTACATGTCAATCCCAGTTCCCTCTCCCTCTCCTCCTCCCCTGTCCCCGATAATCTCTTATTCTTCCCCTTTCTGCTCCCCAGGGAGGGTGAGACCTTCCATGGGGGATCTTCAAAGTCTCTCACATCATTTGGGTCAGGGTCTAGGCCCTCCCCCATGCGTTTAGGCTGAGAGAGTATCACTATGTGAAATGGGCTTCCAAAGTCCATTCTTTTGCTAGGGATAAATACTGATCTACTACCATAGATGGCCGAGGCCTCCTTACTAACACTCATGTTCAGGGGTCTGAATCAGTCCCATGCTGGTTTCTCAGCTATCATTCTGGGGTCCATGAGCTCCTCCTTGTTCAGGTCAGCTGTTTCTGTGGGTTTTACCAGCCTGGTCTTGACCCCTTTGCTCATCACTCCTTCCTCTCTGAAACTGGATTCCAAGAATTCGGTTCATTGTTTAGCTGTGGATGTCTGCTTCTGCTTCCATCAGCCACTGGATGAAGGCTCTAGGATGGCTTATAAGGTAGTCATCAATCTCATCATCAGAGAAGGGTATTTAAGGTAGCCTCTCGACTATTGTTTAGATTATTAGTTGGTGTCATCCTTGCAGATCTTTTGAAATTTCCTTAGTGTCAGATTTCTCTATAATGGCTCCCTCTATTATGGTATTTGTCATCCTGCTCTCCTCTATTCTTCCCCTAACTCAACCTTCCTGCTCCCCAATGTCCTCCTCTCCCTTCCTCTTCTCCTCTTCTCTTTTTCCTAGTTCCTTCTCCCCTCCCCCATGCTCCCAATTTGCTCAGGAGATTTTGTTCCTCTCCCCTTCTCCAGGGTACCATATGTGTCTCTCATAGGATCTTCCTTGTTTCCTAACTTCTCTGGTGGTGTGGATTGTGGACTGGTAATCCTTTGCTCTATGTCTAGAATCCATATATGAGTGAGTACATACTATGTTTGTCTTTGTGACTGGTTTACCTCACTCAGGATGGTTTCTTCTACTGCTATCCATTTGTCTGCGAATTTCAAGATTCCATTTTTTTTCCCACTGAGCAGTACTCCATTGTATAAATGTACCACATTTTCTCTCCGGGATAGTTTCTTTAGTGGGTTTGCTTTCATCTGCCACCATGTGGCCAGCTTGAGTAGTGGTCTGTGTGTGGGATTGTTTTTGGGTGAGATTAACATTCCTGAACTCAGCTAAGTGGATTGTGGCTTTTCCTCTTCTGTGACCAGGCATCAACTAACCCAGTAATCAGCTACAGAGAGAGAGAGAGAGAGAGAGAGAGAGAGAGATAGAGGGAGGAGGGAGGGAGATATAGAGGGAGGGAGGGAGAGAGAGGGAGAGAGAGAGAGAGAGAAAGGAGAGAGAGAGAGAGAGAGAGAGAGAGAGAGAGAGAGAGAGAGAGAGAGAGAGAGAGAGAGATGGGTGAACAGGGAGGTGGGATGTGTATCTGGGAGAAGCTGGGGGGTGAATATGACCATATAAATTCTGTGAAATTCCCAAATATTTCATAAAAATACTAATTTAAAAAGAGAAGATTGGGTAGGATAGATGAGCAGATGAAGATTTCTAGAACACAAGTCTCACAGTCTGAGGTCGATCCCCAGAGCCCACGTCCATGTGGAAGGGGAGAACTGACTCCACTAGATGCCCTTGGATCTCCACAGCTGTATGGTCAGGTGGTGCCTACACACACCCTGACCATCAATAAGAATTTGGGGTCTGAGAGATGGGTCAGTGATTAAGAATGTAGTGTGCTGCTCTTCTGAAGACCTGAGTTTGGTTCCCACCCCCACATGGGGAGACTGAGAGCCACTTGGAATTCCAGCCCCAGAGGATCTCCTTTCCCTCTGGCCTCAGTGGGAACCTGCACTCATGTGGGCTCCCACACACATATAATTAACTATAAAGTAAAATAATAACAAGGCAGAAAATGAACCTGTTTCAGCAATAGTGAGGCAAATTTTAAGTGTGTCTCTAAGGAAGTTTCCTGGGAAGAAGAGGGAAAGGTCTCCCCTAAATGTGGTGACACCATGCCCAGGATCTCAGATGGGCACACATAAAAATAAACAATGAAATAAATCTATTTTAAGTAAATAAAGATTAAGTGTATTTTCTGTTGCTGTGTATAAGATTACCACCCGGAACTTCATAAAACATAGAAGTGTATTTAGTTCATGATGCTATAGGCTGGGAAGGCCAAGTGTGGAGTCTGTCCCTGGTGAGGGTGTGTCACATCCCCTCTGAAAACACCACATTGAGAGACAGATCAAGCCTGGTAGCTTCGGTCACTTCTTCTTCTCAAAAAGACATTAAAGCCATCATGGGGTCCCATCTTTATGACTTTCCTGCTTCTTACTTAGCTCTGACCTCCAAAACACATTGTCACCTGAGACTGGTGATTAAAATATAACATGGGAACTGTAGGGGAGTCATCCACATCTGGGATTCTGTCAGGAAAGGACCCAGTCAGACATGGTGGCAACAGCAGTGTTCCCCAAGGGGTGACAAGGGGCTGATAAACTGAAGACTCATGGACACATAAAATACTAAACCCTGTCACAGGCTATCTTATTTTTCACATGTGATCAATAGAGTAGTGACACAGGAAGGACAGAGAAGTATGTCACTGGTCTCATTCAACTTCTTGTTTGCTCTCTGCTTCCTGCTGGGGTTTGATCCTCCTCCCCCGACTGCCATGTCTTCCTCTTGCTGCCATGTCTCCCCAGAATGATACAATTTTTAACTTTTTATGTCTTTTACATCATACTTCCAAATCCACCCTTCAAAAAAATAGAATTTTAGAGAATAAAGGAGCAAAAAAGGAAGAAAGGGAAAATCTAGTCATGGAAGTTGTAGTGTGACACAGTGACTCACACAATAAATCCCTTTATCTATACATTTTTACATATAGGTGTTCATTGCAAAGAGTCATTGGTCTTATTCAATGTCAATAGTCTCTACTATACCATTGATGCTAGGCCATCATGGGACATCCTGTTGCTGCCCTGTGTCCTGGAGATCCTGCAGCTGTGGGTCTGAAGGATCACCACCCTCCACTCCCATTCTCCAGCAGGTCACAGATGGGGTGGATGTTGGGGTGGGCCAACATATAACCCTGGTTCTGGGCCTGAGTAATGGCAGGGTTGGTCAGCCCACCAGCTTTCCCTTGTCTTCACCACCAGGGTGAGCTCTCCTGTATTGCCCTGGCTAGTTCACCCCTTGCAGTAACGAGCAAGGTGTGGGACCAGTTCTCCTGCTTTCAAGACCTCAGGGTCAGCTCTCCCACATCTCCTACATCTTCAGGTCCAGCTCTCTTGTGTTGTCCAGGTGAGGTGCAGGGCCACTCTCCTGAGTGCTGTAGCTGATGAGGGGCAGGGACAGCTCTCCTGCTATTATGACCTCAGGGCAAACTCTTCCTCCTACCTCAGGTGTTGATAGGTGTTAGGTGGGGACATCTTTCCCTCACCCATGTCACCATATGATAGATAAGTCATGGGGACAGCTTTCTCACATACATAACATTGGGGCTGGCTCACCCACACCCCTGCAATAAGAAAGATGGATTCTTATTCCTCTGGCATCTTAAGTAAGAATAAAATTTTCTTCAATAAGTTTCTCTAAGATATTTGTTATAGCACCAGAAAGTAACTATGAATCTGCATCTCTCAGAACACATTCCTGCCTCATAACAGGCTTCCAGACCTTAGCATAACTGTCTGCATGATGGAAACACCATTCAGGCCATACAATCTCAGCACATTGACAGTGTCACCTAACAAATTGAAAACAAAGACTTAATCCATCAAAGTCCATAGTTCTGAGAAAGTCTCTAAGTTTACTAACCTTGCTCCTTGGTTTCTGTAGTTCTGCGTCTCACTAACTGCTCATGTTAAATAACTGCAGTATGTTGACACAGATCATGATACTTGTGCTGAGAAAGGCTTGGAGAGAAAAAGGCTTGGAGCTTCAATGGGATCCCAATGTACAGGCTAGCTAATAAAGACTTATTTTCTTGGATTTTGGCTTTTGGTTTTTCATGAGTCAGATTCTTTCTATCAAGAAAGGGTATCACCAAGCAGGACCCACAGGAAAGTGACTGCTGAACCTGGACAGTCCTACAGGGTTCCTGCTTCATGGAAGAGTCTGCAAGACATCCTGAAGGACACAGAAAAATGAATGACAAACTGCCAGTGCAAATGGACAGTTTAAAATTTCCTGCTTTGTTGAGAAGTCTTCCAGACACACTGTGGCCTATGGGCTGAAGATGGATGCTCCAATGTTACAGAGGAACTTCAGGTGACTGTCCAGGTAGCAAGATGTCTCTGTCAATTCTAGGGTTTATATATTATTCTTCCATGGTCTTTGATGGAGTTGAAGACAGATAGCTATAGCTATATTTTTCCTTAGTTATGATAAAAGATAAGCTACATATAAGACTTTAGACTCACATGGATAGGATAGATAATGAAATATTTTCTTTAAATCTTACTAAATGTTAATGGACAAAATATTACGGTTCTTGCTTGATAACTGTTATGTTACATATAATTTGACTATGTTAAAGTTAAAACTTTCCTTTTATTTAGGCAGAAAAGAGATGATGGGGGAAGTCCTTCTACGTATATGTGCTTGTCTTATTGGCTGATTAAATAAATCACTGTTGGCCAGTAGAGAAGCAAGATAGGTGGGACCAGGAGTCGAAGAGGATTCTGGGGAACAGAGGCACAGTCAGTCATGATGTAGGACTCCGAAGGAGTAAAAGGTCCGGACCCAGTTGGGCGTTGGTGGTGCATGCCTTTAATCCCAGCACTCGGGAGGCAGAGGCAGGTGGATCTCTGTGAGCTCGAGGCCAGCCCAGTTTACAGAGCAAGTTCCAGGACAGCCTCCAAAACAGAGAAACCCTGTTTCAAAAAACCAAAAAAAAAATTACCAAAGCACAAAGTATTTCACAGTTTCAGATTACACAACTCACAACTTGGAACCACCACATGCATATCAAACTTGTATACTACTTTCTCTGGTAAGAGAACACCTCGTGGAAATACTCAGATTAGCAGTTATGGGTTAATAATTAAGTCAGAGCTAGCCGATAAGAAACTAAGCAAATGTCCAGCAGCTTCATAATTAAAAAAAAAGGTTCTCACTATATAGCTCTGGATCTCACTATGAAGATCAGGTTTTCATAACCTTACTGAGATCCACCTGGTCTTCTTTCCAAATGCTTATATTAAAAGTGTGCACCAACACATCCTTTTTTAATAAATACTTTTTGTTGGCTTAAACCCATGTCTGGTAGTCTTCCCTGGTAGACACCCCACAACATTCTTTTTTTTTTTACACTTTTTATTATATATTTAAATTAGAAACCAGCTTGCTTCCCATGTCAGTCCCAGAGTCCTCTCCCTCCCCTCCACGCCCACTCCCTCCTCCCTGTCCCCCAGCCCCCACTCCATTCCCCAGGGAGGGTAAGGCCCTCCATGGGGGATCCCTAGAGTCTGTCATTTTGTTCTGGGGAGGCCTCAGGCCCTCCCCAAAGTGTCCAGATTGAGAAAGCATCCCTCAATGTGGGATGGGTCCTCAAAGTGCATTTGTGTGCCAGGGATAAATACTGATCTACTGCCCCCAAACCCCATAGACTGCCAGAGTTTCCTCACTGACACCCACATCCAGGGGGTCTGGATCAGTCCCATGCTGGCCTCTCAGGCATAAGTCTGGGGTCCAAGATCTCCTCCTTGTTCAGGTTGGCTGTTTCTCTGGGATTCACCAGACCCCTTTGCTCATCACTCTTTCCTCTCTGTCGCTGGGTTCCAGGAGTTCAGTTCAGTGTTTAGCTTCCCACAATATTCTTTAAGCAATGTGCACATGCAGGTGAACATGCTGGTGGAGGAAATTGTCAAGTGGCAGGAAAACATAAGCATGGATTCCTTGATACATAATTTCCTAGGCTGTGAATCACAATGGGATTGTGAATGAACATAAATGGGCCCATTGCATCCCACGCCTTCCTTTATTCATTATCTCATCTTTCCCAGGACTTTGACTGTCTCCCACAGTATCAGTTTAGGGCATAGCTGAAGTCACTACAAGTTTAGGATCCCAAGGAACCAATGGCCTGTCACCTCAGGACTATGCTGTTTCCAAATCCACATGGCTAGCTTTTATGATCTATGATGGGAACTCAGGGTCATGGCCTCTCCTGGACAGATTCTCTGATGTTTTGTAACAGGATTTCTCTTGGAGATAAGCATGGCAGGGTACCGTAGGGACAATGTCCAGTTTTTGTTGCTTGAAGCTGGATTGCTGCGACCCATGGCCTTCTTCCAAACTAAGCCACACATCCTTTAATTCCCATCTTTCCAAGGGGTGTACCAATCTCCAGAATGTATGCCTATGGAGCTCTGAAGTAGAAAACTAGAGTAGTCATAGCATTGGCTAAGGACTCCTATGCCCTGGAGGTTGGTCCTTGACTGACTCCTACAGACTGTCTGTAGACTCTTTACAGGCTCTTTAAGAGAAGTGAACTTGGGCATAGACTGTTTCTTCTTCCTGGGCCACAACATCCTTCCTCGGATGGGCCATAATCATGACAGAAGGAATGAGATGACTGTGATTCTCTCACACATGAATCCCACTCCTTAGGGTGAAACTGTCCTGTATTTAAGGATTGCTGAGGGAAGAGTTTGCTTGCAGGTACTTATGTATGTGCTTTTGTTTATTTTGTTTTTCATATGGTTTTAAAATGCTCAGGACCTCACATGTGCGAAGCAAGTGCTATAACACTGAGTCATGTCCCTGGCACAACACCCACATTTGCATGCTGGATGTCAACTTTGAAAACAAATTCTTGCTTATAAACACTTTTTCTTAGAGGTATTTCAAAAATATGTTATATCCATATCTATCTATACTGGCCAACATTTCTCTTTTCTTCATACCTAGACACCTTGACACTTCTGTCCAAACTGCTTTGAAGAGTAGACAGAGCCATGTTGGGGAAAACCAGCAAGGCATCCCCATGCTTCACCTTAAAATCAACTTGATCTTTGGTGGAGAGTGTCATCCCAGCTTCTGAGTATCAGCCACCCCATGGAGCTCCTAAAACTGTGAAGAAGGGAGGCTATTGCCTCTATTCAGAGACATTAATGATCATTTTTAGCTCCCTCTGTCCAGAGTTCTGAATATTCGTTTAATTAGCTCCCTCACTTGGATTGGCTTTCAGAGCACAGGCTTCATTCAGTGACCAGAATCAGCATCCCAGGATCCTCTCCCTAGTAACATGCTCTTACTTGTCCACCTTTCCCTGCTAACCCTGCCAACATCACCGACAATCCTTGGTGCTCTACAGGTTGCTTTCCCAGTGTTCTGTTCAGAGCACAGTTTGGGAGTCCATCCAAAGCTCTCTGTGCTGGTCTAACAGCACTGGCTGCTGCTGTGGACTGATTCCATGAAAAGATTTCAGTGTAGTTATGAAACCAGCACCCCCACACTTACAACAGTACTCAGGCATCTTGACATATTCAAAAAATAAATCTTCTCATAGCACTCTAATATGTCTCATATGTCCTATTGGGTATCTGCTTCCAAGACAAATGCAGTAAGAGTTTCCTAGCACAAGCTTAGTTTCTGCATTGGGAACTGATAGTGAAAAAACCCCAGCAAATTAGCGCATCCTGTCTTGGCTATATGTATCTTCTGACTATTCCTAATGCATCATCTCCGTATCTTTCTAATTTGGTTTTTATTTCAGCAACTTCAGAGCATGTTCCACAGTATGCACTAATTATTGTTTCCTCACCCATCTCTTCAAAATATTTGTTTTTTTAGTTTAGTGGAAAACTAATAATAACAAACATCTGTAGTTTAAGCAAATAGAAGAAAAAGTAAGTAAGGAAGGAATTAAGAAGGAAGGGAAGAAAGGGAGAAAGAAGAAGGCAGCAGTATTCTGTACAGATGTACACCCACAAACCTGTCATCAAACATCCAAAAGTTCAAGGCCTCCCAAGTCTCTAGAATGTAGAATTGAACTAAGTCCCAGGGTGTTTCAATGTGAGGGAACTGCTGTTCACCAAATGGATCATGTCCTGAAGCCATGTGTCCAGATTGAGCACCAGTATGTGTGTAGGTTTGTTTCTGGGTGAGATCAGCATCCGAATTCATAGACTCAGCAAAGATTGTCCTCTTCTGTGTCTGAGCATCAACTCAGCCAATGAGAGTCTGAGCCCATCAACTACCTAAGTCTCCAGCAGAGAGAGACAGAGAGACAGAGAGAGAGACTGATTATTCCAGCCTTATCCATGAAAGATAATTTCATGGCTTTAATTAATGTGCTTCATGATTGAGACAAATGGAGATACTTGCCCGTTTTGTTTTGAGAAAGGGGTTCTTTGAGTAGCCCTAGCTATCCTGGTACTCTCTTACTCTGTAAACAGGCTGGCCTTGAACACACTGATACACCTACCTCTGCCTCCTGAGTGCTAGAATTAAAGGCATGTGTCACCACGACGGCCTACTTTTTGCCTTTTTAATATTTTTTTTGAGACAGGTTCTCATTATGTAGCAAAGGCTGGCTCAGAGCTCATGTATCTCCTATCTCAGCATCCTAAATGCTGGGTTAGCCTGATCACTTGGCTGTTACTTGTCATTTAATCATACATTGGACAAGGAAATATTTAGAACCTTCAGTTAGGTCCATCCATGTATTTAGTTGGCAAATATGTATACAGACTTACTTTGAGCTGGGTAAGATGGTAAGTTTCAAATATCAAATATGCATAACCTAGAATTACCTGAGATGGGAGTGTCAACTGAAGAATTGCCTAGACCAGACTGGCTTGTGTAGTTGTCTGTGGGGGTTGTCTTTAAGTGAGGCGGGAACACTCACCCTGAAAATGAGTGGTTCCCTTTAATGTGCTTTGCCCTAACTGTGTGAGAGTGAAGGAAGCTAACCAAGAGCAGCAGCAGGCAGGCAGCATGGGTGCCTTCATTTCTCTCTGCTCTTGTCCAGATGAGGTGTGAGGAGTTGTCTCACTCCAATCCTGTCACCCCCTGCATCACAACAACAGGCGTGAAACTGAGGACTGGGTGTGCATTGTTTCAAGTAACAGGGATTCCTTGTGAGCAGCTACAGTGAACATGACCATGGTCTTTAGGAGTCTGACCCTTTAGAAATGTGTTCTCGTCTTAGTTAGGATTTCTATTAGTGTGACGAAACATTGTTACCAAGAATAAATTGGGGAAGAAAGAGTTCATTTCAGCCTAGAGCTTGTAGTATTTCATTCAGGGAAATTAGGGAAGGGAAGTAAGAAAACTTGCCAAAACACAAACTTTTTTTTGTAATTTAGAAAAAAACTATTATAGACAAGGAAACACTTGATTCAATGTGCCCCCCTCTCTCTTTGGTGCTGGGTATTGAACTCAGGGTCTCACGCATGCTAGACAAACACTCTTATCAGTGAACTATAGTCCAGCATGTAACTATTTACCAGGAAGGATTGAGCAAGAGGGATTCTGCCAAGGCTTGTTAGACTCAACAGTGCTCTTCTCATCAACGTTAAAGTCAGGAGAGAGCAGCCATACATCCTCTGCAACTTCAGGCGGGAAAGAGGACATAACTGTCTCTCTTTTCCAGGGACTCCTGCTCTTGCTGTACTCCTGAGATCATTTCATATATGGTTGGTAAGTTCTAACTGGGAACAATTATGTTTTCTGATGGTTTCCTCTGGAGATAGGGAATCAAGTATCCCATGATGGCCTGAAAACAGCTCTGTACCATGGATGACCGTAAGCATCTGATCCTTGTGCCTCCACCTCCTGAGTGCTGGGAACACAGGCCCGTGCAGCTGGGCTTGCTTTGTGTAGTGCTGCTGGGATGGAAGCCAGGGCCACAGATACTATATGAATGCAGGCTATGGACTGAGTTCCAGCCCCAGCATTTCTGTATCTTTGTGGTCTGTGTAAGTAGGGACTTAGGAAAGGCTTGTTCATCAGCTTTAGTCAGCATCACTGGTACAAATGGGCTGCAGGCCACAGTTCCCTGGAACTTTTGCTTATGCAGTGATCTGGCAGAGAGTCCTAAAGCCCATTATTCTTGTCCTTGCAGCAGTGATTCTGAGATGAAGATGGAATGCAGGGTTAGAATGTCTTTACTAGGCAAAGTATGGCTCTGTCTTTGTTCATTTGAGACAGTCTCACCCTGTAGCCTCAGCTGATCTAGAACTTGCCTAGTAGGCCAGGTTGTTCTCAGCATCAGAGATTCACCTGTCTCTGCCTTGAGAGTTTTGGGACTGAAGGTGTGTGCCACAAGTCCAATCTGTGGGTCTGTTTGACTGTTGTTTCTGTTCTTGCAGCACTATGAGACTTGTCACAATCCTTGTCTTCTGCTCTTTGCTCATGGGAGTCAGTAGTGATGGCTGGTATTCCTTCTTCAAGGAAGCCATACAAGGTAAGAAGTTGGAGATGATGGGCACATTTAACTGTTCCAGGGATGCCCTGTGAGGTCACATACTTGTTCAATGCAGATAGACCTTTAAAGAAGTAAAAATTAGTCAGGGCAGGAGGGTGGCTTTATGTGGCTTCCTGTTTCTACACTGTTCTCTTGTCACCTTCTATGGGATTCTCAGACAGATTTCACAAGATCCAGCCTGTATTGCTGAGCTGATCCAAAGGGATCAGGAATTCCAGAGAGTGTTGTCTACAGAGGGAACTCACAGAGAGCAAATTCCCCACTCATAGTGTAAGTGGGCACTCAGTATGTCTCCAGGGATGCATGAGCTTAGTAAATGTGCAAATGTCTACAGATAGCACTTTCTACAGAATTCCCATCTTATTTTAGACAAATAGTCAAGAGCAAGGATGTAGAACTCCTAGTAATTCAACATTGCATACTGTCATGTATTTTGACAGGAGAGTTTACTTATAATTTAGTGTACACTGATGGCCCCACCACCATGTGTCCCCCTCAAAGTGTAAGCCAGAACAAAGCCCTCTTTCTAAGTTGCATCTCAATGATTTTGTTACCATGATGAGAAAGGCAGATTTTTGTTTTTCTTAATGGTTGTGTTTTTCTTAATGGCCCTGGCTAAAGTGCATTCCTCATCTTCTCTCACATCTCAGAATGTCCCTGGGTCTTACTCCTGGGATGTCTTTGTCCTTGTTAGCTCCCTTATGTGACATTTCCACCCCTTCTCTGTGCAGAGCACACACAGGTCCATATATGTCACAGCCCAGGACTCAACAACTGTCAATCTGTCCGACCCAGTCTAATCCATGGAGCAGTGCCCTCCTTATGGTCACCAGGGAAACCCTCCCCAGGGACATACAGTCACCCCCACGGACCATTCCAAAGGATTATGCTGTCAAGGGCTGAAATGTGGAAATCCACAGAAAGTTTGCATTCTTCCACTTCTGCAATTATCTCCTGGTTCACTTTTGTAACATCATTCCTTTGTAGGGACTTGGGACTTGTGGAGAGCTTATCGGGACAATCTAGAAGCCAATTACCCAAATTCCGACAGATACTTCTCTGCTCGGGGCAACTTTGAGGCCCAACAAAGGGGAGCTGGGGGCATCTGGGCAGCTAAAATAATCAGGTAATTACCCTGCTGCTTCATGCCCTTCACTGTTCCTGCCTGTGGTCTCTCCTACCGCTGTCTATGACTACAGGTTCTGTGTGGTCTGGAGGGTAAGAAAGGGAGGGAAAGGATGGAGAGGAGGATGGAGCCACACAGAAAGAAAATGTGAACCAAGATGGGGTCTCAAATGAATCTTGTCACAGGGTGTAGAAAGAAGCAGATGTCCGAGGCCCAAGATGCAGGTGTTTCCTCTATCCTGTGCTTGAGTTTTCACTCCAACAGCATTTTCTGGGCCATTCCTTGGTAGGCGAGGAGGAGGAACTTTGGAGGTGGACCTGTCTCACTCTGGAACTCATCTCCTGTCTCCCCTCCTTGGATTTCAGCACCAGCAGGAAATACTTTCAGGGCCTCCTAAACCGGTATTATTTTGGAATGAAGAACCATGGATTGGAAAGCTTGGAGTCTACCAGGAAAGCCGAGGAATGGGGCCGAAGTGGCAAAAACCCTAATCACTTCAGACCCCAGGGCCTGTCTGAGAAGTTCTGAGCCTGCTACACAGGATACACAGAGTGACTCAGCTGTGAGCTCATCCGTCTCCCCTTGGTAGGATGTCACTGGTCTCAGTGTCCACAGGATCCTCAGGGAAGCTAGAGATGCCCAACAAATACTTGCAGATAGTTTGTTGATGTAAACGGGGTACTCTCTGAAAAACTTTCTGGGTAGGATCGCTGTGTTCACATAGGAGATAAGTAGAGAAGGAACTGTGACCATCAGACACTATCCTGAAACTATGCATGCCCCTCACATTACCCCCATATCTGCTCTACCTTTTGGCACACCAGCTTCCCCTGTGAAGCAGGCCTGTGCTAGTAAAGCAATGCCTACCTTGCTATGCTCCTCTGCAAGTGGAGTTTGCTCTAAGATGTGTCCTGGTCAGCAGCCCATCAATTTCCTCCTGGATATAGATCATATATGTGTCTCTACCCGCAACATCTTCCGGTCGTACCCAGGCTTCTCTGTGTATGTTATTGTTGTTCCCAGGTTTTTCTGTGTAATGATGCCACTCTGCCTTATTAGTCATGTCATGGCCTGACTCCAGGCCTTGTCCCCTGTGGCCTGTTTTCATACAGAGAAGAACACTGTCTTGAGATAGCCTCATTGCAATCTTAGAAATCCTAACCTAGACACTGCTCTGGGGTCCAGGGACAGAACTCAGTTGAAAGAATGTTTGCTTAGCATGCATAAATCCCTAGAGGGATCCTCAGATCTATGTAAACCTGGTGATGGCACACACTTACAATTCTAGTAGTGGGGAGGTAGAGGCCGATAGAGCAGAAATTTAAGGTCAGCTCTGGCTATATAGCAAGGCCATCCTGGGATAAACAAGACTCTGTGTTGTAATAAAACACACACACACACACACACACACACATACACACACATACACACACACCAGTGCCTATCTCAGTTCATATCCTAACTAGTGTTTGCCCATTTTTTTTGATCTAAGGAAAATTCTACTTCCGGTTCTAGAGGGGGAGTGAGACACAGCAGAACTGAGCAGGAATGAGCATACTAATTTATTAACAATGCAAAGGCATTCTGCCTGTGGATGTCAGCATAGTTTGTAGGAAGAGAAAGGCACCAATGAAGAGGATGTGCATGGTCATAATGGAATAGTTGCTACGCTAAAGTCAGGCCTGCAGGTAGAAGACTCACTCCAGAGGAGTAGAAACATCAGTTGCTCTAGAAAAGAGAAGGGAACAGGATGGGTGGAGGACTAGGGACCTGGGATTTAGTTGTACCTGCCATTGTTATAGATTGCTGCTTTTAGGATTCAGCACACTCCACTATATTGGCCTATCTGTCCCCTGCCTATCTACCTACTGAGAAAATATATAAAAAACACCCAAAGGACAAAAATGTCTGTATTGCAGAATGCCATCTTAGTACTCACAACATCTGTTTTAATTCTGCCATGAGTAGATGTTCTACGAATATAAGCTGAAAGAAGACAATGAAATAAGCTCTATTCTCCAGTAGTCAACATATCTGGAGAAGTGTCTAGAAGCTGTGCAATGTATGAATGTTTTGTTTGTAACATGAAAAACAAAAACTCGGAGACATATACTGGAGTTCAAGCTGAAGATCAGAAAAGCAAAGCAGCGAAGTCACCAGAGAGCTCTTACCTCTAACAAGGCTTAGGGGAGGGATCCTGTCCTCAATGTGGCTGGAGACTAATTACCAGAATCTAAGACCAAGCTCCTATCTTATATACCTCCCTAGTACTGGGATTAAAGGCATGAGCTCTGCTTCTCTTTTAGACTCATTCACTCTCATGTAGCCCTTGGTGGCCTTGAACTCATAGAAATCCATCTGTCTTTGTTTCCTGAGTCCTGGGATTAAAGTTTCTATGGCTGTGGCTAGCTTTGTATTCTGATCTCTAGGCAAGTTTATTAGATCGTAAACAATATATCACCACATTTATTCAAGTTTTAATATATCACCACATATATTCAAGTTTTAGTTTGCAAAATATTGTAATGCATCACTTTGAGATGACTCTGTAATTCTACACCAAAATCAATGCTCAAATCCTAGCCAGATGAGAAAACTTATTGTGGCATAGAACATGTTGGATTTTTCTCAGCAATGCTTTGAAACTCTCATAGAAATGAAAATTATGAATAATAAGTAGACTATGAAAAGTCTTGGGAGAACTTAATGCGTATTTTGATACCAAGTGTGGTCATATATACCTATAATGAAAGCACACAGGAAGTAGAGACAGGAGTATCACTGCAAGTTAGAAGCCAGCCAGTGCTACAAGTCTATATAGGTTTTATCTTTGTTTCTCTGTCTGTCTTTCTGTCTGTCTGTCTGTCTGTCTGTCTGTCTGTCTTTCTCTCTCTCTGTCACATACATACACACACAAAGAAAGTACTGTTTTTGCTGGGCGTTGGTGGTGCATGCCTTCAATCCCAGCACTCGGGAGGTAGAGGCAGGAGGATCTCTGTGAGTTCCAGGTGAGCCTGGTTTATAGCGAGTTCCAGGACAGCCTCCAAAACAATACAGAGAAACCCTGTCTCAAAAAAACAAACAAACAAACAAACAAATGAAAGTACTGCTTTCTCATAGGGAGGGTTATCAGAATACATACCATGTAGGGGTGGCACACTGTATTTTTTTTAAAGTGTGAAACAGCATAGCCTGAAAGATGCACACTTGTGTACACAAGAAGAATATGGCTCCTGTTAAACTAAGATAATGGTCTCTTATCATTCAGGTTCTTTATATTATATTCAATGAAAATGTCGTAGCCTTATTAAGATGGTGGTTTTTGTCTTGTTTTTTAGAATGTTCAAAAAGAAAGCAAATATATTTATTCCTACAGGTGTGACTAGTTTCTTCAACACTGTCTGGTTATTAGTAAATTTAAGGCATATCCTAATTTAGGATATTCATAATCAGCACATGTGTGTAAGAGATTTGACAAAGTATGAAATTACAGTTTAATATCCATTATAACTACTGAGAATAAACAAAAAAACATTCAGTTACAGTGATGCTTGATTGGGTTCCACTTGATTCTCCACTGACATGCCTGGGGGAGGAGCTGTGAAGAGGGCTCAGTCTATAAAGTACCTTCTGCAAAAGAATACAGACCCAACTTTGGACCCACAACACCCACACAAAGTTACACGCACACACAGATATGGATACACATGAATACATACCCTTCACATTAAAATAATAATAAATGCAATTTGTAGGGTACTGGAGGTATAGATCAGTTGGTAGAGAGCTTGTTAATATGTGTGAAACCCTGGGTTCTATTCCCAGTACTGCATAAATTGGGTTTAGTGGCACATTTAGGAGGTGGAGACAGGAGGTTTGGAAGTTCAAGGTCATCCTTGGGTACATAGTTGTAGATCAGCCTTTGACACTCAAAATAAAAAAAAGCAGGGAAATGGATGGAGCTGTAACAATAATCTGGAATGAGGTAACCTGGACTCAGAAAGACAAACATCACATGCTTTATCTCTGTTGTGGATGTGCCTTTGAATATGTAGATATTTGTGTTTCAGTTAGAGTTCCCACAGAGGGTGAGGGTCAGTAAGATGAAACAGGCAGGGGAAACTTTCAGGGGAGAGGGGACAGTCAGTTTTCTATGAGGGTGTGAAACCTGGTAGGTGGACCACACTCCTGTGGAAGAACACACATCCAAGGTTTGGATGGCACAAATGGGACTTGATGACTTTAAAAGAGAGAGGGCAACAACATGGGTGCACAGGAGGTGGGAGGTGGATCTGGGAGAAGGTGGGGGTGAATGTGATCAAATAAAATCTGTGAAATTCTTAAATGTTTACTAAAAACATTATTTTAAAAAGAAAAGGAGAAGAAGAGTGGGTAGGATGGGTGAACATATTCCAGGCACACAAGTCTCACAGCCTGAGTTCGATCCCCAGAGCCCACATACAGGTGGGAGGGGAGAACTAGATACCCTCGGGTCTCCACAGCTGTGTGGTGGTATCTGCCTACACACACCCTTTCCATCAATAAGAATCTGGTGTCTGGAGAGATGGCTCAGTGGTTAAGAATGTAGCATGCTGCTCTTCTGAAGACCTGAGTTTGGTTCCCACCCCCACATGGGGGAGACTCAGAACCGCTTGGAATCCCAGCTCCTGAGGATCTCCTTTCCCTCTGGCCTCAGTGGCAACCTGCACTCATGTGGGCTCCCACACACATATAATTAAATATAAAGTAAAATAATAACAAGGAAGAAAATGAACCTGTTTCAGCAATAGTGAGGCAAATTTTATTTTTTATTTTTTTAATTTTTTACGAGACAGGGTTTCTCTGTATTGTTTTCGAGGCTGTCGGTCAAGCCTGGCCTCGAACTCACAGTGATCCGCTTGCCTCTGCCTCCCGAGTGCTGGGATTAAAGGCGTGCGCCACCATTGCCCAGCGAGGCAAATTTTAAGTGTGTCTCTAAGGAAGTTTCCTGGGAAGAAGAGGGAAAGGTCTCCCCTAAATGGGGTGACACCGTGCCCAGGATCTCAGATGGGTACACATAAAAATAAACAATGAAATAAATCTATTTTAAGTAAATAAAGATTAAGTGTATTTTCTGTTGCTGTGTATAAGATTACCACCCGGAACTTCATAAAACTTAGAAGTATATAAGCTCATGATGCTATAGGCTGGGAACCCCAAATGTGGAGTCTGTCCCTGGTGTGTCACATCCCCTCTGAAAACACCACACTGAGAGACAGACCAAGCCTGGTAGCTTCGGTTCCTTCCTCTTCTCACAAAGACATTAAAGCGATCATGGGGCCCATCTTTATGACTTTCCTGCTTCCTGCTTAGCTCTGACCTCCAAAACACACTGCCATCTGAGACTGGGGAGACATCCACATCACAGAGGCTTCTCCCTCTGTTGGGGTTCTGTCAGGAAAGAACCCAGTCAGACATGGTGGCAACAGCAGTGTTCCCCAAGGGGTGACTGTCCCGCGCTACCGTCTCGCCAGCAAGAACGACGCAGGACACTCGGATCCTTCTGCAGTAAAGCTTTAATACATCTTGAGAGATAGATGATCAGCTTCTGAGAGGGAGACCCCAAGCTAAGAAACCCAGCCCCTTATATAAGCCTAGGAGCTCCGAGTGAGACGTGTAGAGCCGGGATTGGTGGTTTGCTCATCACCCCAGATGACGGGTGAGGCACAGCTTAAACGGTAAACTCCAACTGACAGCAGATGTCAGCGCCATCTTCTAATGGCGATAGCGATAGTGAGGGCGGCTCCTCACATCTCCCCCTATTCATTTATTTTTGAAGCCATAGGACACCCACAACTTTGGAGTGGAGATAGAGGTCAAATCCCCATGTGCAAATTTGGAACATGTACAAAGCTCCTCTCCAGGGTCTTATCCCCAGAGGGAGCCCTGACCAGTCCCGATGTCGTTTTTCTGGGGGAAGGAGATCATGACATAGAACCTTCATGCAAGATGACTTATCTCCCAGGAGAAAGTCGTTATACCGCAGACCTCTCCTGTGCAGTGCTTAGCCTTGCAACTCCTTGGGCTGCTGAAGCCTACCCACTCTATCCCGTGCAATGAGACTAGCCTCGTGGGGTGCAAGAGCCAGGAGGCCAGCGACCTATTGCTTTAACATGGTTAACCAAATGTCAGGGAGGCTCCGTGTTCTAAGGCAGCAAGTGCTTGTGCCACCATCACTTTGTCTCTTTTGTTTGGGCTCTGAGCTTACACACCATCCAAAGCATCAACACTATTCCACAGCAGAGAACTAGGCTAAATGATCCCACCCCCACCCATTCCTTAAAATAAGAAAATGCAGATGAAATCCAGGAGGAGAGGCCTTCCATCAGAGAAAGATCCAGACGCGTGGAATTCACTTGCAGGATCGCCACTCTCAACTCACGGAGTGTCTGCTCAAACTCAAAAGTCCAATTCTGTAATAAATGTTGAGACAGAGCTTTTGACAGGTTAGCTGCTCTTGTAAAATTCTCATATTGTACTGAAGTGACACAAAGGCCAGGCAACTTTTGTTCACATCCCAATTGGGCCATCTGCCACAATATATCCAATTGTTCCTGAACCAAATTAATCTGTTGGTTTACCAACATCAGGCCTCCTTGTATCTGAGAATTGGCAGTGGCCTGTTTATCTAGGGCCATGGTCACAGTGGCTGATAGTTCATTAATGGTTTGAGTTGTCTGCACAGTGGCGGAAAGTGCAAGGGCCGAGGCGGTAACCGAAGCAGTAACCGCGGCGGCAGCTATCAGGCCCACAATAATAGCAGAGATCCCAAAAATCTCGCTTTTCCCTAAACAAACTCAAACTACTTGGCACCTCAACAGGAACTGGAACAAATCGAGGCATGCGCATTACCAAAGCAAAAGGGTGCTTAATAGCATCCCAGCATAATGCATAAAAACAATTCTAAGCAGAGCAATTTATTTCTTTCTGATTCTTACCTAAGGTATCATTACTCACAACCCAAATAAAGGGCAGCCAAACACAAATTGGAGCAGCTGAATAATTAGTTCTCTTAAAAGGGGTATACTTAACATTGGAGGAGGACCAATCAGATGATCCAGAGCTCTGTCCCTCACTCAGACTGTTGCCTAATGCCCCTTTCCAATCAAAAGTAATCTGTCCCTTCTCACTATATCCTCCAGCAATCATTGCCATAGGAGAAAGATCAGTACAGCTTCCATTAATTCAAAAGGATTAGCATTAGATCTTTCTGGATCCATATGAATAAAATTATCCTTTAATGAAGAAATCACAGTAAAGCACAAGCTTCCTACCAATGACAAGGTTCTCTCATCCTGAAAACTCTGTATCTGAGGATCTAAAGGCAAAAAGGCAAGCCCCAACTCTCTATTAGTTGTGAAAAATCTAGGGAACTCCTGGGCATTATGCATCACTGGCATCGGTAGGGGGGAAGGTAGACATGATGGCCCACCATAACTCTCCCATCATACTAGGAACCATCATCCCGAGTAGGAGAGTCTTCATCACCCACTTGGCCTCCATCCTTCTTATTCTGGAGTTGTGAAGGAGCTCTTCGAGTGAGTCTTTCAGGGATCCACAGGGGGTTTTCTTCCTCCTGTGGAAAAACACACACAGCTCCCCTGGATCTTATTAGAATAGGATCTGGGCCTTTCCATTCATTAGTTAGCACATCTTTCCATTTTACAAATTCTTTTGGCCTATCAGGCTCTAAACTGTGGCGATCGGCCGCAGTGTGGCCTTGGGCATCAGAGTTCAAGAAATTAAGGGTAAAAAGTGCCATGGACACAGCAACTCTTGGTACCGAGGGTAGAACATCCTCAATACTCCCCTTTTGTTTACTCAGATATGATTTGAGTGTACGATGGGCACGTTCCACAATGCCCTGTCCTTGAGGGTTATAAGGTAGGCCAGTTAGATGGGTAACATCCATTTGCCGACAAAACTGTCAGAATTTTTGAGAGGTATATGCTGGTCCATTGTCTGTTTTTAAAATTCTGGGTTTTCCCCAAGCACTCCAGGCCTCAAGGCAATGTTGAATCACATATGAGGCCTTTTCCCCTGTTAGGGGTGTGGCAAACATTACGCCAGAACAGGTGTCAACAGAAACATGAACATATTGAAGCCTTCCAAAAGAGGGAATATGAGTAACATCCATCTGCCACATCTGCAATGGTCTAATGCCACGTGGGTTTATTCCCACGTGGGGAGCAGGTAAGAATTCGCAGCAATTCTGGCATTGAGTAACAATTTCCCTAGCCTCTTTCCTGGATAGAGCAAAACGACGGCGCAAGGTCTCAGCCGTCACATGAAAGCGCTGATGGAATTCTTTTGCTGCTTGTGTGTGGGTAGACAAGGCAGCGGCCACCAGCTTTGTAGCCTTGTCCGCTAAGTCATTCCCTAAGGACATGGGACCTGGGAGTCCAGAATGTGCTTGGACATGGGTAATGAAAACAGGAAATCTCCTATTTAACAAGGCAGCTTGTATCTTCTGAAAGATGTTAGCAACTCTGCTGGAGGATCTTATTATTCCAGCTATCTCAAGGAGATTAACTGCATTAACCACATAAGAGGAATCTGATACAATATTGAGGGGTCCTGGAAAAGCCTCAAGAACCTCCAGTACTATCAGACATTCTACAACTTGAGGTGAAGTTTCATTATATTGTTTAGATATAACCCTATCCTTGACCACATAAGCTCCCATACCAGTTTTCGATCCATCAGTATACACCACAGTCCCATCTGGGAGTGGGTCTTTAGCTGTCACTTGTGGAAACACTATAGCCTGGTTTAGGGCAAACTGTAAAATTGGATGCTTTGGAAAATGATTATCAATTTGTCCTGAAAAGGAAGTAACTAAAACTGCCCAATCACTAGATGTGGCTGCCAAGGTCTGAACTTGTGCAGCAGTATAAGGCACAATCAAGGAATCAGGATCCCTGCCAAAATGCGTAACAGCTGCTTTTATTCCGCGAAGCGCGAGCTGTGCAACAGCATCAGGGTACCAGTCAATAATCTTAGCAGGGGAAGCATTTGGATGAATCCAAAGTAATGGTCCATGTTGCCACAGGACTGCAGTTGGCAATTGAGCTGTCTTAAAAACACACAGATTAAAAGGTAGTGACTCCTCAATACGTTGTAATTGTGCTTCCTGTAAGGCCTCTTCCACCATCTGTAAGGCTCGGTGGGCGGCAGGGGTAAATTTTCTGGGTGAGGAGATATGAGGCTCACCCTCCAGGAGATCGAAGAGGGGTTTTAGATCAGCAGATGGAATTTTTAAAAAGGGCCTCAACCAATTTATATCTCCCAGAAGTTTCTGAAAATCATTTAATGTTTGTAAGTGGTCTTTGCGAATTTCTATTTTCTGAGGAACTATATTTTTGGGAGTAATCATTGAGCCCAAAAAGAGCCCTGTATCTGCAATTTGAACCTTTTCTGAGGCAATCTCTAATCCCCACTGTTTTAATTCAGCCACCAGCATGGGAAAAGCCTTTTGTAAAACATCTAACTCTTTGTGACAAATAAGAATATCGTCCATATAATGGATCATGATTAAAGATGTAAATTGCTTCCTAATTGGCTCCAAAGCCTCCTGCACATACAGCTGACATATTGTTGGGCTATTGGCCATGCCTTGCGGCAGTACCTTCCACTGAAATCTCTTGTCTGGTCCCATATGATTAAGAGAAGGGATAGTGAAGGCAAACCTTGGTCTATCCCGTGGGTAAAGTGGAATAGAGAAGAAACAATCCTTAATATCTATAATAATAAGCTTCCAATCTTGAGGGAGTGCAGAAAGCAAAGGAAGTCCTCTTTGAACAGGGCCAAAAAGATGCATCTGATTGTTAATGGCCCGCAGGTCATGGAGTAATCTCCACTTCCCAGATTTCTTCTTAATAACAAAAATTGGTGTATTCCATGGGGAGGTAAAAGGCTCTAGATGCCCCAGCCATTCCTGTTCTTGCACTAATCTTGTGACAGCCTCTAATTTTTCAGAGGATAGAGGCCATTGAGAGACCCATAACGGCTCTTCTGTTTTCCACGGTATGGGGCGTGAAGCCTCAATGGCCCCTAAATAAAACCCAGTCCTTTTCTACCCCGATTTCCATGTTGTGTAATGGGTTTTATTCTGCCTTGTTCTTGCCTACCCAAGCCTCTACCCTTTGTATACCCCATCTTTGCCATAATGGCTGATGCCTGGGGGGAGTATTCATTAGTTAGGGTCATGCCCATGGCTTGTAACACATCCCGTCCCCATAAATTTACAGGGAGTGGCAACACATAGGGGGTAAAACATCCCTGTTTGCCCTCAGCATTCCGCCAGGTTAAGGCTGAGGCACTGATGGCAGGAGAGGACTGGTATCCAAGACCTTGTAGAGAATGAGATGAAACAACAGTGGGCCAAGACTTCGGCCACCAATGGAGTGAAATAATGCTTTTGTCTGCTCCCGTATCCATTATCCCTTCAAATTCTTTTCCATTAATTAACAATTTTATTGTAGGTCTCTCATTTAGGGGTATAGCCAGATAGGCTGAATCACTTCCAGAAGATCCCATAGCCCTTTTTTGTAAAGTGTAGGTTTCTCCATCCCCGAGGGAGGGCAGCAACACCAGTTGTGCAATTCTATCTCCCTGCTTTATAGAAAATACACCCCGAGGGCTAGAACAGAGAACTTGAATCTCCTCTTTATGATACGGGTCAACAATCCCAGGATATATAATGAGTCCCTGTAAAGTTAAGGAGCCACGGCCCAGAATAAGCCCAATGGTGGCAGGGGGCAAAGGTCCAGGGGAATGGACTGGGACCGGTTGAACATTCATTTGGGGCATGAGTAAGAAGTCGGAAGCGGCACGCAAGTCCATTCCGGGGTTCCTCGGAAGCCTCTACTTCCTCTTGATTGCTTTTCTGAAATCGGTTCCCATATTTCTGAGGGCCCTGGGACCATGGGCCCCGTGACCCGTTTTTTGATTGGGGTACCTTGGGTTCTTCAATAGGGTGCAGAAGCCTCCCTTTCATATCCCGGACTGACCTGCACTCACTAGCCCTATGATAACCTTTACCACAACGATGGCAAAGCTTCAGTTCTCTTGTTCTTTCAGGGGATTGACAATCTTTCTTAAGGTGCCCCATTTTCTCACAATTAAAACAAGCTTTTCGACTAGATAAATCTCTATGCCTGTGCGTTTGTAAAATGGCGGCAGCTAGTCCTGCATTGGTTAGGGGTCCCCCAGCTCCCTGCACACTCTGAGCCAATCTTGTAAACCTTTGCTTTTGCGAGGGGCGATAGCCGCTCGACATTCCTGGGTTGCTTGTTCATAGACAAGTTGCTCAATCAGGGGCATAGCTTGTTCTGAATCACCAAAGATGCGACCGGTGGCCTCGGTCATTCTGGCCACAAAGTCTGAAAATGGCTCTTGGGGTCCTTGGACAATCTTTGTAAGGTGTCCACTGGATTCTCCCCTTTTTGTGAGGGCCTTCCATGCTTTAATAGCGGCGGCCGACACCTGACCATAGACGCCCCAGATGTAGTTGGTTTGATTAAGAGCATGTTGACCCTGACCTGCCAGCATTTCAAATGTCCACTGCCTCTGATTCTCATCTTCAGCTGTGGCATTAACTCTAGCTTGCGCCTGGGCTGCATCATACCAGAGAGCCTTCCATTCCATGTATTGTCCCATGTTGGGAAACACTGCTTTCACTGTCGTCTGCCAGTCAGTGGGAGTCATGGCAAAATTAGCAAGCCTTTCTACCTGTATTGTGGTAAAGTTAGCATTGACCCCATAATTACGAACGGATTCGGCCAATTCTTTGATTTGATTGTAATCTACGGGAGTATGTACTCTTCCGCCTTCCACATTCTCGAATACTGGAAAAGCCATTTGTATTTTTCTCCGTTCCTCTAAAGGTAAAAAGGAGTCAGTACCAGTATTCAGCCGAAGCTCATACTGCGGAGGCGCCGAGGGGCGTGAGCCCGCCGGATTTATAGGTGGTGGCCTCACATTCATTTTTGTTTTCAGCGGCCGGTGTCTATCAGGGTGATATCTTTCTTCCTCATACCGTGCCACCTCCTCCTCTAGACCACCTTCTTCGCTAGAATCCAGAGTGTCAGAATCGGAATTATCTAGCTCTAAGGCTTCTAGCTCTACCGTAGGGTATAGCCTAGATTCTGGCTTTTTCTTTTTCTTAGATTTGTTAGGGGGTGAATGATCACTCCCTTCTTTCTCTCCCCCTTTCTTAACTTCTTGGGGAGGGCCTTTTTTCTTAGACATGTCTTTCCTTTTGCGAGCTCCCATTCTCTCACTCCGTTCAGTTTCTGACATGCTATCCTGAACTTCCTCTAAGGTTCCCTGACTTTCTACTATAGCAGGGTGACAGGCCTCATCCTCCAAGCAGTTTTTAACTAGCTTCCAAATGGCTTTGGTACCTAAGTGGAGATCTCCTTATGCATGCTTCCTGTCTAGTTCTTTACCTAGCTTGTTCCATGAGGCCACAGTGAGGGACCCGGAACAAGCATACCATGGTGCCACTCTATCTACCTCCTTCACAAAATTTTGAAGTGTTCGTGGTGCAATTTTGAGATCTCTTTGTTTTAGCACAGTCTGTAGGGCAGTAACCACTGACTGTGACAACCCCATCGCGCTAGCGGCTTATCTAAAAAACGGCGCTTGACTTACCAGACTGACAGCACCGTTCTGTCAGTACCAGCCACGATGAAGAAGGACAAACAGGACTAGCACCAAAGCCTCCACTGACCCGTCCCACGGTGATGACAAACTAAGGCCAAAATCGAGAAAAGGGGTGTTCAGGATAAAGCATACCTCTCTGAACTTACGTCCCTGCAGTTCTGAATCCGCCCCGTCTTCCGAGGGGTCTCCCGCGGCGCCGGCCATGTTGAAGAGTTCCCGGGTTTCGGCACCAGATGTCCCGCGCTACCGTCTCGCCAGCAAGAACGACGCAGGACACTCGGATCCTTCTGCAGTAAAGCTTTAATACATCTTGAGAGATAGATGATCAGCTTCTGAGAGGGAGACCCCAAGCTAAGAAACCCAGCCCCTTATATAAGCCTAGGAGCTCCGAGTGAGACGTGTAGAGCCGGGATTGGTGGTTTGCTCATCACCCCAGATGACGGGTGAGGCACAGCTTAAACGGTAAACTCCAACTGACAGCAGATGTCAGCGCCATCTTCTAATGGCGATAGCGATAGTGAGGGCGGCTCCTCACAGGTGACCATATCATCAACACCCCAAAGATAAACTGGGCTGTGGTGGGACACACTGTTTTATTTTCCAGACAGGATTTCCTTGTGTAGCTTGGGAGCCTGACCAGGTTGGTCTCAAACTCACAGAGATTGATCTGCCTCTGCCTCTCAAGTGCTGGGATTAAAGATGCCCACTGCTGCTGTCCAGTATGTGGGGCACACTTTTAATCCCAGCATTTGGAAAACAGAGGCAGGCAGTTCTCAATGAGTTTGAGGCTCTCCTGTTGTACAAAGCGAGTTCCAGAATAGTCAGGACTGTTGCAAAGAGGTACCCTGTCTTGAAAAACAAACAAACAAACAAACAAACAAACAAATAAACAAAGACCCCAAAGACAGGTGGCTCCTGTAAGCAATGTTGAGGACAGGGAGGAGGGAAGGGAAATGGCAGACCAGCAAAGGCAGAAACTTTTGCAGAGAGCCATGCATGATATGAGTTAGGACCATTGGATGAGGGACACGCTGGTTTTGGGTGACTCCTCTTTTTTTATTTAAATTAGAAACATGCATGCTTCACATGTCAATCCCAGCTCCCTCTCCCTCCCCTCTTCCCTTGTCCCTCCACCAGCCCCCACTTCGGCTTCCCACCCAATCCCCATATCATTCCCTGTAGAGGGTAAGGCCCTCCTTGGGGGGATCTCCAGAGTCTGTCATTTCATCCAGGGCAGGACCTACTACCCAAGGCCCCAGAGCTTTCTGAAACCTCCTCACTGATACTACATTCATGAAGTCTGGATCAGTCCCCTGTTGGCCTCTCAGCCATCAGTCTGGGGTTCGAGATCCCCCTTGTCTGGTCAACTGTCTTTGTGGGTTTCACCAGCATGGGGCAACTCTCTTTTTAAGGAGCTATGTGAAAAAATCATAAAATCTCTCTCTCTTCCCTGTCCCCAGCTTCTTCAAGGGCTTGCACCTGGCCAAACTAAACTGGAACAGGCACAGGGCAGAGGCAGGACATCTGTGCAGGCCAGCCTCCTAGTGCAGAATACAGAGGGAAGAAGGGCAGAGAGGCTCTGGGGGAGCAAAGGGGGGGCACCCTCTGCTTGGGGGCAGATTTCACAATTGGAGTACTTGGCCTAGTTAACCACAGCCAAGTGTTGTCCAAAGAGTGAAACAGCGACCCAAAAGGTACCATCCAAATCCCCTCTCCCCAGTCTCAAAGTCATGCCTGAAGAAGTCCTAGATGGGCAAGGTGTGTGTGTGTGTGTGTGTGTGTGTGTGTGTGTGTGTGTGTAAAAACAAGCCTGGCAAAGCTAAAGGAGCAGATGGAAACTTAGTTCTCCTTTTCCTTTCCTTTTAATTATTTCTTTGAGAGTTTCCAATAATGCACTTGATCATGGCTGGCCATTTGTTAACATGACCCAAGCTAGAGTTACCCGGGAATAGGAGGGTCTTCAGTTGAAAACTCAAAACGCAAAAGTAACTTCCTCCCTCCCTCCCTCCCTCTTTCCCTCCCCCCCTTTCAAAGAAGGTTCTTGCTCTGTATCCCTGGTTGGTGTGGGCCTGGCTATGGAGACTAGGTTGTCCCCAACTCACACATATTCTCCTGAATGTTGGGATTAATGGTATGGGGTCACCCTGCCCAGCCTTGTAGGGCATTTTCTGAATTAATGATTGGTGTAGTCATCCTCCATGTCTGCCTCTTGCAGTCTTCCTGTCTCCTCCTTTGCAATGGTCTCTGAGTCTTGGGGGGAATGGGTGTGATACAGACGTTCCAAGTACAAAGGAACTTAGTCAGAAAAATGACAAATGCTGGGTAAACACAGCCAGTTTACAGTGCTGGTTTAGGAGGCTTTAACACCAAGTGCCCCCCCCCCACTCCCGCCTTGGATTGACTATGAAGGTAAAATTCTCTTCTCTGTCCTGTCCACTGGGTTACTGTTGGCTATTGAAATTCCATGCAGTCCTGTTTCAATACCAGTAACAGGTCTGCTGTAAGGCACCCCTCCCACATTAGGGGACACTTGGAGGAGTGAGGGCTCTGGTACTCCCATGCAAGTGACTTGGAGGTGTCTTGCCACTAGGTCTACCAGCCACAGGACTGGGGAGGGGAAAGGTGCAGGGAGGGAGTATCACCAGGGCCTCAGCAGAGTCTGAGGTAGTCCTAATCATGCTAATATCCTCTGTTTAATGGGGGTCCATGCAGAAATGGTGTGCATGGCTGCTCCTGAGAGGAATTTCACCTCCCCACCAGCCTCCTCAGCAATGGAGGTTATTCGTGGAAAGAGGAGCAGTGCACCCACTGCTCCCTGGGTAAGGTGTTGCCTCTCTCCCTCTAACCAGTGTCTTCACTGGAAACTCAGTGGTCTTTCCAACCCAAGTGGCCAAGTGGCAGAGATGAATACAACATCACCCTAACTGTATTGCGCACTGACAATACCCTTCAAGCTCTGATGATGTGGGCTATTACATCCTTCCAAAATACCAACATGAGGAGCAAACACCGGGGTGTTCAGGGGCTTCCCCCAGATCCCCCTCACCACACTCTTGTCTGCCAGGCAGGGCTTGGGTCAGCTGGCCGGCTGTATCACCAGTGCTATACAACCTGCTGAGAGCTGAGGTGCACCCAGAAGGGCACCTGACCCCACAGGAAGAGATTTAGCTCCACAACTACTCTTTCCTCACAGTAGGGCAACTCTCCTCCTGTACTACTGAAAGTCCCTACAGCCCAGTGTAACTCTAATGGCAGGTCAGCTTTAAGGCAGCCCTCATGCACTGTAGGCTAGCTGTCCCCTCCACTTCCTGAGTTCTTCCCATATGCACAAAAGCAGGAGTGAGGGTTAAGGAGAGGCTGGGACTGAGAACCTGCACTCCTGCCTCCTCAAGGACCTTGGGGGCTCCCAGGTCAGGATCAGCTTCTTACATTAATTCTCCAGGATGTGGAACAATCAGAGCCTCTTTGTCCTCTCAGTTGTAGGCAACAGAGATGAGGGGCTCCTCAGCAAAGTTTCAAACTTGGCTACTAAAGAAGGCATTGTGCAATTCTGGGACTTTCCAGGTTCACATTTTGAAATTTCTAGTTAGGAAGAAAATTCAGGCTCACACTCAGAGAACATTTTGTGCTGTATTCAGACACAAGTTCATTATTTGTGCAGTCCTTCCAAACTTTCAGGCAATAACCCAATGCCATGGGATAATCTTTGGGAAATGCAGGTTGGGCCCATTTACTGTAAGCTGGTGTTGGGTCTGATGTGGGCTGTTCCTGCATTGCTGGAGTGATGCAGTGCACTGTGGATCAATCTGTGTTTGTTAAATGTGGGCTAGACACAGCACCATCCAAACTGGTGTTCTTCCCTCAAACATTTGGAGTCCTTTAAACTTCTCTTCAGTTTTACCCTTAAGTAAATAGGCTCACAGACTACACTCATCCCTCTTTGTATTTACACAGCATCTGCTTAAGAAACTGAAGGAAGTGTCTGGACAGTAGTGAGGCAAGACAGACAGCAGTCTTCTCATGAGATCCCATTGCATGGAGACTCGTTACGAATGGAAAAGGGCAGCTCGGTGTGATAATAAAATGCACAGTAAAGAAAAACTTTCCTGCACATATCTATCACACCCCTAGCCTCAAGTCTCGGGGATCTTCTTGGAGTAGGGGTCAGAAAGAATGTAAGATGCAGAGGTGATGGATGACTTGAAGAAAAGACTGTTCCAGACACAGCAGGGCAGTTGCACAGGTGAACTCCCAGTGATGAAGACAGTGTAAGACCTGTGCAAGCTCAAAGAAGAGGAAACCCCAGCATGGAGGAGCGAGGTGGGCCCAAAATCCCATTCCCAGTTGAGAAGATATTGGCCTTGATTGCTGCTAGGAGAGGAAGGGTCAAAGCGCCCTCTGTCTGCATCAAACAGACAGCTCTTCACTTCCATTCTCATGTTCCTTCTTCTGGCTGTTATTCGCCATCTTCCAGCTTACACGGTTTGTTACATCAGCTTGTGTCTCCAGCGAAATATCCACAGGCCTCTTCTTGTAACAATCAGTTTCAGGAAAAAATCTGAGCTATTTCTTTCTGGCTGGGCTATTTTTGGCTCCACTGCTGTCCTCAAGCTCCAGCCCAGGGTCCCTTAGAACAGAACCACAAATGTGATGCCCTCATCATACCTTCCCTGTAGTAGCTATGCCCATTCCTTCTCTAGGGAAGTCAACACACTCAATTTTTCTTTTGATTAAATGAATAGAGATACAATATTAATTGTAGTCCCACCCAATGGATTGAATCAATTTTCTTCTAAGATAAACTCAGGTAGCAGAACCTAGTGTTGTTCTCTAGCTCCAACAACTTTTGCTGATGCTATCTCCAACATCCCTGTGCTATGCTTTGTCTCTTTCTGCATGAATCCAGGTTAATATAACTTCGCAGCCAGTGGGCCTTCCTCATGCATGCTTATCGTGTGCTATTTCCTCAGGACTTTGAAGCAAATTCCTGTACTGTTGTATGAGGTTCCTGGCTTATCACAGTATGCAAATTGAATCCATGCTTTTGTCTTCCATAGCAACTGATCATGAATAAATACACTTGAGTCTGAAGAAGTCCTCTCCCAGTGTTGAGTCCACCCATGTGGATGCTAAAAGTCAGTTTCTGCCTCCCTTTTTCCTGTTTCCTAGGCCTAGGTTAATTCTTTTTTTTTTTTTTGAGCTATTGACATTTTTATTTTTCTGTCTTCTACTATATTTCACCACATATATATTAGTTTGACATTTATTTTATTTTTTCAACTTTTTTATTATTAATTTTTTTATTTTTAAGTTTAAATTTAATTAGAAACATGGTTGGTTCACAAGTCAGTTCCAGGTCCTTCTCTCTTTCCCTCCCCTCCTCCCGTACCCTCCCCCCAACTCCCCCATTATCCCCTCATTTCCCCAGGGAGGGTGAGGTCCTCCATGGGGGTGTCCATAGTCTGTCATTTCATCCAGGGCAGGGCCTAGACCCTCCCCCCCAAGAGTTCAGGGTGAGAGTTCATCTCACATTGTTGGATGGGAGTCCAAAGTCCATGTGTATACTCGGGATGAATACTGATCTACTTCCCAAGGCCTAGGTTAATTCTGAATTATGCTTTGAAAGGATGTTAGCTCATCTTTTGGATCTGTCATGCACCCCCATGATCATTACATACTTAGATTTCTTTTTCCAATATTAATTCCCCTTCCATAGAAGTTGGTACCACATCACTGGATGGAAAGTACTCATCCTGATTATTTCCTGTCAAGATGGAGAAGACTCTGAAAGCCCTAACTTGCCAGGTTCCTGAAGATGGCTAGATTGCACAGTCTGGGAAAAGCAGATCAGTGCAAAGAGAAATCTTTATGTTCTGAAAGCTAAATTATGGCCAAGTGGATTATGCAAGATCAAACAGGGGGTTGCTCCTGTTGGCTTTACGGACGCTGTAACGATACGCGACACACAATTACTGAAAATAAGGCTAAGTATTTTATATAGAAAATTACTCACAAGATACCAAACCCCGAGAAGCCCAGCAGATCTCAGCTAGCGACTGGACCGGAAGCCGAACTCCAGGAAAAGAGAGCGAGACTTCCTGTGCGCTGTCTTTTATGCCTTCCCCCGTAACGCCCCTAGCCATGCCCAAAAGTGGGCTTGGCTAGTGACGTAGTTCCGCCTACATACGTATACGTCTTTACGTCCAGCCGTATACGTCTTTAGTCCTGCCTAAAGTGGGTGTGGTTAGCGGTGTGGTAAACCGCCCTTTTATTACCTCATCTGTATGCGCCTCTAGTAAGTCACATGTTTCATGGCGGCATAGACTTCCTCCTACAATTCCCCTTTTAGTCTAAAAAAGGACAACTAACTTGTGTCTATGAACAAAATGTATCAAACATCTATTCTATCTAAACCTAAACTTATCTTAAAGAAACACCCAAATATGAACACCTCTTTCCAATCCCAACTCTAAAATAATTGAAAACTAACACTAACAGGTGTAATCTTATAATATCAATAGTAGGGAGAGGGGCGTGGAATTCTCAAAACTACTTCCTGCTGAGATGGGACGATGATAATCTCATGGGGACCTGTGAAAAGAAAATGTTAGTATAACAAAATCTGAGTAGATCAGACAGTCTCAGTATGTCAGGAGATGCTTGATTGAAGTTCCTGACTGGGGTTCTAGTGTTGATTGAAGCTCTCATCTTGAAGCTCTGGTCAGATTGTAGAAGATGTGCTATTTCCGTTCCTTGGTCTGGAGTTGTGTCGAGTGATGTAGTTTCAAGCCAGTTTCAGGATAGTGCTTGTCAGGTGGAGTCAATGATGTGGGGCAATTCAGATGCCTCCAGTCGAATCAGGTGAAGTCAAGGAATTGGATCCTCATTCTCTTTCGGAAGCAGTTGAAGATTGCTGTCAGGAAATCCCTTGTTCTCTGGAAAACTCAAACATTGCTGTTAACAAAGAAATATTTTAACTTTCATATGTATGCATACAAAAGAGGTGACAATAGGGAAGATGGAAAACCTGGAGGAAATTAGCCTGTTCAGAAAAAGAAATCCATAGATAACAGTCCCTCATTTTATTTCTTCTGTCTTATATCAATGGCTCTTTGATATAATACAGAAATTCTGAATTGTATTTAAATAATATGCTTGGGTTTAGAGTAGGAGAGCCAATCCAACTCCAAAGCCAGCTTCAGTTAAATGAATGGGAACTGAGGTATGTGAAGAAATAAAGATAAAAGTGTACTATGAAAAAGCAATATAGAGAGATTTAGACTTTGATACCACACAGTGTGTGTTTGATGGTCCTCAGGGTAGCTATTCATTCTTCTACAGGAATCCATATGTCCAGTATTCTTTGCTGAGTTTACCTGTGAAGACAAAAACAAAGCACTTCTCTTTCCTTTTAGGAGGTCACTTTACCCATTGTGGACTATGAATTTGTAGATGGGCTGTTATCTTCCTCCTCCTGAGATGTTTTCTGTTCTGATCGAATTTTAATTAATTTTGATGGAACCCAAACCTTTTCTTCTCCTGTGGAAACAAAAGCATAACCCCTTCCCCAACGTAACACATATCCTGGTTTCCAGACTGAGGTCATAACATCCTTAAAATACACCGGTTGGTTCAGTTCAGAAGTCTTCTCTGTAGTCCAGTGTCTTTCTGCTGCAGTTTGTCCTTTTTCATCAGCATTAAGAAAATTCAACGTTAGTAAAGCATTGTGTAACCTGTGTCTAGGTGTCTTTGTTTTCCCTGGCTGTTTATGAAGCATCTCTTTTAAGGTTCGGTTAGACCTTTCAATTATTGCTTGTCCTGTGGGATTGTAAGGTATACCAGTTACATGTTTTATATTATAATATTTGAAGAATTGTTCCAATTTACTGGAGACATATGCTGGACCATTGTCAGTTTTTATTGTTTTAGGTATACCCATAACAGCCATTACCTCTAAGAGGTGTGTAATAACAGAGTCAGCTTTTTCAGAGCTGAGGGCAGTAGCCCATTGGAAGCCTGAGTACGTGTCTATAGTATGGTGTACATATTTCAAACTGCCAAATTCTGGGAAGTGAAATACATCCATTTGCAAAAGTTCATTTCTGTGAACACCTTTAGGATTACAACCTGCTGGTAATGGAGTTTGAGTGTACAATGAGCAACTGGGACAATTTCTTACTATTTCTTTGGCTTGTTGCCAGGTGATAGAAAAATCCTTCTTTAAACCTTTGCTGTTAACATGGTGTTTCTTATGAAATTCTGAAGCTTCCAACACATTACCTACTAATAAACGATCAATTTCATCATTGCCTTGTGCCAGAGGACCTGGCAGACCTGTATGGGATCTGATGTGTGTTATATATATAGGATGAGTCCTGTTTCTGATGATTTCCTGCAATTGTAAAAACAATGAGGTTAATTCTGTATTATCAGGAACAAATTCTGCAGTCTCAATGTGCAGGACAACTCTTTCTGCATACTGAGAATCCGTGACTATATTGAGAGGCTCTGTAAAGTCTTTAAGTACCATGAGAATGGCATATAACTCTGCCTTTTGTACGGAGTTGTAAGGGCTTTGAACTACTTTACTTATATTTCCTGATTTATACCCTGCCTTACCTGATTTGTTTGCATCCGTGTAGAAGGTAAGAACTCCAGAAATAGGTGTTTGCCTCACGATACGTGGAAGAATCCAAATTGTTTTCTTTATGAATTTGATTCTCTCTGTTTTGGGATAGTTATTACTAATACTTCCCAAAAAGTCACTGCAAGCTATTTGCCAATACTCATTATCCTTCCATAAGGAGGAAATTTCCTCATTCGTTAAAGGTACAATAATTTCAGCTTGGTCTTTCCCAGTCAGTTGACGAAGCCTTAATTTATGTTTTAATATCAAATCTGAGACCTTTTCTATATAGGTTTTCAATTTTTTATTCTGTTTATGTGGCAGAAATACCCATTCTAGAATGATGTCGTCCCTCTGCATTAATATTCCTGAGGGGTATTCTCTAGATGGTAAAATAACCAGAATACAGTCCAGATTTGGATCCACACGGTCCACATGTGCTTCTAATATTCTCTTTTCTACCCATTCTAATTCTTTTTCAGCCTCAGCTGATAGTACTCGTGGGCTGTTTAGGTCTTTATCTCCTTTTAAAGCCATTTTCAGGTGTTTTAAATCATGCCCTTCTACACCAATAATCGTCTGTAATTGAGAGATTTCTCCTAATAGTTTTTGAAGATCATTAAGAGTCCGGTAACGATCTCTTCTGATCTGTACTTTCTGTGGTCCAATTTTCTGAGCATCTATTTTATAACCTAAATAGTTAATAGAATCTCCTCTTTGTATTTTTTCTGGGGCAATTTGTAATCCCCAGCGAGGCAAAATTTCCTTTACTGCCTCAAACATCTTTTCCAAAGTATCCTTATTTGAATCAGACAATAATATGTCATCCATATAATGATATATTAACGAATGTGGAAATTTTTTACGAATTATTTCTAGAGGTTTATTCACAAAATATTGACACAAAGTTGGACTGTTTAACATACCTTGAGGTAGTACCTTCCACTGGAATCTCTGTACCGGACGGGAATTATTATAGGTAGGTACTGTGAAGGCAAACTTTTCTCTGTCGTTTTCTTGTAACGGTATGGTGAAGAAACAATCTTTTAAGTCTATAACTATAATTGGCCAATCCTTAGGAATTAGAGAAGGTAACGGCATCCCAGGTTGTAGAGACCCCATAGGCTGAATTACCTTGTTGATGGCTCTAAGATCAGTAACCATTCTCCACTTACCAGACTTCTTCTTGACAACAAAAACAGGCGAATTCCACGCACTAGTTGATTCCTCAATGTGTCCAGCATCTAGCTGTTCCTGAACTAACTTCTCCAAAGCCTCTAACTTCTCAGATGTCATAGGCCATTGACCCACCCAGACGGGTTCATCTGTCAGCCATTTTAATGGTAGAGCTTTTGGTTGCTCTGTAGGTTTGGCACTAGCATCTTGCTTCTGCACAGCCTGTACGTTTGGCATCTGTTTTCTGTACTGTCTTACTATATTCTTACTACCACTAAGAGCTTGTCTATAATTCCTAGCTGATACAGGAGGAATTTTAATCTGCGTATTCCATTGCTGGAGTAGATCACGACCCCAGAGGTTTATAGCAATATCTGCAACGTATGGCTTTAACCTTCCTCTCTGTCCTTCTGGCCCAATAAAGTCAATCCATCTAACGCTCTGTTTAACTTCAGATAGGGTTCCGATCCCTAAGAATTGAACATTAACCTCTTTTAAAGCCCAGTTTTGTGGCCAGGACTGCTGATTAAGGATAGTGACGTCACTTCCGGTGTCCAGTAATCCGTAAATCACCCTATTATTTACCTTAACCGGAAGTTTGGGTCTATGATATTGTATAGAAGTTTGCCAAAATATATGTTTTGTATCTCCTCCTGATGTAATTGATTCATCCTCTGGAGCTAATGTATTATCCAGTGCCGTATTATTTACAATGGGCAGTGGATCTTCTAATTGTCCTGGGAGAGGCTGTCCTCCACTGTCACTGGGAATGACCGGATAATCTTCCTCTTCGGGGCTCCATGGAGCCCCGGAAGCCCGTTTCCCTGCTGTAAAGATCTACCTTGTCTGTCTATTGTGGAAAAGCATTCATCAGTCCAATGGCGCCCCTTCCCACACCTCCTGCATAGACCAGGAGGCTTAGGCCTTCTGTTTGATACATTCCTGGTAAAAGCATTATTTCTAGGAATGCGTTGTCTACAGTTCCTACTAAGATGTCCTATTCTACCACAGTTAAAGCATTTTGCATCTTTACGCCTATTTAAATTCTTTGAGATTGCCTTCCCTACCCATGCCTCTATATCATCACAGGTAGGGTATTTGGCATCCTGGTGCCTCCTCAAACCTGTAGAAATAGCTTCACCTACCCAAGCTCCTGTATCCTGACTTTTACATTCCAGGTTCGCTGTATGCAGAACCCATTCCTCCAATGGCGCTGATCTTATTTTTAATGGCCAAATTACCTGCCTGCATTGAGGATTCGCGTTCTCATATGCCAAAGATTCTATAAGAAGACGCCTGGATTCTGGGTTCGCTACCTGTACCTCTACTGCTCTGGATAATCTCTCTAAAAATTCAGTGAACCTTTCCCTTGGGCCCTGTAATACCTTGGTGTAGGGTTGCATTATCTCTCCTGTTTCACAAACCTTATCCAAGGCATTTAAAGCAGCTGTACGGCACAAAGACAACATGTGCTCATCATATGCAGATTGAACCTGCGTGTCAGCGTAAGGACCCTCCCCAAGAATCTTGTCTTGGGGTACTTCATGACCGTTCTGCAATTCCTGAATCTCAATTGCTTTTGCTTCTTGCCTCCACAAAGCTCTCCATTGAATTTGGCAAGAATTTTCGAGTACTGCAGAGGCTAATTGGGCCCAGTCTTTTGGGGTTACTTTATTTACAGTAGCCCATGAGGTTAGGAGCTCTCTGACAAAGGGAGAATGAAGACCATACATGACAATGGCCTCCTTAATATTTTTTAGATCCTTCATCTGTATAGGCTCCCAGTGATAAGCAATGGGACCATTTGATTGTTTTTTCGTTGCTGGTTTTTCTGATACAGATACTGGAAAAACCATAGGGGAACGCATAGCAACCTTAGGGAAATCATTCCGGCATTTGAGAAGCTTTGGGAAACTCCTGTCCTGACCTGTTGCCTGTATTTCTGATTCTGAAGTATCAGATTGAGCGTCTTCTAAATCCTGCAGTCTATTCATCATTGTTTCTCTGAGCTCTTGAAGTTCTTGGGACAAATGATTTTCTAAGGATGTCATGGAATCTTTCATTTTTTTACATTCATCATTTACATGTGATTCCAAATTTCTAATATTCTCATCCTTAGCAAGTACCTCAATAGCATGTAAACTGCCTTCAACAAATGATATTCTATCAGTTAGTTTACCATTGCTCTCAGACATGGAACAATTCTTTTCTGCTAGCATTTCAATTTTATGTTCCAGTCTTTGTAATTTGCTAGTGAAATCATCAAACATGGAACCGTGTTTGTCGTTAAATGTTTCCACATTATGTTCCAATTTTTCAATTCTATCTATGGAACACATTTTTCCTGAAAATAATTCAATTTTGTGTTCCGTCTCTTTAAACCTGTTCGTCAGACCTACATTATCATTTTTAATATCCTGAATATTTTCTACCAACCCTTTCTTACTCTCCTGCAATGAATTTTGCATTTCCTGAATCCTTTGTATTAAGATTTCAAAACTATCCTGCGATGACTGCATGACCTGTATAAGTTTATTCCTATTTTTGAGCCATTTCATTAACAAAATTATATTGATTATGAAGCTAATAATCACCATCATGGGTAGGAAGCACCTTTCAGGTAGGTCCTCAACCCTTTCTAAAATCCCATCCATACAAAAAACAAGAAAATTCTTAACATCCTGCATCATAGTGTTAGCTGTTGACATTGTATAAAGCAGTTACGTTTGTTACCAATGGAGTAATTCAGGCCGAAATCAACAGGCTGCCAGCGAAAGGGCACGTGGCCGGAGTCAGCTGGCCGCCAGTAAAACAGCACGTGGCCGCGAGAGAAACCTTGGAATTCCGCCTAACCTTACCGGCAGGTAGAAGGTGCTGGTTCCTGGCGGCAGGAATCGTGCCTTGCCGAGCGAAGTAGTGAGGAACTTAGCGAAAGGAGAGTCCACGTGTGCCTGGTCGGGCCGAGAGAAGCCCTGGGTCCCGATTCCAATCCCGCTCCGACACCAAACTGTTGGCTTTACGGACGCTGTAACGATACGCGACACACAATTACTGAAAATAAGGCTAAGTATTTTATATAGAAAATTACTCACAAGATACCAAACCCCGAGAAGCCCAGCAGATCTCAGCTAGCGACTGGACCGGAAGCCGAACTCCAGGAAAAGAGAGCGAGACTTCCTGTGCGCTGTCTTTTATGCCTTCCTCGTAACGCCCTAGCCATGCCCAAAAGTGGGCTTGGCTAGTGACGTAGTTCCGCCTACATACGTATACGTCTTTACGTCCAGCCGTATACGTCTTTAGTCCTGCCTAAAGTGGGTGTGGTTAGCGGTGTGGTAAACCGCCCTTTTATTACCTCATCTGTATGCGCCTCTAGTAAGTCACATGTTTCATGGCGGCATAGACTTCCTCCTACATGCTCCACTAGTTGAGTGACAATGTATATACATCTGTCACTCAGCCCCAGCCACATCTCCTCAACAAGTCACAAAAGCCACTCACCTTGGGTCTCAGCAGGAACTGACATCCCAAGGTGAGTTCTCAGAACTTTCCAACATTTGCTCTTTGCAGATTCTTTTCCCCACCAGCATTCATTTGTTGAGTTTCATGCTCTGTCTCTTTCCTGAATCTACTAAATGGATTAGAATTCACTGGAGGCTGTACTTTAGCATGGAGATTTGTTGAATGCTTGTGTGTGACTTCAAGGAATCATGGGGCCAGCCTTCTACAGATGGACTGTGGAGAGCTATGATGGTTATAAAACCCCCACATGACTCTCTGGAAACTTCCTACACAGTTGTGGTTCAGCTGGCAACATTGGAGTGCAATGCACTTTATACTAATGATTCATTTGCAAAGTATCAGACAGTGGGATTCTAATGAAATGTGGAAATGGGATCTAGCTAGCTCCTTGGAATCCACTGTATCACCTGTCTACATGTGTGGGATTGTGTATAAAATCTAGTGGGATTTGTTACTGGAATTCAAAGAGAGCTCAACATTACCGAAGTATCCTGCCCCCAAGAAATGGCATATTCACCTGTGTTTTCCTGGCTCTACAGCAGGATGAAGCTTTTCATTGCCATCATTTTTTGCTTCTTGGTCCTGGGAGTTGACAACCAAAGGTGGTTCCAGTTCATGAAAGAAGCTGTCCAAGGTAAGAGCAAAGGATGGGGTCAGGAGGTTGTATCTGAGAGTTCCAATTACTTATCGGAGCAGGGACCACATAATTAAGGGAAAACATCCTTGTGAAGTCTCCATGGACAGAGAAGCAGTGTCTCTCTTCCTGTGTAGTTCTGAACTTTTCTGGTAGGTGTTGACCTTTGTCTGTGAGGATCTGAAGCCTGAGATCACATAATGTTTGCCAGCAGCTTTCCCACAGGAATGGAGGAACAATCTGTACTTGTAAGAAGCGGAAGAGGTCAACTCTCAGATTGCGCTGGCATATGGCCAAGCAATGACAGTCCGAGTGTGCAAGATGGATGGAGAGGTAACGCTTGCGCTCGTCGTACAGAATGCCACGGTCTTGGACCTGAAGAAGGCTACCCAGAGATACATGCAGTTCAGGCAGGAGCGGGAAGGAGGCATCCAGTATGTACCATCTGACCTCAGCTGGAGAGAAGCTCGCAGAGGACAGAAAGAAGATCTAGATTTTCTATAGATAATTTTAGTCTTTCAGGCAAGTCCCTCCCATTTTGTAAAAACAGTTCTGGAGAGAAGATGAAATATTCTGCCACCATTTTCTGTGGGATAGAAAACTCTGGCTCCTCCCTCCCTGCAACCTGAAAGAAATTATTGAAAAGCAAAAGTACACTGATCTCTGGTGGACTGACTTCAGCAGGGACCAACTCCGGGCTTGAGGTATGGCCTGGGGCTGCTGCCTTTACACAATCCCTGGAGATTCTCGAATCTCGGAATTGGGGTTCTGTTATTGCATGCTGTTTCTTTACCAAACTGCACCCTTCCATGGGTCATGCTGGGTCAGGTGATCCCTTTCTGTTTGAGCAGCCATGTCATTAGCTGCCTCCTCAAATTCTGGCTTCCTGTTGGTTCTTTCATTTCTTCGGTGGTCTAGTTCCATGAGTTCATGCATTTCTCACCCTCTCCTTCCCTGAGGCATGAAGTAGTTTGTATCCATGACAGACAGACACACGCGCGTGCGCACACACACACACACACACACACACACACACACACACACACACTCTTGCCATTTTCACCTTGCCCCGTATAGACTTTTGAAGGCAGCAGGGGAGACAGTTTCTTTTCTTTTCTTTTTTAATTTCTATTTTTAAATTGAAATTGAAATTAGAATCAAGGTTGCTTCACATGTAAATCCCAGGTCCCTCTCCCTTTCCCTCCCCTCCTTCCATGCCCTCCCACCAACCCCCCCTCAATACCCCCTTTTTTCCCCAGGGAGGGTGAGGCCCTCCACGGGGGTGTCCATAGTCTGTCATTTCATCCATGGCAGAGCCTAGACTCTCCCCCCAAGAGTCCAGGCTGAGAGTGCATCTCTCATTGTGGGATGGGCACCCAAAGTCTATTTGTATGTGAGGGATAAATACTGATCTACTACCCAAGGCCCAATAGATTACCTAGGCCTCCTCATTGACACCCCCATCCAGGGGGTCTTGATCAGTCCCATGCTGGATTCCCAGCCATCAGTCAAGGATTCAAGAGCTAACCCTTGTCAGGTCAGCTGTTTCTGGGGATTAAACCAGGCCAGTCTTAACCGTTTGCTCATCAGTCCTCCCTCTCTGTCACTGGGTTCCTTGAGTTCATCTCAGTGTTTAGCTGTGGGAGTCTGCCTCTGCTTCCATCAGCCATTGGATGAAGGTTCTTTTTCCCAGACTCTCTGTCCGTGGGATTGTAGGCTGGCACTCCCCAGATCTATGTCTAAAAACCATATATGAGAGAGTATATGCCATGTTTGTCTTTTTGTGAATGGGTTACCTCACTCAGTATGGTTTCATCTAGTGCCATCCATTTGCCTGCAAATTTCAGGATTCCATTGTTTTTTTTCTGCTGAATAGTACTCCATTGTGTAAATGTATCATGTTTTCTCTATCCACTCTTCAGTTGAATAGTATCTTGGCTGCCCCTAGGTCATACTTTGAAAACCTGTACGTCACAAAATTCGAAAATTTAAAGGAAATTAACAATTTTCTGGATAGATATCACTTACCAAAATTAAATCAAGAGCAGATAAGCAATCTAAACAGACCTATAACCCTTAATGAAATAGAAGCAGTCATCAAAAGTCTCCCAACCCCCCCCCCCAAAAAAAAGCCCAGGTCCAGATGGCTTCAGTGCAGAATTCTACCAGAAATTTAAAGAAGAAAACATTCCAATACTCCTTAAAGTGTTCCATACAATAGAAGCAGGAGGTTCATCGCCAAACGCTTTTTACGAAGCTACAATTACCTTGATACCCAAGCCACACAAAGACATGACTAAGAAAGAGAACTACAGACAAATCTGCCTCATGAACATTGATGCAAAAATACTCAATAAAATATTAACAAACCAAATTCAAGAAAACATCAGAAAAATCATCCACCATGATCAAGTAGGCTTCATCCCAGGGATGCAGGGATGGTTCAACATACGAAAACCTATCAATGTAATTCACCATATAAACAAAATGCAAGAGAAAAACCACACGATCATTTCACTTGATGCAGAAAAAAGCCTTTGACACAATCCAACACTCCTTCATGATAAAGGTCCTGGTGAGATCAGGGATAACAGGGACATTTCTGAACATAATAAAAGCAATATACAGTAAACCAACAGCTAACATCACACTAAACAGATAGAAACTTAATGAAATTCCTCTAAAATCAGGAACAAGACAAGGCTGTCCACTCTCTCCATACCTCTTCAATATTGTATTTGAAGTTCTAGCCAGAGCAATAAGACAACAAAAGGAGATCAAGGGGATACAAACTGGAAAGGAAGAGGTCAAACTTTCACTATTTGCAGATGATATGATAATTTACATAAGTGACCTGAAAAACTGTACAAGGGAACTCCTACAGGTGATAAACACCTTCAGCAAAGTGGCAGGATACAAAGTTAAATTAAAAAATCAGTAGCCCTACTATATACAGACAATAAAAAGGCTGAGAAAGAAATCAGAGAAACATCACCCTTTACAATTGCCACAGACAACATAAAATATTTGGGGATAATGCTAACCAAACAAGTGAAAGACCTGTGCAGAAAGAACATTGAGTCTTTAAAGAAAGAAATTAAAGAAAACACCAGAAAATGGAGAGATCTCCCATGCTCTTGTATTGGTAGGATTAACATAGTAAAAATGGCAATCTTGCCAAAAGCACCATTTGTTGAAGATGCTTTCTTTATCCCATTGTATATTTTTAGCTTCTTTGTCAAAGATCAGATGTTCATACATGTGTGGGTTAATATCAGGGTTTTCAATTCGATTCCATTGGTCTACCTGTCTATTTTTGTGCCAATACGAAGCTGTTTTCAGGACTATAGCTCTATAATAGAGCTTGAGGTCAGGGATGGTGATGCCTCCGGATGTTGCCTTGTTGAACAGGCTGGTTTTGGCTATTCTGGGTCTTTTGTTTTTCCATATTAAGTTGAGAATTGTTCTTTCAAGATCTATGAAGAATTGTGCTGGGATTTCAATGGGGATTGCATTGAGTCTGTACATTTCTTTTGGCAAGAATGCCATTTTTACTATATTAATCCTACCAAGACAAGTGCATCAGAGATCTCTCTATTTTATGGTGTCTTCTTTAATTTCTTTCTTTAAAGACTCAAAGTTCTTGCTGCACAGGTCTTTCACTTGTTTGGTTAGGGTTACCCCAAGGTATTTTATGTTGTTTGTGGCAATTGTAAAGGGTGATGTTTCTTTGATTTCTTTCTCAGCCTTTTTATTGTCCATATATAGTAGGGCTGCTGATTTTCTTGAGTTGATCTTGTATCCTGCCACTTTGCTGAAAGTATTTATCAGCTGTAGGAGTTCCCTGGTAGAGTACTTTGGCTCACTTATGTAAACTACCATATCATCTGCAAATAGTGAAAGTTTGACCTCTTCCTTTCCAGTTTGTATCCCCTTGATCTCCTTTTGTTGTCTTATTGTTCTGCCTAGAACTTCAAGTACCATGTGAAAAGGTATGGAGAGAGTGGACAGCCTTGTCTGGTTCTTGATTTTAGAGGAACTTCTTTGAGTTTCTCTCCATTTAGTTTGATGTTGGCTGTTGGTTGAATATGTGTTCAGCACCTTTGAGTTGTGTATCTTCACCTTCCTCATCATTACAATTTTTATTAAGTGCATACATTTGCAATTTCATACCTATGTATCATGCACTGTGGTTACTCTCACCATCTAGTCGGTGTTCTTCTCCTTCCACCCCATCGCACTGATTTCTTCATTAGCTCCTTTCTCACATTCATGTCTTTTTCTTTGTCACCGATTGAATTTAGCTAGGGCTATTAGTCTATGGGATTGGAACTGTGCATTAGACTCTGGGTGACTGACTTGTGTGTACAAAACTAGAGATGACTGTTCTTCACCCAGAGTCACCAAGGAGTTACAGTTTTCGCAGGGATGAGTAGGGTTCTGTGAATCTCTCTCCAGTATTGAGTGGTAACAGACCAGGTCTCCCATCCCACTTACCCTTCATTGTTGGCCTCTTCCCGAGCGCTCCCATGAAGTCTACTTCAGGCCTCACTCACTCCTTCCCTTTCTTCGCTCTGTTCAGCAGCTTTCAGCCCCCAGGACTCTTTCTTGTTGAAATTCCCCTGGAAAAATCCGCTGTGCCCCAAAACAAGGTAGGCACAGTGCACACACAGACTTGCTGCAGGGACGTCACTGGACAGCGACCGCACATCAACTTTGGCGCCTTGCGTGACGTCATCTATCGGCGTCGACCCCTGGCGGGAAAAGCGCCTTGTGTTCAGCTCTGCGGCCCAGGGAAGGGTGAGCGAAGCGGCCTCTTCTGTGTGAGGTGGAGTCTGTTTATCGCGGTCTCCTCAGCTGGTGTCCCCTCCTGGCTGCTACAGTCGGGTTAGTGGTCAGGATCCATGAATATAGGAGGGAGGCTGTCATGGAGAGCACGCCAGGGAGACTGGGGACTAGGGAGGCCGAAATGGGCCTGAAATAGCTGAGGTAATGGCTGCAGTGAGGGTTTAGGAGCCCTTTGGAGGTTTATTTCTTTGATTGTTTTTCTTAAGTTTTTCGTGACAGGGTTTCCCCTGTTTAACAGCCCTGCCCGACCTGGAACTCACTCTGCAGACCCAGTGGCCTCAAACTCAGAGATCCTCCTGCCTCTGCCTCATGCATGCTGGGATTGAAGGCTTCTGCCACAACCCCCGTTATTTATTTTTATTTAATTTTTTTTAAGCAAGGGACTCATATGACAGGGATTCACTTCTTTTTCAGCTGCTAAGTACATTCATCACCTCGTTTAAGGGTCTCTTTCCTATGAGTAAAAAGGGAGTGTAGCTTTAGCTGACTTTGGCCTCAGAACACTTGCTTTTTAAATGTATTTTTCCCCTTTGAAGACAAAGTCACCCTGAGTAGCCCAGACACTTGCTATGTAGCCTAGGCTGAGCTCAGAAATGTAACATTCCTGTCTCAGCCTCTGGTGCATTAGAGTTTACAGGCCTCTCTTACTGCATCCCACCCAGAAAGCATCCTTGAGACAGGGTGCATTGATTTCTGTCAGTATGGTAAAAGACAAAAAGTGATTCTCATGGCCATAGATCTGGGATCCAAAGGCCCAGCCCAGCCTGCTCAGGTTGTCTTGGTTCTGTCCAGACACTTCCTTAATTTCTCATGACTATTGGATGTATCTTGGATGGTGGGTGAGAGAAAGCAGTGGTTTTTTTTTAATTATTTAAATTATAAACAGCCTGGCGGTGGTGGCACAGCCTTTAATCCCAGCACTCGGGAGGCAGAGGCAGGCGGATCTCTGTGAGTTTGAGGCTGGGCTGGACCGATAGCCTCCAAAACAATACAGAGAAACCCTGTCTCGTAAAACCAAAAAAAAAATTATAAACATGAATGCTTCACATGTCAATCCAGCTCCCTCTCCCACCCCTCTTCCCTTGTCCCTCCAGCAGCCCTCCCAGCCCCCCACCCAATCCCCACATCATTCCCCAGGGAGGGTGAGGCCCTCCTTGGAGGATCCCCAAAGTATGTCATTTCATCCAGGGCAGGACCTAGGCCCTTCGCCATGTGTCCAGGCTGAGAGACCCTTCCTCTATTTGGAATGGGCTCCCAAAGATCATTCATAAACCATGATAAACACTGATATAATACCCAAGGTCCCAGAGATTTCTGTGGCCTCCTCACTGAGACTGAATTCATGGAGTTTGGATCAGTCCCCTGTTGGCCTTATCCGGTCAGCTGTTTTTTGTGGGTTTCACCATCATGGTCTTGACCCCATTTGCTAATCACTCCTCCATCTCTGTCACTAGGTTCCAGGAGTGAAGTTCAGTGTTTAGCTGTGGGTATCTGTCTCTGCTTCCACCAGTCACTGGATGAAGGTTCTAAGATGGCATGTAAGGTAGTCATCAACTTTAGTATCAAGGAGGGGCTATTAATGTAGTCTCTGCACTATTATCAGTTGGTGTTATCCTTGTAGATCTCTGGAGATCTCACTAGCATCAGCTCTCTCCTCAAGCCTATAATGACTCAGTCTCTCATCCTGCTCCCCTCTTCTTACCTCGACTCAACCTTCCTGCTCCCGCATAACCTCTTCTCACCTCCTCTTACCCCCCTCTCTTTTTCCTGGCTCCTTCTCCCCTCCCCTGATGTTCCTAATCTACTCAGGAGGTCTTGCCTAATTCCACTTCTCTGGGGTATCATGCATCTCTCTTGGGAACCTCCCTGTTTCCCAGATTCATTGGCACTGGGATTGTGGGTTGACACTCCCCTGATCCATGTCTAAAATCCATATATGAGTGAGTACATACCATGTTTGTCTTTTTGTGTCTGGGTTATATCACTCAGGATTGTTTCCTCTAATCCCATCCATTTGCCTGCAAATTTCAAGGTTCCATTGTTTTTTTCTGCTAAGTAGTACTCCATTGTGTAAATGTACCACATTTTCTCTACCACTCTTCAGTTTTGGGGCATGTAGGTTGCTTCCAGGATCTGGCTATTACATGTAATGATGCAATGAACATAGTGGAACAGACATCCTTATTTTGTGAATGAGTGTCTTTTGGGTATATGCCTAGGAGTGGAATTGCTGGGTCATGTGGTAGATGGAGTCCCATTTTCCTGAGGAATCTCCACAGGAAAGCAATGGGTTTTGAATAGTGAGCACTATGCAACCTTTTAAAGGGAAAAAGAATTCTCAGAGAAACTTGGGCAAACAGCACCGCATCCTTGTTTAGTAGAGCTTAATAGATCTTTGGATGATAATTGTGTGCCTTTTTTATGTTAAGCAGTACAGGACATGGTAAGGAACATGCGATTTAGAGTTTGAAGTCAGGCTGATAACACCAGGATGGTCACTAAATGTGTTTCCTTTACAAAGGCCTGCAACTATTTTAGCATCTGTCAGAGTGTGTTTGAGAAAGTGTTCTTGGGGACTCACAACATGTGAACTCAATAATAACACACATGATCTCTTGTTTGAGACAAAATCTCTTTATATAGGCTGTCCAGGAACTGGCTATGTACATCATTTGGCCATAAACTCACAGAGATCCCCTGACTCTATTTCAATAGTGTTTGGATTAAACATTTTAAAAGATTGCTTGACAAAAATTGTATATATCTATGACATTTTAAATCATACTTTGAAATTTATATATTGTAAAGTGGTGAAATCAAGCTAATTAAGACAATAACCTCATATAATTGTTTTTGTGGTAAAACATTTAAATTTCAGTGCTTTTTTTCAAATGTATGATGTTACTATAGTTACTATGTCATACATTAGGTTACTATATGTGAACATTTGGCTTTCTTTAAAAAGTCAATTAATGTTTGCTGCTTAGGATCAACCATGGATGTAACTCATGCTTTGTACCACTGAGCTATTCCTCCCTCACAATTATGAACTTAGATAAGCATAAGACAATAGTGGACTAGGGGCATATCTCAGTGAAAGGACACTTGAACATTGAGACCCTGAGTTTTGTTCTCAGAACTATGGAGAGTGGGACTTGGGGGTAGACAACAGAAAATACGGGAGTCATTTTATGGGTTTTAGATTCAAAAGCAGCATGGCTTCTGTGATTATAGAGACACAGGGAAACGGCAGCCTCTTTCAGGTTATTAGCATTCTCACTTTTTAAAAGAATTGTTCCACTATGTTCATAGCAGCACTATTTGGATCTGCTTGCATTTTCCCATGCACAAATCTGTGAAAAATCTGTGAGAATTTGAGGTTCAGTGACACGGTAGTGACTCCATTCATGTCCAAAAACTTACATAAGTGACTGGGTTACCTCACTCAGTTTCTTCTAGTGCCATCTACTTGCCTGCAAATTTCAAGATTCCATTGTTTTTTCCATTGAGTAGTACTCCATTGTGTAAATGTACCACGTTTTCTCTATCCACTCTTCAGTTGAGGGGTATCTAGGTTGCCTCCAGGTTCTGGGTATTACAAATAATGCTGCTATTAACATAGTGCAACAGACATCCTTGTATGAATGGGCATCTTTTGGATATATGCCTAAGAGTGGAGTTGCTAGATCTTATAGTAGGCTGATTCCCATTTTCCTGAGGAATCTCCAAGCTGATTTCCAAAGTGGCTGTATGAATTGGTACTCCCACCAGCAGTGGAGGAGTGTTCCCCTTTCTCCGCATCCTCTACAGCATAAATTGTCAGTGGTGTTTTTGATTTTAGCCATTCTGACAGGAGTAAGATGGTATCTCAGAGTTGTTTGGATTTTCATTTTGCTGATGGCTAAGGATGTTGAGCACTTTCTCAATTGTTTCTCAATCTTTTTAAATTCCTCTATGGAGAATTCTCTATTTAATACTGTGCCCCAATCTTTAATTGGATCCTTTGGTGTTTTGGAGACTTGCTTCTTCTGTTCTCTGCAAATTTTGGAGATCAGCCCTCTGTGAGATGTGGTGTTAGTAAATATCTTTTCCCATTCTGTGGGCTGCCTTTTTGTCTTGTTGACTGTGTCTTTTGCCTTACAGAAGCGTCTCAGTTTCAGGAGGTCCCATTTATTAAGTATCGATCTCAGTGTCTGTGTTCCTGGTGTTATGTTGAGGAAAAAGTCTTCTGTACCAATTCGTTCAAGGGTACCTCCCACTTTCTTCTCTAAGAGTTTCAGTGTGGCTGGATTTATTTTGAGGTTTTTGATCCATTTGGACTTAAGTTTTGTGCATGGTGATAAACATGGATCTGTCTGCAGTCTTCTATATGACAGCATCCAGTTATGCCAGCCCCATTTGTTGAAGATGCTTTCTTTTTTCCATTGTATAATTTTAGCTTCTTTGTCAAAAATCAAGGGTTCATAAGTTTGTGGATTAATCTCATGGTGTTCAATTCTATTCCATTGGTCTACCTGTCTATTTTTGTGCTAATACCAAGCTGTTTTCAGGACTACAGCTCTATGATAGAGGTTAAAGTCAGTAATGGTGATACCTCCAGATGTTGCTTTGTTGAGATTGAATGTGTTGTGCTGTACAAATGAGGTGACAGTGTGCATTTAGTCTGTGTAAAAGGAACAAAGCAGGCTTGTAAGTGTCTACAGTCCAGGTAGGCAAAATAGATCTAGTTATGAAGCATGTCCTTGCATATTTCTTAGATATAGTAATTATCACTTAATGAAAATTTATCTTGCTGACCAGCTACAGATATCTGTTACCATAACATATAGATGTAATCACAATATTACATATACACATCACATATGATAACACATTACAATGCATGCATTGGGGAATCATCCCACTGCTTCAGAAAATATGAGCATAAGTTTTCAGAGTTGATGTTTGTGCAGGGCTTGAATGGACAGAGTTAAGCTACACCAGAGTATCACTCCTCTGGTGGGTTGACATCTGAACACTAGTTAGTACCTTCTGTAACTCCGCCGGCCTCCAACAAGGTACCTGCTTCTACCATGTTGTTGTGGATCATATATAAGATGTGCATGAATTTAAGTGGACAGGTTTACTGTGGTCATGATTTTTGTCTTTGGGTCAATGTGAAGGGAACTTTTTGAGTTTGGCAGACTCCTAAGAGGTGTTAAGATGCTCCTTGGCCCTAGGAGAGTGATGAAAACTCAGAGTTAAAGAAAGTTGTTGCTTGATCTAAAATACAAAGACTTTCTTAATTCTTAAGGTAGTGCTTTTTAGCAATACACATGCTTGTTTAATCCTGTTCTTTTAAGGGATCAACAGCTGCCCATGATGGGAGGTTTCAACCTGTAATGGAATGGATTTGCTCATTTCCTAGAGAATCTGACATTACAGGAAGACTGTCCCCTAATAACATTGGCAGTGGTAGGGCTTTATTCTCTGTAGGGAATGTTTCTTTTCAGGGAGGGCATCATTGTATCATCTCAGTGCCTAAAAGGTTTGGGACAGTATCTCTAAGAAGACTGAAAATAAGTTAAAGGATCTGAAAGATGGCATCCAGAATGGGTGGAAAATGGCTCTGCCAAAAGCCATATGTCTGCCCAATTCCAGGTGCCAGAGGTGTGTGTAAGTGTCAGGAGATGTTGGCCTAGAAGATCTTCAAGACATCCTGAAATGTTAAGGCTCTTTGATCCTTTTGTTAGTTCATCCTTCCTTCCTTCCTTCCTTCCTTCCTTCCCTCCCTCCCTCCCTCCCTCCCTCCCTCCCTCCCTCCCTCCCTCCCTCCCTCCTTCCTTCCTTCCTTATTTTTAAATTAAATTTAAATTAGAAACAACTTTGCTTCACATATCAATCCCATCTCCCTCTCCCACCTTTCCTCTCTGGCCCCCCCTTCAACCCTTCCCCAACTCCTCCCCGAATCCCCACCCCACTCTCCAGGAAGGGAGAGACCCTTCATGGGGAAAGGCTGTCATATGATCTGGGGCAGGGCCTAGGCCCTCCCCATGTGTCCAGGCAGAGACAGCATCCCTACATGTGGAATGGGCTCCCAAAGTCCATCTGGATGACAGGAATAAATGCTGATTTATTGCCTGAGGCCCCAAAGGATGCTGACGCCTCCTCACTGACACCCATCCAGGGGGTCTGGATCAGTCCCATGCTGGCTTCTCAGCTATCAGTCTGGGGTCTATGAACTCCGCCTTGTTTGTCAGCTGTTTCTGTGGGTTTCACCCGTCAAGTCATAACCCCTTTGCTCATCCCTTCTCCCTCTCTGCAACTGGGTTCCAGGAGTTCAATTAGGTTTTTAGCTGTGGGTGTCTGCCTCTGCTTCCTTCAGCCACTGGATGAAGGCTCTAGGATGGAATACAAGGAAGTCGTCAATCACATTATCAGAGAAGGGCATTTAAGGTAGCCTCTCCACTATTGGTTAGATTGCCAGCTGGTGTCATCCTTGGACATCTCACTAGTGCCAGGTCTGTCTTCAAACCTATAATGGCTCCTTGATCATGGTGGATGATTTTCTGATGTGTTCTTGGATTCGATCTGTTAGTATTTTATTGTATATTTTTGCATCAATGTTCATGAGGGAGATTGATCTGTAGTTCTCTATCTTAGTTGTGCCTTTGTGTGGCTTGAGTATCAAAGTGATTGTAGCTTCATAATAAGAGTTTGGCAACGAACCTCCTGCTTCTATTGTGTGGGACACTTTGAGGAGCATTGGAATTAGGTCTTCTTTAAATTTCTGGTAGAATTCTGCACTGAAGCCATCTGGACCTGTTTTTTTTTGTTAGGGGTTATAGGTCTGTTTAGATTAATTATCTGCTGTTGATTTAGTTTTGGTGAGTGTTACCTATTCAGAAAATTGTCCATTTCCTTTAAATTTTCGAATTTTGTGAAGTACAGGTTTTCAAAGTATTCCCTGAAGATTCTCTGGATTAGTTCAGTGTCCATTTTTATGCTCCCCTTTTCATTCCTGACTTTGTTGATTTGCATGTTCTCTTTCTGCCTTTTAGTTATTTTGGACAGAGGTTTGTCTATCTTGTTGGTTTCCTTGAAGAACCAACTTTTTGTTACATTGATTCTTTGTATTGTTTTCTTTGTTTTGACTTTTATTTATTTCAGTCCTCAATTTGGTTATTGCCTGGTGTCTACTTCTCCTGGGTGAGTTTGCTTCTTTTTGTTCTAGAGCTTTCAGTTGTGCTGTTAATTCTCTAGTGTAACTATTCTCCAGGTTTTTCATATGTGCACTTAGTGCTATGAACTTTCTTCTTAGTACTACCTTCAAAGTGTCCCATAAGTTTGGGTATGTTTTATCTTCATTTTCATTCAATTTTAGAAAGTCTTTAATTTCTTTCTTATATCTTCCTTGACCCAGGAATGTTGCAATTGCGAGTTGTTCAATTTCCATGAGTTTGTAGGGTTTCGCAATTTATGTTGTTGTTGAATTCTAACTTTAAAACATGATGGTCCGATAAGATACAGGGGGTTATTCCAATTTTTTGTACCTGTTGAGGTTTGCTGTGTTGCCAAGTATGTGGTCGATTTTAGGTAAGGTCCCATGTGGCGCTGAGAAGAAGGTATATTCTTTTGTGTTTGCGTGTAATGTTCTATAGATGTTTGTTAAACACAATTGGGTCATAACTTCTGTTGTTTCCTTTGTTTATTTGTAGAGTTTCTGTCTGGTGGTCCTGTCTAGTGGTGAGAGTGGGGTGTTTAAATCTCCCACTATAACTGCAGGCTCTCTCAGCAGGCTCCTGGTTGCTTGGTCCTTGGGAGCGGGGGAGTCAAGCTTGCTGCAGTTCCCAGTCCAGGAGATCCCGGAGAGGGCAAGTAGAAGGAAGTGGGGACCAGGAAAGGGGCCCTTTTGTTAGTTTTTAGCAAGTATTAGATGATTTTCCCATTGATTGAGTTGCAGTATATCAGGAATTCAGAATTACTCTAAGCCAGAATGTGTCTCCCTGCTAGCAGGCTGGCTTCATAAACCAAATACGTTGTCCTGCCATTTTGGGGGAGAATGCTCAGAAACTGGCCTATTAGGTTTGGGGCTGTCTCTCCTACACTATTAAAAAGTCAAGCAAGATCTACACAATGATCCAATGAAGGCAGAGTTGGTATGTATATTAGCAACATTTTTCCAATTTGATTTGGAAACACATACACAGAAGGGAATTCTCACCTTGTAATGTGATCCAATACATGACTCAGGAGGCCAAAGGTTCCAGTGGGAAGCCAATTATTTTGTGGTTGAATGGAAGGGATGGTTCTCTACAGTTCCCTTCTAAACCTTTGACCTGATGCAGATATAACGTCCCAGTCTGCCTCCTTGCCTGACATCCTCTTTTCCATTAGTTTTAGTTGCTGATGAGAGAGTGGCAATTGCTTAGGCTGCTGAGACTCAGTGGATGCTGTTGTAGTGAGATGTCTGCCTGATCCTCAGAAGTGGATCATGCACAAAGCAGTCCACCCAGGGTTCAGGGGTTGCCTTGCAAGCATGAGTGCAATAGAATTGAGAGCTAGAGTAGTTGAGTAGAATAGTGTAGTAGTGCTTTTTACACCATAACAAACCAACACCTCTTTGTGATATTTTAGGAGTGATCATGTAGGAGGGATGCAGATAGTAAGAATAATTGAACAGACTGATGTAGTCACAGCAAGGTCTTTGGCAGGGGAACCTAAGAGTCCTTTGTAGAAGGATCAGGAAAAGTCATGATTGAAAGACCCCAGGCGGGGGACTTTCACGGGAGGGAGACCCGAACCCAAGGAGCAACGAGACCACAAGCTTGGATGCAACAGCAAGAGGCTTTATTGATAATACACGGGTACCCGGGGCATCTCAGTCTCGGGAACTGAGAGCCCCGAGCTGGGGACTCAGGGGTCCTTTTATAGCAAAAAGCACAGTACAGAAGCGAGAAGCCTAATTACAGGACCCTGATTGGGCAATGTAAATGAGGCTGGGGCTCAGAACGAGGGCAATTAAGGTTTCTCTCGGAACTCAAATCTCGGCCTTGGCCCTATCTGAAGAACAATAGGTCTCTGTGCCTGCCCAATCTTTCTGGGCTGGCTATGCAGACGCTATGCAGAGCGTAGACACCTGTGTCCCTGCCTGGACAGAAATAGTAGTGACTATTCAGACTATTCAGCTGTGAAGACCTTGAGCTGAGCTCCCTTCTGATAAAAAAAATGACTATTCGGCTGAGCTGTGGGGGAAAGGAATTTTCCATAAGCCTCAGCTTGCCTGTGTGGGCTGGGGTCTTTCATGATGACTTAGCATCTCATCCTAGGTATTACTTCTGTTTGATGCCCCAGCTCCTGGAGGGACATGATCTTTCTAGATGCTAGAGAATATACAAATGGAGAGACTTCCCAGGATTGTTTCCATGTGAACCACTCTAAAGTTGGTGGTTGTAATGTTTAGTATTCTACTCTGTGTGTATTTCAGAACGGAGTTTCTTTAAATATCACAATCCTTGTCTATGACCTATCTCATCCATATTGTTCCAATTGGAATGAATATGATTTTGCCTTTTACACTGGTGCAGATTGCCACATTTCAGGAATATCTGTGTTAGGGTCTGAACTTGGTGTCCAATAACAGAGGAATGGGTAAGGAACAGGTGATATCTGCACATAATGGAACTTGTCTCAGCAAAAAGGATGAATGCAGGCCGGGCGGTGGTGACGCACACCTTTAATCTCAGTACTCGGGAGGCAGAGGCAGGTGGATCTCTGTGAGTTCGAGGCTGGGCTGGACCGACAGCCTCCAAAACAATACAGAGAAACCCTGTCTTGTAAAAACCAAAAAAAAAAAGGATGAATGCAGTCAAGTTGATTGCAGGAGAATTCATGTTTCCTCAAATAATCATATTGTACCAAATGTATCCAGTCCCAGCCAAATATCGCCTTCTGCTATCTCTCTGATCATAGATTGCACATATCTACATGTGTGCATTCATGAAATTGAAGGCAATTCACCTAAGATTTGTTATCAGAGGTAAGGAATGGGTATGTTGTGGTAACAGAGTTACTTTGCTCTGTATACAAGATACAGTTTTTAAAATGCTTATTCTGTAAATAGTACAATGAGAATTAAAGTCAATGAGAAGAATTCAACACAAGTGTAGCATTATGTTATTTGCTTTAATATGAACAATATATTACTGTGCTTTAATGAGCAATGTTTCTACAAGTCACTTTGTTTGTAAACATACAGATTAAAATAATATCCAAGTTAGAAAATTTCCATACAAGTGCCTGTGTATCACTCCTTATTTGTAAAGTGAAGCACAGTGGTCTCACGGCAGTCCCCAAATCTGTAGGTGCAGCACACACAGAGAGATAAAACCGGAGACCTCCCTACGCTATTTCTTTTCATCATTCTCTTGTACCCAAAGTTGTTCCTGTGAGTATCATTGGATACAGGTGGTGGGTTCTTCTCAAGCCTGCCTAATGAACAATTTCTACATGGGTTACTCTGGAAAACAAATAGCCCTTGTGTAGAATGGAGAGTATTGGACCAAAACTATATTTGGAGATTAGATATCATGAAAAGAGATACACCATGAAAATCTAATGACCAGTCAAATGCAACCTCTTAGTAAATTTCTGATGATATATTTCTTACAAGTAGAAGTGCAATGGTAACATTGCACAAAATTACCTGGATAACAAAAGCACATTTACTATGAGGTCAGGCCTTGGTGTCCTATAACTGGAACAAAGCAGCTTTTCAGAGTAATAAATCTGAGTTGTAGAGAAAGAAACTTGATTCCACCAGCTTGTTGGAGCATTGCTTTGGTCATGGAAATCTTGAGTCAGTGACTCAGATACAGGCTGAGAGATAGGCAAATCTTTGTGAGTCCAGGCTAGCCTGATCTACTTAGATCATTCTGGAACATTCAGAGCTATGAAGAGAGACCCTGTCTCAATAAAGTAAAAGTAAGTCAATAAATATATGTATTCCATTTCCTACATGTCAGCCTGTAGAAAGTCAATGGCATACACCCCAGAGGCTAAAGTGCAACAAACTATAAAACTGTTGGATCACAGAGTATCACAAAGATTTGAAGGTTCAGGAGATGCCAGTTTTTTCCCCACCCTTCTTCTGCCTTGGGTGAGGGCCCTTCATGGACTCCTGAATGTGCATGCTGAGAAGGGTTTGAGGATTTTCAAAGGTGTCATGGCTGAGCTCAGGTGATTTCCTCTTCCTCTTGGTCTTGGTGATAGTGGGCTTCTCTTCTGCCTTGACTCTGTTCCTAGACTTCTTCATTCCTCTGTTTCCTTGAAGTTGTTTTCTCTATTAATCTTTGTCTTATATTGTCCTTGAGCCCAAGTTGCTTTGATGGGCCTGCAGCATGGGACTTTCTCTGCTCTTCCATCTAAGTCTTTGACCACATTGTCAATATGTTCTCACTGTCTCCAGCACTGCCCACACCACAGCCTCTTCTCCCTCCACTAGGTACAGGGGCTGAATTCTGGAATGAGGAGCTCCATCAAGGAGACCAGAGCCTTTCCAGTCCTACTTAACCTTAGTGAAGGTGATGGCACTGGATCTTCACTGTGTCACATCCCTCCTGATGTCTGTGGAGGCTTTAGATTGGGATTCTGTGGTATCTCAGAATTGGTTTAATTCAGTGAGGTAGTTGAAGAATTGGGGAAGGTGAATATCTGTCAACAGTGTAGCCTTAACTATGACTTTGATGTGAGCCCATGACATTCTGCAGCACTGTTGACACATCCTCAGTGAGGCTGCTACTTTTCAAGGTGGTAATATGATAAAAACTTCTGTCTTCTTCTAACAGCTTCAGTGTAGTGCAGGGCCTGCTACATGTTGGGATGTACTAAAGGGAGGAGTTATTGCTCTTGGAATTTTGATTGTAATCTCACTGGCATCCAGAGGCAAAAATAGATTGATTGTCATCTGAACCAAATTGTTATTCTGTTTGTTACAGGCTTGGAGCTTGAGGAAAGGCCAGGAAGTCTGAAAGACTGGGGATGGGGTCAGTTCATGATCTGTCCCCATGGAAAGGTGTTGTCCTTATCTGGGCATCCTGGGGGCAGGTATTGCTGAGTACTCCCCTGCAGCAGAAGGAATACCTGGCAGTCTGAAGTGTCAATCCCAATGATGTCTCTTCTCCACTTGCAGCGCTGAAAAAGAATCAAAGAAGAAGACAGGGCCTGGTAAGTGAGCTGCTCCCTCCTTTCAGTGCCCCTCCGCACTTAGGTCCCTATAGCATTGGGACAGGGCTTCCTATGATCTCTGCTTGAGCAGCAGACTTCCACAACAAGAGAATCTGATACCTCAGTCAGAGGATTAATATGAGCATGATTTACAATTAGACAAAATATTTAAATAATGAGAAAGAAGTCAACCCATTTAGTAAATGAGCAATAAAAAGAAAGTCGTCACTGATTTGCTGATAAAGGAGAGTCAGTTCAGGATGTATCAGGGAAATACATAGTGAGGCTGCAGGAGTTGCCAACAAAGACCACCTAGGAATGAAACAGGAAACACCGCTGAGGCAGTTATCAGAAGGGAATGCTATCCTTATAATCTTCTGGTGGGTATAGGAAGGTTTCCAGTCTTCTTGGATACCAGTATAGAGGGTCCTCCAAAAGACAAATCTGCCCTACTGCAGGGTTTATGTAAACCTTGCCAAAGAACTCAATATATTTACTAAAGAGGTACTTGCCCATAAGTGTTGATTGCAGCACTGTGTGCAGAACATTAGTGAACCAAGCATGGTGTCCAACAGCATTGTCATGATTGAAGAACATGTGATATACATAGACTGTGAAGTCCTTTCAGCCACTGTGAAAATGAAATATTGTTGCTTGTGATATGCAGATCCAACTGGGGCTCAAGGAGACGGCACAGCAGATAAGGATACTTGCTCTTCTTGCAGTCCCCAGGTTGAAGTCAGAGGACCTGACTTCTTCTTTTTTTTTTTTTTTTGGTTTTTTGAGACAGGGTTTCTCTGTAGCTTTGGAGGCTGTCCTGGAACTCGCTATGTAGACCAGGCTGGCCTCGAACTCACAGAGATCCGCTTGCCACTGCCTCCCGAGTGCTGGGATTAAAGGCGAGCCTCATGGTGGGTTTCAAGCTCAGTGAATTCCATACTCCAGAGAATTGGTGCTCTCTTTAGGCCTCCTTGGACATTCCACACATGTGTTGCACAGGAATTCATGGGGATTACATGCACACACACACACATACACACACACACACACACGAAATAAATTAAAATATTAAATGGATGCTTTAAAAACTGTATACAACTTGAGATAAACATAGTAATCAAATTAAACCATCTCAGAAAGATAGTCAACAATGGGTATGTTCACAGGGGTATGGGCCCCTGTTTGTGTAAACCTGAAATTCTGTATTTCATTTCATGAAATTGGAGGAAGAGCTCTGTCCCAGACTACTAATGATTTAAGGGGTGAAGTGAGAGGTTCAAAATTGGAGGAAGTGTGTTAAAAGCAGGAGTGTGGTCACTATACAGCATATACTCTGGGAAACATTCCATGTTTGGTAACTAGTATAATGAAAATTAAAGTCAAAGAGATTTATTTTATCACCACTACAGATTTTGGCTAATTGCTTTGAAATTAAGTAATCACTTGCAGATATCCTGGGCCTGCTGTGTGAAGATTTCTGAGCTATGCTACCCAAGTGCTTGGCCTTGTTGTCAATAGCCCCTTCACTGGCCGTAGCAATGCCTGCAGCCTCTTCTCCCTCCAACAGGACCTGACACTGGATTTGGGCCCGAGGATCTCCATGAAGCACATCAAAGGCTTTCTGGTGTTTCTTGTTCACCTCTGTGTATGTGAAGATGCCACTGCTGGAGCTTTCCTGGGCCTGATCCCTCCTGAAGACTCTGATGTCTTTTGATTGTGTTGCTGGGGGATCTTCCAATTGGACTAGGTCAGTGAGGGAGTTTAAGAGTTGGGGAAGGTGAAAGTATGACACAAGTATGGTCATGTCTTCAAAATCAATACTGGACACCATGACACTCTGCAGAGTCCCTGACTCTCCCAGACCAATGCCAGTGCTTCCCAAAGTGGAAGTATCAGAAGCTAGCTTCACCCTCAGGCTTCCATCATCAGTGTAGTTCAGGGGCTGCTGCATGCCGGGGTGTGCTAAAGGGAGGAGTGTTGTGTAACGTGTAGTCTTCCCACCCACTGCTTAGGTCCCGCTGCTGTCTCAGCCCCCAAATAACACACAGGACACTATATTAATTATGAAGCTCTTGACCATTTGCTTGGTTTATTATAGGCTTGCTCTGACTTAATTATTAATGTATAACTACTAATCTGAGTATTTCTACATGGTGTTCTCTTACCAGAGAAAGGGTCCAGACCTCTTACTGCTCTGGTGTCCTACATCATGACTGCCTATGCCACTCTTTCCCAGAATCCTCCTCAACTCCTAGTCCCACCTATCTTGCTTCTTATTGGCCAACAGTGCTTTGTTCACATATACACAGAAGGACTTCCCCCATTATGTCTTCTTTTCTGTCTAAATAAAAGGTTTTGACTTTAGCATAGTTGTTGGGGCCTAGCCCCCAAAGGGTCTCTGAGTTGTTTATCAGCTGATAGCCACAAGTGCATCCTGTTTTCTAGTTCTGGCTTACTGCCCCCGCATTGCCCTACTGACATCAACATCTAGCAGGAAGAAAACACGCTCTCTTCCACCTGGCGTTTTTCTACTGTGTTGTAAGACTGTATAAAACTGCTCTCTCCTACAAGAGAGAGACCTCTTAGCACTTGCAAAATAAAGACACTTCTTAGTACAAACAGCTGGACATCTGGTCTTTCTTTTCTTGATACCTCGGAGTTGCTTGTGGCGTGGGCACCGCACATAGTAAAATATATAACAAGGCAGTTATTAAGCAAGAACTATAAATGCAATATTTAGTCCATTATCATCTAGCAAGATTTAAAGAAAACATCATCTGTCTAGAAAACCTAACTTATGTAACTGTAAGTTCTGACTATTATAGGTAACTATAATCTGTATTTAATTATACATTACATTTTTTAAATGAATTATACAAACAGAATACCTAAACAAGAGAAGAAATATACATATCACATAACTGACCTTAAATTTGTATTAATAATTGAAAATCAATACCAATACAAACTATTCATTCCATATCATATTCCCTTTTTTCACTTTAGAAAGAGATTGACTGTGATCATTACCATTTAAAACCAACCCTGTAAAATGAAACCAAATATTTAAACAATATTTGGGAATGAGGGTGTTGTTTATTCCACACTGCTTCCTGCTGGTTGGGGGTGCTGTCCATACCACAGGAATCATGACAAAACACAGAAACCTGGGTAAGTCCTTGTTGTTTTGGTCTGTACAGTGTATCATTCCAGCTGTTTCAGATGCTGGACTGCCTGGGACATTGCTTCAGGAGGTCTTGCTTCATCAAACCAAAGAAGTCTAGAAGGAATCTGCAGCTTTTCATTTTCTTTGGAAACACAAATAAAATGTCTTTTTCAAAGTAACATATCCTTATACTTAAATTTAGAAGTCAAAACATTTTTAAAATATATAAGTTGGATTAATTCAGCAGCATTTATAATCAATTGTATTTTATCAGTTGTTCCTTCTTTTGCAATTAAACTACTGAAAAACACAATAGCATACAGAATCCAGACTCTCTGTGTATTTTCCATCTTTATGTGGCTTTTTTATTACTCTGTATCTTTTAATTTTATTTTTTTTGAGACAGGGTTTCTCTGTGTACTTTGGCAGTGCTTCAACTCCCTCTGTACACCAGGCTGGCTTTGAAATCAGAGATCTGTTTGCCTCTGCCTCCTGAGTGCTGGGATTAAAGGCATGTGCCACCACACCTAGCTACTCTCTTTGTTTACATTTTTCCACTATCCTGTTTCTTTTTCTCTCCCAAGCCTGCACATATTTTTAAACACACCATAAACCTTTTAGAGGTTTTATTTAATTGGAATCTGACTTTACTGTAAATCTTTGTTTTTCTGGCCACGTGTCTGTTATCTGCTAAACAACAGAAGGGAAAGGGGGCATAGTAGTCTCAGAACTACTTCCTGCTGAAATGGAACTACGATAACATCATGGGATCCTGTAGGAAGAAAATGTTAGTGTATTGAAAGACTCTAGTGGACTGACTACAACGTTTGTACCCAGTCTGTGTTTGGCGGGAGATGCATGATTGAAGTTCTTGACTGAAGTCCTCATCTTGATTGAAGCTCTTGTCTGAGGCTCTGGCCAGAGTGTAGAAGGTGCACCATATCAGTTAATTAGTCTGGAGTTGTATAGAGCAATGTAGTCCCTGTTGGGGGAAGTCCTGTGCATTTGTCAATAAAGTACTGTTGAGCCAATAGGAAACCTAGATAGGAGGGACTAGGAGTCCAGGAGGACTCTGGGAAGGAGAAAACACAGGAGTCGACATGTTACGCCATGGGGTAGGAGCCTGGAACTATTCTCCGCTAAGAGACATACTTAGATAAACAATGATGGGGTAATTACTTAAAGCAGAGCTAGCCAGTAAGAGACAAGCAAGGCCAACAGCTTCATAATTAATACAGCGTCTTGTGTGTTATTTGGGGACTACAATGTGGCAGAGCCCAGGCGACTGGCGGGTGATATACCAAAGCGGCTAGCAAGGAAAAGCTTCTCTTTACAAGTCCCAAATCAGTTTCAGGGTGGTACTTGTCAGTTTAGATGCATCAAGTCAGATCAGGTAGAGTCAATGAAGTGGGGCCCCATTTTCTTTCCAAAGTATTTGAAGATTGCTGTTAGGCAATTCCTTGTTCTCTGTCAAAAACTCAAATGTTAATGTCAAAAAAGATATTTCAACTTTTATATGTATTCATACTGGGAAAGGAAACAATAAAGAAGATAGTAAATATGAGGGAAATTAGACTTTCAGAGAAAGAACCTAATATAAACAGGTGGCAATCCCTAGATTTTGTTTTCTTCTGTCTTACATCAAGTGACTCCTTAATATAATGCAAAAACTCTGAATTTTATTTTACCAACATGCTTGGATTTAGAGGAGGACAGCCAAATCCAACTCCAAAGCCAGCTTCAGTTTAAGTGAATTGGCACCAAAAGAGCATTAGGAAGTAAAGAGAAATACATATTATAAGTGCAAGGCTAAGAGAATTAGACATTGATACCAAACATAAGATTTGTGTTTGTTTGGTGGTCCTTTGGTTAGTCATCCTCTCTTCTTCAGGTATCCATACATTTAGTATTTTCTCAATGTTTGAAGATTGACTTTCTTGTGAAGACAAAAACAAAACACTTCCCTTTCCTTTTGTGAAGTCTCCTTATGCATCGTAGAATATGACTTTGCACATGAGCTGTCGTCTTTCCTCTTCCTGAGATTTCTCCTGTTCAGATTGAATCTTGATCACTTTTGATGGAATCCAAAGCTTCTCTTCTGCAGAAACAAAGGGGAAACCCATTCCCCAACATAACACATATCCTGGTTTCCCAACTGAGGTCATAATATCCTTGAAATACACCGGCTGATTTAGTTCCAAAATTTTTTCTGTAGTCTAGTGTCTTTCTGCAGCTGTGTGCCCTTTCTCATTAGCATTAAGGAAGTTTAAGGTTAATAAAGCCTTATGTAATCTGTGTTTGGGGGTCTTTGTTCTCCCGGCTGTTTATGGATCATTTCTTTTAAGGTTCAGTTAGATCTCTCCACCACTGCTTGTCCTGTAGGATTATAAGGTATACCAGTTACGTGTTTTATGTTATAATATTTGAAAAAGTGTTCCAATTTTCTGGAGACATATGCTGGAGCATTGTTGGTTTTTATTTGTGCAGGTGTACCCATAACAGCCTTCATCTCTAAGAGGTGTGTGATGACAGAATCATCATTTTTAGAGCTAAGAGTGGTAGCCCATTGGAATCCTGAAAATGTGTCTATTGTATGATGCACATATTTTAAACGTCTAAATTATGGAAAGTGAGACACATCCAGTTGCCAAATGTCATTTCTGCAAATATCTTTGGGATTACTGCCTGCTAGTAATGGAGTTTGATTATAGAATGAACAGGTGGGGCAGGTTCATAATATTTCCTTGGTTTTTGCCAAGTGATAGAAAAATCCTCCTTTAAGCCTTTGCTATTAACATGGTGTTTTATGAAATTCTGAAGCTTCTACCACACTTACTATTAATAAATGATCAATCTCATCCTTGTGTTAGAGGAGCTGGCAGACCCATATGGAATCTGATGTGTGATATGTGATCTATCTATATCTATCTATCTATCTATCTATCTATCTATCTATCTATCTATCTATGATGAGCTCTATTTCTGATAGTTTCCAGTAATTATATAAACAATGAGGTTAAGTCTTTATCATCAGGAATAAATTCAGCGATCTCAATATGTAAGATGACTTTCTCTACATATTGAGAATCAGTAACTATATTGAGAGCTCTGTAAAATCCCTAAGTCATGGGGATGGCATACAACTCTGCCTTTTGCACAAAGTTGTAAGGACTTTGTACTAATTTACTTACTTTTCTTGATTTATAACATGCCTTTCCTCACTTGTTTGCATCAGTGTAGAATGTAGGAACTCCAGAGATTGGTGTTTTTTTTAACAATACATAGAAGGATTCAAATTGTTTTCTTTATAAATTTGATTCTCTCTGCTTCGGGATAATTGTTACTAATTGTTTCCAAAAAGTTACTGCAAGCACTTTGCCAATAATCATTATCCTTCCTTAAGGAGGAAATTTCTTCATTAGTTAAAGGTACAATAATCTCTTCTGGGTCCCTTCCAGTCAGTTGATGAAGCCTTAACTTACCTTTTCATATCAAATCAGAGATCTTTTCTATATATGTCTTCAGTTTTTTATTCTGTTTATGTGGCAGAAATACCCATTCTAGTATGATGTCTTCCCTCTGCGTTCAAATTCCTGAGGGGTATTCTGTCGATGGTAAAATGACCAGAATGCAGTCCAGTTTTGGATACACACGGTCCACATGTGCTTCTCATATTCTTTTTTCTACCCATTCCAATTACTTTTCAGCATCAGCTGATAATAATATTTATGGACTATTTAAGTCTTTGTCTCATTTTAGGGCCATTTTCAGGTGTTTTAAATCATGCCCTTCTACTCCAATAATTGTCTGTAGTTGAGAAATTTCTCCTAATAGTTTTTGAAGATCATTAAGAGTTTGGTAATGATCTCTCCTGATTTGTACTTTTTGTGGTCTAATTTTCTGTAGATCTATTTCATAACCTAAATAATTAATAGAACCTCCTCTTTGGATTTTTTCAGGGGCCATCTGTAATCCACAGCTAGGTAAAATTTCCTTTACTGCCTCAAACATCTTTTCCAACATTCCTTCGTTCAAATCAGCTAGAAGTATGTCATCTATATAATGGTAAATTATGGATTGTGGAAATTGTTTGTGAATTATTTCCAAAGATTTTTGCACAATATATTGGCACAAAGTAGGACTATTTAACATTCCCTGTGGCACAACCTTCCATTGAAATCTCCTAACTGTTTGAGAATTGTTATAGGTAGGTACTGTGAAGGCAAATTTTTTTCTATATTTTTTCTTGTAAAGGTATAGTGAAGAAGCAGTCTTTTAGATAAATTACTATAATTGGCCATCCTTTAGGTATCAGGTAAGACAATGGCATCCCAGGATGTAGAGAGTCCATAGGTTGAATTACTTTATGGATGGCTCTCAGATCAGTAAGCATCCTCCATTTACCAGACTTCTTGGTAACAAATACAGGAGAATTCCACAGACTGGTGGATTCTTCAATATGTCCAGCATTTAGCTGATCCTGGCCCAACTTTTCTAAAACCTCTAGCTTCTCAGAGGTCTTAGGTCATTGCCCTACCCAAACAGGTTCATCTGTAAATCATTTTAAGACTAATGCATTTGGTTCCTCTGTAGGTGTGGCACTAGCATCCTGTAGATGTACATCCTGTATGTTTGGTGCCTGTTTACTGTAGTGCCTTACAATATTTTTTCTACCACTAAGAGCTGTTTATGATTCATATCTGACACAGGAGGAATTTTAATCTGAGTGTTCCATTGCTGTAATAGATCACAACCCCAGAGGTTTATAGTGATATCTGCGACATATGACCTCATTCTTCTTTGTCCATCTGGCCCTATACAGTCAACCATTCTCATTCTTTGTTTTTCTTGAGATAGGGTTCCAATCCCTAAGAAGTGAACATTTACTTCTTTATATAAATATACGCATATATTTATTTAACTTTTTACGCATGTCACTTTCAGTTCCCTCTCCCTTCCCTCCTCCCCCTGCCCTCAATCCTCCCAAACCCTCACCTCCACTCAATCCCCTGTTCACTCCCCAGGGAGGGCAAGGGCCTCCATGCGGGTTTTTCAGAGTCTGTCACATCATCCCAGGAAGGGCCCAGGTTCTTCCCATGTGTCCAGGCTGAGAGAGCATCCCTCCATGTGGTATGGGTTCCCAGAGTCCTTCTGTATGCCAGGAGTAAATACTGCTCCACTTCCAAGGTCCCACAGACTGCCATGGCCTCCTCACTGTTACCCAGGTTTGGTGGGAGGGTGTCTGGATCAGTCCCATGCTGGCCCATCAGTCATCAGTCTGTGGTTCATGTGTTCCCCCTTGTATAGGTCAGCTGCCTCTGTGGGTTTCGCCAGCCCAATCTTGATTCCTTTCGTCATCACTCTTCTTTGCAACTGGGTTCCAGGAGTTCAGTTTGGTTCACAGCTGTGGGTGTCTGCCTCTGTCTCCATCAGCCACTGGATGGAGAGTTCTAGGATGGCATATAAGGTAGTCATCATTCTCATTATCATGGGAGTGCATTTAAGGTAGCCTTGCTGCCAGTTGGGGTCATTCTTGTAGATCTCTGAGGATCTCACTAGTGCCAGATCTTTCCTCCAACTTCTACTGGCTCCCTCTTTTATGGTATCTCCCATCCTTTTCTCCTCTATTCTTACCCTGGCTCAACCTTCCTGCTCTCCCATGTTCTCCTCTGCCCCCTTCTTTTCTCTCTCTCTTTCTCCCATCTCCTTCTACCCTCCACTTCTCCCCCCTCCAGTACAATTAGGAGATCTCCTCCCCTAACCCTTCTCCAGGTTAACATGCATATTTCCCTTAGGGTCCTCCCTGCACCCCTGACTCTCTGGTGGTGGGATTGTGAGCTGTCAATGCCCTGCTCCATGTCTAAAATCCATATATGAGTGAGTACATATCATGCTTGTCTTTTTTGTGACTGGGTTAACTCACTCAGGATGGTTTCTTCCGTGCCATCCATTTGCCTGTAAATTTCAAGATTCCATTTTTTTCCTACTGAGTAGTACTCCGTTGTGTAAATGTACCACATTTTCTCTATCAACTCTTCAGTTGAGGGGCATCTAGGTTCTTTCCAGGTTCTGGCTATTACAAATAACGCTGCTATGAATATAGTTGAGCAGATGTCCTTATTGTATGAGGGTACATTTTTTGGGTATATGCCTAAGAGTGGAATTGCTGGATCTTGTGGTAGACTGATTTCCATTTTTCTGAGGAATCTCCATACTGATCTCCAAAGTGGCTGCACAAGTTGGCATTCCCACTAGCAGTGGAGGAGTATATCCCTTTCTCCATATCCTCTCCAGCATAACTGTTAGTAGTGTTTTTGATTTTAACCATTCTGACAGGAGTGAGATGGTATCTCAGAGTTGTTTTGATTTGCATTTCCCTAATGGCTAAAGATGTTGAGTACTTTTTTAAGTGTCTCTTGGGCATTTTGGACTCCTCTATTGAGAATTCTCTATTTAGTTCTGTACCTCACTTTTTAATTCGATCCTTTGGTGTTCTGGAAGCTTGCTTCTTGAATTCTTTCAAATTTTGGAGATCAGTCCTCTGTTAGATGTGAGGTTTGTGAATATCTTTTCCCATTCTGTGGACAGTTGTTTTGTTTTGTTGACTGTGTCCTCTGCCCTGCAGTAGCTCCTCAGTTTCAGGAGGTCCCATTTATCAATTGTCGATCTCAGTGGAATGTTTAGTTCTTGAAGGGGCCATCTGGAGAGCCAAGGTTTTTGAGTTATGATGGTGACATTAGTGTCAGTGTCTAAAATTCTGATAATTACATTATTATTCACTTTAACTGATAACTTGGGTCTGTGATCCTGTATAGAAGTTTTCCAAAATATACGTTTTCGTTTCCTCTAGTTATCGAATGATTCATCCTCAATAACTAATTTGTCATCCACAGTGCTATTACTGTTTACCATAGGCAATGGATCTTCTCATCATCCTGTGAGAAGCCATCTTCTACAGTTAGTGGGAACGACCGGACCACTTTTGACATGAAGGCCTTTGAGATGCCTCTTGAGGAGTTTCCTGATTGTAAAGGGTTACCTTTTTTTTGTGGTCCACGTACATTCATTGGTCCACTATCAGCCTTTGCCATATCTCTTATATAACCTGGAAGGCTGAGGCCTTCTGCTTGAATCATTCCTAGGAGGAACATTATTTTTAGGAATGCCTTACCTACAATTCCTTCTTAGATGTCTTCTTCTTCCACAGTTAAAGCATCTCGTATTTTCATGTATTTTTTAAATCTCTGGAAATTGCTTCTGCTGCCCAAGCTTCTATATCATTATGGTTAAGGCATTTGGCATGTAAGTGCCTTTTCAAACTTTTAGAAATCGTTTCTCCTACCTAAGCTTCTGTATCTTGATCTTTTTACTCAAGGTTAGGTGTATACAGGACTTATTCCTCCAATGGTACCAATCTTATTTTTAATGGCCAAAGTACCCATTTGTATTGTGGATTTTCATTCTCATAAGCTAAAGATTTTGTAAGTATTCACCTGGAATCTGAATCTGTTACCCGTAATTATACTGGACAATCTTTCCAAACATTAAGTGAACCTTTCTCTTGGACCTTGTACCACTTTGGTATATGGTTCTGTTGTCTCTTCTGGTTCATTAACCTTATCCAAAGCATGCAAAACTGCTGTACTGCATAAAGAAAAGTTAGATTCATCATACACAGCCTGAGCCTGTGTGTCAGCTTAAGCACCCTCACCAAGAATCTTATCTTGGGGCACTTCAAAGCCTTTCTTTAATCCTTGAAGCTCCAGGGCTTTTTCCTCTTTTCTCCATAAAGCTCTCTACTGTATTTAACATGAATTTTTGAGCACTGCTGAGACCAATTGGCTCCAATCCCTAGGGGTTACTCTATTTACAGTTGCCCATGAGTTCAGGAGCTCCCTGACATAGGGAAAATGAAGACCATACGAAATGATGGCTTCTTTTATTCCTTTTAGGTCCTTCATCTGTATCAGTTCCCATTGATAAGCAAGGAAGCCATTTATGTGTTTCTTTGTTGCTGGTTTATTGGTCATGGATATTGAGAAGACCATAGGAGAGGGCATAACAACCTTAGGGAGGTCTTCCCAGCATCTGAAAGATGTAGGTAAACCTCTGTCATGACCTATTTATTGCTTGTATGTCTGATTCTGAAGTATCAGATTGGAGGTCTTCTGAAACCTGCAATCTATTTATCATTGTTTCCCTGAGCTCTTGAAGTTCTTGGGTCAAATACATTTCTAAGGACTTCATAGAACCATTCATTTTTTAGATTCATCATTTATACACAATTTCAAACATTTAATATTCTCATCCTTAGAAATTATCTGAAAGGCATGTAAGTTGCCTTCCAGAAACAGTGATCTGCTAGTTTTCCATTACTCTCAGACATGGGACAAATCCTTTCTGTTAGTATTTCAATCTTATGTTCTAGTCTTTGTATTTTGTTAGTGAAGACATCAGACACAGAAAAAGTTTTTTTGTTTATGTGTTTCAATATTATGTTCCATTTTTATTCTGTCTGTTGAATCAATAGATATAGAACATATGTTTCCTGAAAGTAATTCAATTTTATGTTCCGTATTTTTCAACCTGTTTGTCAGATCTTCATTATCATTTCGAATATTCTGAATCTTTTTTACCAAACCTTCTTTACCATTCTGTAAGTAATTTTCTATTGCCTGAATTCTTTGTACTAGGTTTGTCATTTTTTGCCCTATTCTAGAACCATTTCTTTAATGAAATTATATGGATTACCAAACTACAGCAGATAGAAAGTATATTCCAGCTAGGCCCTCAACCCCTTCCAATATCTCATCTGATGGGAGATGTCATTCTGTAAATCTGTCTCTCTTATTGGTTGTTGAATAAAGCACTGTTGGCTAATATGGAAGCAAGATAGGTGGGACTAGGAGTCAAGGAGGATTCTGGGAAAGAGAGGCAGAGTCAGACACCATGTAGATTGCCAGAGTAAGAGGTCCGGATCCTTTTCTCCGGTAAGAGAAATATTTAGATTAACAATTATGGGTTAAATACTTAAGTCAGAGATAGCCAATAAGAAACAAGCAAATGGTCAACAGTTTCCTGATTAATATAGTGTCTTGTGTGTTATTTGGGGACTGAAACTGTGGCAGGGCCTAGGCAGCTGGCAAGGAAGACTACACTCTACACTCATCCATTCAAGAAATAAGAAAATTCCTAACATCCTGCATTGTAATGTTATTTCGCCATATGTACAGAGTAGTTAATCTTATTACAAGCTTATATACTACCAGAACACAAAGCTTACCTTAAGCGATTTTGGGGCGGGGGGTGGATTTTTATTTGCAGTAACTGTGTATGGTCAGTAGGTGGCGAAGGCGTACCACCAAACAAGTTCTGTTGCAGGTGCCTAGTGTTTTTCTAAGTAGCTTTTTACAGAAATTTAGTGAGCAGGCTTTTGTTAAAAGGAAGGGAAAGAGCCTGGCGTAGATTGCAGGAACCTGTTGGGAGGAAGGGGCCGTGTTTGCCAGGCCTCCAGTAAAGGAGTACTTGGCTGTAAGAGAAATTTCAGGAGACTGTGGAACCTTACCAGCAGGCAAACACAGCAGCTTCTTGGGTGCTCTTTCTGGCTGTGAGCCGTGGCAGGGGTGGTGATGGGAATCGTGCGTTGCCAAGCTTTGGTAATGCGCAAAGTGGTGGGGACCCATCTGTTTGCTGGATGCAGCTCAGCGGTAGTAGAGTCGTGTGTCTGGAGCCAGCAGGGCCGACATATTCAGGCCAAGGAAGAGCAGCTGCATATGGGGCAGCTTCTGGAGCCAGGTTCGATCTCACTTCTGACACCAAAATGTAACGTGTAGGAGGTGCATGTTGGTTTTCTTTAATGCACTCATAGGTCTTCATAGGCATGGATGGGTCAGCAGTCATCTCATCCATATTGTTATTCTCTGTTTGTTCCAGGCTTGGAGCTGGAGGCCATGTCAGGAATCCTGAAGGACTTTGGATGTGGGCAGTTAATGAGCTGTCTCCAAAGCTGAACATCCTGCATGCAGGCATTGCAGAGGTCTGAACTCTGCAGCAGACAGTGTCTGGTCTGAAAGTGTCAATCACAGGGCCGTCTCCATGTCCTCCACTGAAAAGAGTGAAGTAAGAAGTCAGCGCCTGGTGAGTGAGCTGCTCCCCTCCTTTCAGTGCACCTCAGCACTGAGGACCTTACAGCACTGGGGCGGGGCTTCCTGTTAGCTCTGCCTGAGTGAGAAGTGCATCAGCTCTGTGTGGAGACACATAATACTGTTCAGTTGTTTCTGGTGACCATGCGATATCATGTCTTCTTAGATGTTTGTGTGTTCCTTTGTGTTTGTATGGTGTGTTTTTGCATAGTGACCACTGACAGTTTACAGAATTCCTTTGGCATATGGACTTCCCTCGCCCTTCCCTTTGTCTTTGGAACAGTGCCTCTCCTTTCCTTGGAAGTTTGCTCTTAGGCGGGTTGTCTGGAGTAAAGTTTCCAAAATTACATATGTCTTTCCTTTATCTTGTTTCAGTTTCTGTCATTAGTACTACGTCCCCAGAAAGCTCAATTTTTATAGGAGGTTAAGTATCACACCCAATTCCTCCCTCCTGACAAGTTCTAGAGCCCTGAATTTCCTCCAGCCCCACATTTCTGAGACTTCTTATAGGTGACATGAAAATGAGTTTAAGGGGGTGGAATCTTTGGGCTGGAGGGTGACTTCATCTCATTATTGAGACTGAAGATGGGGATGGTGAGCTGGAGGCAAAGCTACCCTCTCAGGACTCCCATTCTTCCTCTATGTGGGCATTACCTAATGAAAGATCATACTCCTTGTCCTCCTGGCTGTACAAACCTTGAAGTCTGGTGTCTGGCATGGCTCAAGCAGACCTGGGATTGGAGATGGCAGAGGTGGAGAAAGGTGATGGGACATTCCTTGGCTGAGTTTCCTTGGAAACCATCACTGTCTCTGGTTGCAGGGCAGAGGGCTGAGTTCCAGAGTGGGACACAGCGTCATTGTCCTGCAGGCACCACCTGATTTCCCCAGGTATCAGGGGTCCCAGTCTGTTGTGGTCATAGTAAGCAGCCTGCCTGCCTGCCTGGTGGGAAGGTGCCAGGCTATACCCTTGATTCTGTACATGTGGCAGTGTTGACTGGAGAAAGCCGGCAGACACTGCTGGGCAGGAATGGACTAAAGCATTGAGATCTAAAATATTATCACACTGGGATGTTGTTATGGACTGGGAGGAGAGTGTGGTGCTCTGGCCAATGATAGTTACAGTGAAGTTCTTCCTGTCATTGTTTCCTGGGAGATCCCACCAGAGAGCACCTGGATAGGAGAGTGCCCACGAAGAGATCTGGTTCTGGTCAGTCAGTGCAGTCAGCATGGGTGTGCCATTTCTTTGGGAATGGGAGGCACTGTCCATGAACTGCTGGAAACAAATAGAAGAGTCTGATGACAGGAGCTTGGGGAACTCACAGCTGGGCTGAGACCCAGGAGAAGTTGCACACACTTCCTGCTGAGAGTGTGGAATTCCTCAGCACAGGCACAGAGGGCTTCAGAGCAATTCTGTCCCAAAGAAAGGGGCATATTGGAAATTATCTGTAGGCAGCAAGAGGACAGTGGGAAAATGATGAGATGGAAACTTTGTAGCTGCCCCTGAAGAGCTGTGTTGTGGCCAGTTTGTCCTGTCTGGGAGAGTCTATCACTCATGCTTCCTCACATATCCCAAACAAATGGATTCAGAATGATTCTTGGTACAGGACAGGATGGCACTCATTAGATGAGATGCCTGTCATTCCTGTGTGGGCATGGAAACCTAGATGCTCCGTTTTAACCCTTGCTCTAGACACTGCCGTTTCTTGCCCTGCTATGCCTGCTGTGACACTCCCTTGCATCTGTGTCCTAGGTTAGATGTGTTTCCAGATAGGAGAACCTTAGACAACTTCTCATACCTGTCTGCCTTATCCCTGTTCTGTGCATATCATACTCTGCTTACTGAGCTAGCGAGCAGTCTGGCCTTGAGTTCCACAGATCAGCCTGCCTCTGCCTCCAGAGTGCTGGGGTCATATGTACTTGCCATGTTCACCATGCTTGTCTCTACACTGAGTTTCCTTCATGATATGATGCATCTAGAACTTCATAGACAACTGCAGTAGTCAGCAAATATTCCATTCCTCCTCTACCTCCTCCTGTTCCCCTCACAATCTTTATATCATCTGTGACCTCTTATTAGTTTTACAGACCTTAATCACTTATGCACATAAGACTTCATGAATACAACCTGAAGACAATGTTTGCTGTTGTTTGGTATTTTTTCGTGTGCCCTCTTGAGGTTGCTAAATAAGGGGTTTCATCTCTGAATAGGAATTTTGTAATTTACTGTCTGTTAAATTGGCTCTTAAAACAGTTTCTGGGTAACTGATAATTTCTGATTACTCTTCCAGTGAGGAATGTGTGTGGGAATTGCATCACACTTTCACATGTCACTTGTCATTTTGCAGGGAACACCTGCCTGTGGAGTGTCCAACCCCAGCTGATAATACCCTACATGAAGTGTTATATGAGACTTGTGGAATGCTGCCAAAGATGGGCTGAAGGGAGTGCAAGGTCACGGTCCAGAGGAGAATAGTATTTCCTTTATGTGACCAGGAACATATATCCAGAATAATCTTTTTTTCTTTTATTATTTTAATTTTAAATAGCTTGCTTCACATTTCAATCCCAGTTCCCTCTCCCTCCCCTCCTCCTGCACCTCCCAACATCCCCCCAGTTTCCCAACTTATCGCCACTTCCTTCCACATGGGGGATATCTAGAGTTCGTCATTTTACTCAGGGCAGGGTCTAGGCACTCCCCTAAGCGTCCAGGCTGAGAGAGCATCCCTCTTTGTGTTATGGACACACGAAGTCCATTTGTATGCCAGGGATAAACACTGATCAACTGACCAGGGCCCCATAGGTTGCCCAGGCCTCTGCACTGACTCTCACACTCAGGGGGTCTGGATCAGTCCCATGCTGTCCTCCCAGATGTCGGTCTGGGGTCCAAGAGCTCTCCTCTGTTCAGATCAGCTGTCTCTGCTGGTTTTGACAGGCCATTCTTTGCCAATTTGCTCATTGCTCCTCCCTCTCTGTCACTGGGTTCCATGGGTTCAGTTCAGTGTTTAACTGTGGGTGTTTGCCTCTGCTTCCATCATTCACTGGATGAAGGCTCCCGGATGGTTATAGACATCAAGTTCATTATCAGGAATGGGCATTCCAGGTGGTCTCTCCACTATTGCTTAGCTTGCCAGTTGGTGTTATCCCTTTAGATCACTAGAGGTCAAACTAGTGCCAGATCTGTCATCTAACCTATGATTCCCTCTTCCCCCTACTTCTACTCCTTGTAAAGAGAAGCTTTTCCTTTGCTAGCCGCTTTGGTTTATCCCCCGCCAGCTGCCTGGGCTCTGCCGCTTTGAAGTCCCCAAATAAACTCACAAGACGCTGTATTAATTATGAAGCTGTTGGCCTTGCTTGTTTCTTACTGGCTACCTCTGACTTAAGTAATTACCCCATAATTGTTAATCTAAGTATTTCTCTTACCGGAGAATGGTTCTGGGCTTCCTACCCCCATGGCATTACATCTTGACTCTCTCGTGTTTCTCCTTCCCAGAATCCTCTTGGACTCCTAGTCCCTCCTATCTAGATTCCCTATTGGCCAGACAGTACTTTATTGACAAATGCACAGGCAAATAACAGGACTTCCCCAACAACTCCCCACTCAACCTTCCTGTTCCCCCATGACCTACTCTCTCCTCCTCTTCTCCCCCTCTCTTATTCCCAGCTCCCCCTCTCCCCCTCCCCTCACCCCTCGCCGTGTTCCCAATCTGTTCAAAAAATCTTGCCTCATTCCTCTTCTCTTGGGTACCATGCATATCTATCTTAGGTTCTTTCCTGTTTCCCAGACTCTCTGTCATTGGAAGTGCAGACTGGCACTATCTTAATCCATGTCTAAAATCCATATGTGAGTGAGTACATACCATGTTTGTCTTTTTGTGACTGGGTTACCTCACTCAGGATGGTTTCTTCTAGTGCCATCCATTTACCTACGAATTTCAAGATTCCATTTTTTTCTTTTAAGACTCAAAGTTCTTGATATACAGGTTTTTCACTTTTTGGTTAACATTATCTCCACATATTTGATGCTGTTTATGGCTATTGTAAAGGGTGATGTTCCTCTGATTTCTTTTTCAGCCACTTCATCATCTGTATATAATAGGGCCACTGATTTTTTTGAGTTAACCTTGTATCCTGCCACTTTGCTGAAGGTGTTTATCATCTCTAGGTGTTCCCTTGCAGAGATTTTTGGGTCACTTATGTAAACTATCATATCATCTGCAAATAGTGAAAGCTTGACTACTTCTTTTCCTATTTGTATCCCCTTGATCTCCTTTTGGTGTCTAATTGCTCCAGCTAGAACTTCAAGTACAATATTGAAGAGATATGGAGAGAGTGGACAGCTTTGTCTTGTTCCTGATTTTAGAGGAATTGCGTTGAGTTTCTCTCCATTTAGTTTGATGTTAGCTGTTGGTTTACTGTATATTGCTTTTATGATGTTCAGGTATGTTCTTGTTATCCCTGATCTCTCTAGGACCTTTATCTTTAAGGGGTGCTGGATTTTGTCAAAGGATTTTTCAGCATCTAGTGAGATGATCATGTGGTTTTAATTTCACAGTTTGTTTATATGGTGGATTACATTGATAGATTTTCTAATGTTGAACCATCTCTGCATTCCTTGGATGAAGCCTACTTGATCATGGTTGATGATTTTTCTGATAATATTCTTGAATCTGGTTTGCTAGTATTTTATTGAGTATTTTTGCATCAATGTTCATGAAGCAGATTGGTCTATAGTTCTCTAGTTCTCTTAGTTGTGTCTTTGTGTGGCTTGGGTATCAAGGTAATTGTAGCCTTGTAAAAAGAGTTTGGCAGTGAGTCTCCTGCTTCTATTGTGTGGAATACTTTGAGGAGTATTGGAATTAGCTCTTATTTGAATTTCTGGTAGAAGTCTGCACTGAAGCCATCTGGGCCTGGGCTTATT